>NC_091475.1:143974290-144311790 GCF_036971445.1 Narcine bancroftii
AGACCTCAACAATGAAGACGCTGTTTACATCCAGTACTGCATGGATGGCAGTCTCTTCAATCTGAGGCACCTGAAAGCTCACACCAAGACACAAGAACAACTTCTCCGTGAACTACTCTTTGCAGATGATGCCGCTTTAGTTGCCCATTCAGAGCCAGCTCTTCAGTGCTTGATGTCCTGTTTTGCGGAAACTGCCAAAATGCTTGGCCTGGAAGTCAGCCTGAAGAAAACTGAGGTCCTCCATCAGCCAGCTCCCCACCATGACTACCAGCACCCCCCCCCCCCCACATCTCCATCAGGCACACAAAACTCAAAACGGTCAACCTATCTCGGCTGAACCATTTCATCGGATGCAAGGATCGACAACGAGATAGACAACAGACTCGCCAAGGCAAATAGCGCCTTTGGAAGACTACACAAAATAGTCTGGAAAAACAACCACCTGAAGAAACACACAAAGATCAGCATGTACAGAGCCATTGTCATACCCACGCTCCTGTTTGGCTCCGAATCATGGGTACTCTACCAGCATCACCTACGGCTCCTAGAACGCTTCCACCAGCGTTGTCTCCGCTCCATCCATAACATTCATTGGAATGACTTCATCACCAACATCGAAGTACTCGAGCTGGCAGAGTACGCAAGCATCGAATCCATGCTGCTGAAGACCCAACTGCGCTGGGTGGGTTACATCTCCAGAATGGAGGACCATCGCCTTCCCAAGATCGTGTTCTATGGCGAGCTCTCCACTGGCCACCGAGACAGAGGTGCACCAAAGAAGAGGCACAAGGACTGCTTAAAGAAATCTCTTGGTGCCTGCCACATTGACCACTGCCAGTGGGCTGATATCGCCTCCAACCGTGCATCTTGGCGCCTCACAGTTCGGCGGGCAGCAATCTCCTTTGAAGAAGACCGCAGAGCCCACCTCACTGACAAAAACAAAGGAGGAAAAACCCAACACCCAACCCCAACCAACCAATTTTCCCTTGCAACCGCTGCAACCGTGCCTGCCTGTCCTGCATCGGACTTGTCAGTCACCAATGAGCCTGCAGCAGACATGAACATACCCCTCCATAAATCTTCATCCACGAAGCCAAGCCAAAGATACTGCCTCACCCATAGAAGATTTTTGCCAATAACCTTTTTGTTCATTCATGCACATTTTAGGTTTCATCCCAAAGAACCATTCCACCATTGTTTCTTCCCCTTCAGAATATGTTTACAATGAACTACTGAAACTGTTATTCGAAACTACATGTCTACATGATGACATGTTATTTTTTACACTGGGTTTCGGTGGGCGTAATTTCAGAATAAACATAGTGATTGCATTCTGTGTATATTAAAGCTTTAATAAAGAATAATAGCGACAGAACTGGTGACAAGGATTAAAATGGACGTCTATTTTCCAAATGACAGAATCCATAGGATTTTACATAAAGAGGACATCAGAGGTAGGAATTTATTTGCAATAATGGTGCCATGATGCCGTTGAGCAGTAGCTGGACAATAGTACGTGTTCATCAGCATTTAAAATTTGCAACGAATGCATTGAACAAGTGAAAATGAATTGTACTTGGTTAATGGATTTACCTTGTGAGTGACTATTAAGCAATGAAAATGGCAGAAGGACGTTTTGGGGAGTATAAAGTGACTGAGGATTGGTCTGATTATGTTGATAGGTTTGACATGATTTACATTGCCCATGATATAAAAGATATGACACTTGCAACAAGAAAAAGGCATTATTTTTGTGCAAGAAGGGGAGCGGAACATACAATTTTATCAAGACTCTATTTGCGACTGCAAAACTATGTACCAAAACTTATAGAGAGGTGATGTGACCAGGTCAGAGACCATCTGTCCCCAAAGCCCATAGTAATGGCGGAAAAACACAGCCTCTGCATAAGAAAGCAAAAGACTGGTGAAACTGTGAACCAATATTTAACTAATTGGCTTAAGTTGTTGGATTTATACGTTGTTGGTAGCTTTTTTGGATGAGGCCTTGAGAGATATGTTTTTAATCAACTTGGCTGACCACCATGCCCAACAATGCTTGTTGAGCACAAAAAATGTGGAGATTAAGTCTGCCTATGATTCAGCATTGGGCTTTGAAATGGATGAGCGTCACATCGAGGTCATACATGGGGTTCATACAATGAAGAAAATAGATCAACGAGAATGCTTCCACTGTGGGAGAAATAACCACAGCCCTGATGACTGTTATTACAGGAAGACTAAGTCTTTTTCTTGTGATATTGTGGGACATAATCAAGTCCGTGTCCAACACAGAGCACAAGGCAGAAAGAAAAGAGAGAGAAAGAGGGACACAGGAGAAAGAAACATCAGAAATTCAAGTATAAAAACAATCTTTCAAAGTTAAAAGTATCATCAAAAATGATGACAGTTGTGACAATGATTCAGAGTTATGAAACTGACTCCGAGGATGACAGTGCATTGGCATTAATGTGCATCCATAGTGATAGGGATCACAGGTCAGTGACATATTTGGGATTTATGATTGATCGTTAAGGAATCAGGATGGATGCAGCTGGCACTGAAGCTGTTTGCAGTGCACCCTGTCAATCAAATTGAGCTGAGTTGCAATCATTCTTGGGTTTGGTTAACCATTATTGCAAGCACATCTCCAGCATGTCAACTCAGTTCAACCCGCTCAACAAACCGCTTAGCCAAGACCAGAAATGGTGCTGGAATACTGAGACTGACAAAGCTTTCAATTGCCTGAAGAAACTGCTGACCTCAAGTGACAATGTTCTTGTTCACTACGACCCAAACAAGGAAATGACCCTTGATAGTGATGCTTCACCTGTTGGACACAAATCACAAAAAAAGGGAGAACAACCAGTTACATATACTCCCACCCTTTGACAGCCTGTGAACGAAACTATGTGAAACAGGATAAAGAAGGATTGACTATATTATTTGGTCTCAAGCGATTTCCTACATGGTAGGAAATTCACCTTAGTGACTGACAATAAACCATTGAGTTTGATCTTGGGCCCCAGGAAAGGCATTCCTGTGCTAGAGGCTGCAAGAATTGAACGATGAGCGATGGAGATTGCTGCGTACAATTATGACTTAAAGCAGCATCCTGCAGGCAAGAACGGTCATGATGATCCATTATCATGCTTACCTCTGCCTGGAACAGAGCAGTCTGAAGGGAGCATTAATTAGACGGCAGAAGCAACAGCTATCAACCCGGAACAACTTCACCCCTTGCCCAATACTGCTAAAGTGATTAGCAAAGTCGTAAGAAGAGGCCACACTTTCAAAGATTTTGTACTTTACATTGAACAGTTGGCCCAAGGCTGACTTGAAAACTTTCTATACTCATTGGAATGAAATCTCGATCGAAGAAGGTTGTGAAGGCAAGAACTATCATCCCCAAGAAATGGCAGGAAGCCATTCTAAAGGAGCTCCACACTAAACATCGAGGAATTGTGCTGATGAAGGCTCTGGCATGCATGCTCATCTGGTGGCCATCGATCGACATCAATATTGAACAGAAGGTTTGGAGATGTCACACCTGTCAAGAAATCTAAGCGAAAACACCACAAACAGAAGCTAATCTATGGAAATGGTCATCCCAACATTGGCATCGAATTGATATTGATTTCGCTGGTCCATTTATAGGGGGAAAAATGTCTGATTATTATCGATGCACAGTCCAAATGGCCTATTGTGTGGCAAATGCGATCAACTACAGCTGAAAAGACAATTAAGAGATTATGATGTATGTTCGCAGATCATGGATTGCCCATAGAACTGGTTTCTGACAATTGACCTCAATTTGTATCTGGCACCTTTAAGCAGTTCCTGTGAAACAACAATGTGCAACACATATTATCTGTACCTTACTATCCGAGTTTGAATGGGGAAGCTGAGCACTTCATTAAGACTTTTAAACGTGCAATGAAAGCAAAGAGTTCATCAGAAGAATCATGGATCCACAATATTAAAGAATTTTTTGTTGTCATTCAGAACAACACCGGACTCAATTACAAAATGCATAGAACTGATGTTAGAATGCAACATGAGAACCCAATTTGCTGGAGTGCATCCAAACATCAGACTTCATATTCATCTATCGATATCCATGAGTAAGCTAACAAGATCTCTGGAGATCAGAGAACAGGTATTAGAGCAAGATTACAGGGAGAGTAAAGAAACATGGATAAGAGGTGCACTTCACAAGACACTAAGTCCATGTTTATATTCTGTGTCAGTGGCTGACTAAATTTGTAAATGACACATCAACCAGTTAAGAGCAATCAAGGACCCCATTTCAGTGCCAATTTCAGATAATTCCCTGACATTTCTCCTTTAGCACAAACTGGCCCTATTTCTCAGGGATAACCCCATTATCTGTTGCTGAGACACCATCATCAGTGTCTTTCCAGAGGCAAGATTCTTGCCGAGCGCCATATACAAAGCCAGTAGGGTCAACCAGTGATAAGATGATATCCGCTCATGAAAAGTTACAAGTTAATGCTTCTGTTCCATGTTTTTCATCCCCAGAAAGATCCAATAAAGAAAAGCACCCTCCAGCTTATCTCAAAGACTATGTGCAGTGTTGTAAAGACTTTGTGTGTTTTCCCATTTTAGTGCATTTTCAAGTTAGATTGTGTTGTATCTATCGTTTAATGTTACTTGTTGAAGTTGTGTTTAAGATTCACTCTAGTGTCCACAAGTGTTAGCAGATTTAAGTTGAGCTTTATTGTCATTTTAAAATATGTGGTCATTATATTAAGTAATTTGTACATAAAATGATAAACTAAGCACAAATTAATTTAGCGTTAGGCGATTACTCATGTCTGCGTGATGTTATGCTTTGCATTGCCTTTTGGTGCTCACCATTTTGGAATAAACAAAGTGACTGTAATCCATATATATTAAAGCTTTAATAAAGAGTAATACTTGACAGAAACAGCTATAAATAGTAAAGTTAATCGTTGTTTTCTGGACAATGGCCATTATCATGAATGATGATATTTTGGCTTTAAGTACCATCTGAACTTGAGTTGATTGCAAATTCTTTCTGCTACTTTTCAATCCAGAGAAAAGCAGATTGCATTTTATATTCTTTTCAGACTGTTCCAACGCACTTTACAATCGATAAAGAACAGCCACCTTCCACAAAGATTGATTAAAGACAGGTGATTATTTTGGTATTGTCAAATGAGTAATAATAAACATGATACCATAGTTAACCCTGGTTGACTGGTTCTTTTTTAAGTGGGATCTTTGCATTCAGCGGACTGCCATTGTCATATGCTTGCCAAATTTCAGCAGATTTGAGTCCAGAACCTTTGATTCAGAGGTGAGAGTGCTATAGCCTGCTTAATAGTAGATGTGAACAGGCTGAGCCATCAGTTAAACTATCTTCACTCTATGAATCTGATACTTAATTTTCACATTCAGTTAAAGGTAATGTAATCACAGAGGCCCTGATACATGCTTCTTGCAATCTTCAAAGAATCCAAAAAATAGAAATGTTCTCTTGCGATGCCTCAGTTGCTATTTATACCAATTGACAGAATTTCTGTCAGTTTTCCAAAGGCAGAAATATTCCAACATTAACTTACATACTGCGATTATAAGATATAAATGGATTTCAACCATAACAAACTAAAAGCATAACAATCTTTTATTTAAATACTTTATTTCAAATTTTAAGCCAAAATATGTTCAAATATATTCAAGTATGATCATTCAGGTCCAAGAAAATGTGATATATACCAAATCCCCACTACCCCCATCACCTCCCCTCCACCCCACTAACCCGCCTTCCCTGCTAACCCAAACCCCAAAGATAGAAGAAAGAAAGAAAAAAAAGGAGATTCAACCATCAATAACATAACTAAATGTCACGGAATAGAGTAACACCACCACAACGTGCCGAAGAAAGTTCAAAGCTTTAAACCCATATAATCCAAATAGGGGGTCCATACTTTCTAGTTAAAAAAAATATAGTTATCATATAAATTATATGCTATTTTTTCCAATGGAATACATAATCTCAGTTCCATATGCCAATGTTATAAATTAAATCAATCTCATTTTTCCAAGTGATCATTATATATTTTCTTGCTACAGCCAAAGCTAATCTTAAAAATGCAATTTGATACCTACTTCATCTTAATTTCAAACCCAACATTTTAACATTGCCTAATAAATAAATAAATAAAATTATAAAAATAATTTAATCTTAAATACTTTCTCTAAAAATTCCTTAAATTGCTTCCAAAAAAGGTTTGACCATTTCACATGCCCAAGTAAAATGTAAAAAGGAACCTGCTTCTTTATGACACCTAAAACATAAATCTGAAGAAATTAAATTTCATATCTTTAATTTTTCAGGAGTTAAATATAATTGATGTATAAAATTATAATGAACTAATCTATATGTCACATTAACAACCTTAGTCATCCTATCTTAATATAAATTTCACCAATCTTCCTGGTCAATTGCTATTCCCAAATCCTTTTTCCACTTTATTCTGTACTTATTGATGCAAATCTAACTTAGGCATTTTATTCTGTAATAATGAATGCATTTCAGAATTTTTTTTCTTCCCACCTTCCATTAGTCTTGGCAACCTTAGAGTATGTCCAAAATCATCCAATAATAAAGCTCTAACTTGATAATAACAAAAAAGGGTACTTTATGCTATTTCGTATTTTTATTTCATTCTTTGAAAATAAATAAAATAACCCCCTTCATAACAAACTTATATTGTCTTAAATCCTTTTGAATCCCATATTTCCAAAAGCTGGTTATTTAGAGTTAATGGAAGAAGTTTATAAACGTGTCTTACCTAAAATTTTCCACTTAGTACCTATTTCCTCATTTATCATATTCCATAATTCAATTAAATGTCTTAAAATAGGTGAATTATTAATGTTATAAATTGCTCCATCTTCTTCTTACCAATTTTAATCAACTCAATATTAGCCTATACCAATGGATTTTCCAACTCAAATATTCAATTAATAAATTTCAATTGTACCACTTCATAACAGTTCTGAAAATTTGGGAGTTGCAAACCTCCCAATTCATACTTCCAAGTTAATTTTTGAAAAGATACCCTGGCCATTTTACCTTTCCACAAAAACTTCCTAACTATGGAAATCAAATCTTTAAAAAACTTTGGAGGAACTTTGCAAGGAATAGATTGAAAAATATATTGTAGTCTAAGAAAAATATTCATCTTGACACAATTAACTCTGCCTATTAATGTTATAGGCAAATCTTTCCATCTATTTAAGTCATTTTTAATTTTATGAAATAAACGCAAAACATTTAATTTAATTCTTATCCATCCTAATACCTAAATATTTCATTTGGTCTGTCCATTTAAATTGAATGATATTTTTTTTACAATCAATATAATCAGCATCAATCAGCGATAAAATCTCACTTTTCTCCCAATTAATTTTATAACCAGATATTAAACCATATTGCTTCAATCTTTCAAATAATGATTTTAAAGAATTTTGGGGTTCTGTTAAATAAATCAAAACATCATCAGCAAATTAATCTTATAGTCTTCAGATTTTACTTCAATATTATTATCTTGTCTTCAAACATAAAAATTTTGAGTTCAAGTATGTGACCCCCCCCTCCCCCCCCCCCCACATCAGAACTCATATGATTTTTACCTATCCAGATAAAATATCATTTAATACCATTATTCTCTCAGTGCTGCTACAAACTCTAGGCCTCTGTACCCACCTCTGCAACTGGATCCTTGGCTTACTCATTGGAAGACCACTGCCAGTATGAATTGGAAACACCATCTTCTCCTCACTGATCATCAACACAGGCGCACCCCAAGGATGTGTGCATAGCCCACTGCTCTACTCATTATACACCCATGACTGTGTGGCCAGGGACAATTCCAATGTCATCTACAAGTTTGCCAATGACATCACAGTTGTTGGCAGAATCACAAACAGCAATGAGGAAGATAGATAAGCTCATTGAATGGTGCAATGACAACAACCTTGCACTCAACATCAGCAAAACCAAGGGGATGATTGTGGACTTAAGGAGGAAGTCAGGGAAACACAACCCAGTCCTCATTGAGGGCTCAGTCGTGGAGAGGGTCAACAAATTCCTGTGAGTCAACATCTTCAAGGATCTGTCTTGGAGCAATCACAAAGAAGGCTCACAGCAGCTAAACATTTTGAGATGTCTGAGGTGGTCCAGTATAGCACCAAAGACTTCCATAAACAGGTGTACCATTGAGAACATTTTGGCTGGTTGCATCATTCCCTGGTGTGGAAGACAAGAATAAATTCCAGAGGGTTGTTAACTTGGTTCATGACATCACGGGCACCAGATTTCACTCCAGTGAGGACATCTACATGAGGCAATGCCTTAAATAAAGCAGCCACTATCCTCAAAGACCCCCAACTCCCATGCCATGTCCTCTACACTCTCCTACCATTAGGAAAAGGGTACAGTAGCCTAAAGATGAGCACTCAGAAGCACAAGGACAGCTTCTTCCTTATTGCCATCAGAATTCCTGAATAATCAATGAACCAAAGGCTGCCTTACTTTTGGTGCATTTGTTTGTAATTTAATGTTTTAAGGTGATTTATATGAATGTTTATACTACGTTGCTGCCACAAAACACCAAATTATGTGATTTATTCATGACAATAAATTCCGATTCTGAAAATATCCCCGCTATCAATATTCCCACATTTATTGTCCCTCGGTAATCATTCCTGATCGTGGTCTTATAATTCCACGGTCAGTATGTTCTATGTTCTTGGCTAAAGAGAGAGTTATTGGTGGAAATTTTAGAGGTTCTTGCCACAATTTTCAGTGCCATCTTAAATATTGATTGGCACCAGGTGATTATGTAGAGCACTGTAGCTCAGCTAGTTGCTTAGGTACCTCAGAGCTCTGGTACCCTTGGGTTTAATACTAACCTCTGATACTTTCTGTGTGGAGTTGTCACATTCTCTCTGTGGCCACGTGGGTTTCCTCTGGGTGTTTCTGGTTCCCACCCACATCCTGAAGCCTGCAAGTTAGCTCAAACTGCCAACTTGGTCAGCATGGCTGAAGACATGTTCTTTACTGTATGATCTATGGCTAAGTTGTTGAGTTAATTGAATGTTGTAAATTGTTCCAAGTGTGTCTCTGAGTTGGAGAAAATTGAGAAATTTTGATGGGAATGTAGAGAGAATAAAAATGAGATTACGAAGCACTTGGATAGCGTTTTGGATGGGATGGATTTTAGAGGGGTATGGGCCTAATGCAGGCAAGCAGAACTAAAGTAAGGATGCTCACTGTTCAGTGTGAATGAGCTGGCCCTGTTTCCGAGCTGTGGGACTCAATGACTCTAATAACAGATAATTAGGATTAATGTAAATGTAAATGTGTGCTCAATGGTTGCTGTGGACTTGATGGGTGAAAAGGCATTTCTTTGTAAAGTAAAGAGAGAAATTAAGCTCAATAACAAGGTCATTGATGAGGAGGAAACTTTTAGAGGCAATTTTCTATACATGAATTGGCATTTGCATAAGTAGGGGTAATAAATAAAATTCAACCTGATCGATTGAAGGGAAATTGTATTTCACAAATGACTAACCTTTGCCAAGTAAAGGAATGGTTTGATGAATATAGCTTAGATGAATGGATGCATGTAGAATTCCAAAAGGCATTTCACAAATTAACACATTACATTGGGGCGCAGAAGCTGCATGGATCAGGATTAAACCCATGATCACTTGATTGAAAGCAGAAAGCAATGAAAAATAAATGTTTTCAGATTGGAATTTGGTCTATAAAGATGGAGGTTCATAATATGTACAGGGGACATAATTTCAGATGAAATAAAACTTGAAAATGCAGTTATCAGGGGAGAAGCAAAGTAATAGATTTCAAGAATACATTAGCAGTCTGGAGAAAAAGACATAGATGTGGAAAGTGCAATTACTGCCGCAAAGTTTGATACAATTTATTTTCGTTGGAACAATGAGAAATGGATAAATGAAGTAAATTGTACAATCCAACTACCACCCGGGTTGCTGTAAACCAATTTTCATTAGTGGCAGGGCGTTTTGAGAATCTTCAAGTTTATAGTTACATGTACCAAGACGCAGTGATAGAGGTTGCTTTGCAAGCAGACCAGTAGACATCTTATACAGAATACAACAGGAAAGTCAGTGTATAAAGGTGTGGATTTACAGAGAAAGATCAGTTGATATGAGGTAAAGGCAACAACTTTTTACTATTATGATGTTCATTCAAGAAGTCTAATAGTGGCGGGGAAAAAACTGTCCTTGAACTTGATAGTACATTATTTCTCACTGACGGGAAAGTGTGAAGAGAGTGTGGCTCAGGTGGGATGAGTCTTTTAATTTGTGGACTACTTTCCCAAGGCACAGGAGTTATGGATGGAATTGATAGAGGAGAGAGGGTAAGTGTGATTGTCTAAGCCATGTTCACAACCGTCTACAGTTTCTTGAAGTCCTGGGTGGACTAGTTTGCATACTACACAGTGATACATCCTGACTGGAGGCTTTCAATGCTGCACCTCTAGAAGTTGTTAATGGAGGCAGGTGACATGCCACTTTTTTTTTAAGCTTCGAAGGAAGTTTCTTGGTCTTTGCGTCGATGTGGGTGGACCAGGACAAGCCGTTGGAGATGCTTACCCCAGGAGCCAAAAACTGTCAATTCTCTTGACCTCAGCACTGTTGAAGTTGACAGGGAAGTGAACATGGAAGAATGGCACGGTTGGTGTAGCAGTTAGTGCAACACCTTTACAGCACCTTTACTTAGGTTTGAATCCCACACTGCTGTAAGACAGACATTTGTATGATTTCCCTGGGACCTCCGGTTTTCTCCCATTAAAAAAAAAATACAGGGGGTGTTGGTCAATTGAATATAAATGGACAGCACAGGCTCGTGGGCCAAAATGCCCTGTTACCATGCTGTATGTCTAAAAACACCTCTGCTCCTCCTCCAGAAATCTATTAGCAGCTTCCTGATTTTTCTGAGGTTGAGTGAATGGATGTTGTCCTGGCACCACCAAGCCATGTCACTTTATCTGTATGCCACCTCTTTGTTTAGAACATGTCTCCTACAATTGTGATGTTATCTGGAAATTTACAGTTGGAGCTGGAATTGTGTGTAGCCATGCAGTCCTGAGTGTTCAATGAATATTGTATAGGAGTTTTATTATCTTCAAGAAACATAGCCTTGTGCTGCCCCAGTGTTGAGGATGGTCATTGAGAGGATGCTATCACCAATCATCACTGATTGTGGACCTGTGAGATAGAAAGTAGTTGATCCAATTTTAGAGAAGGGTGCTGAGACCATTACTTGGAGATTTGTTTGTTTGGTAGCATTGTGTTGAAAGTAGAGCTGCAGTTGATGAATAATAGTCCTTGAGATCCAGGTGCTCGAGAGCTGAGTGTAGGGCCAGGGAGATTATATCTGCTGAATTTTGAACTGGAGTGGGTTGAGGGTGGCTGATAGATTGGAGTTGAGATGAGCCATAATCAACCCATTGAAGTAATTCATGATGGTGGATATCAGAGCCATAGGCCCATGTAACACAGATGATCACCTCACTGGTCAATCAGGAAAAGCCTCCCACATTGGAAAAAATAGGTTGAAGGTCACTTACCATTTTTTGAATCAAAATTAGACAGCCCACTGACTAAACCTCCTTCTGATTGGTCATCCTCCTCACCTTGGAAGGGTTGATCATGGTTCACATTAACTCCAGCCGATCTTTCATTTTTTTTTTTTTTTTAAATTTTTTATTTTTCACACCATAAATCACAATAGCCATGATATACACTTTTTCTTTTCCACACATTTACAGTGACTTTTTCTCCCCCCGCCCCCCTCCTCCCAAGCCACCCCCCCACCCCCCCCCCCTCATCCATTTTAGGTATACAATCTAGGTTGCATTAATTCAGTCAGACAATGTTGTCATTCAACAAAAATACACCAGAAATTCTACTGAGTCCATTCTTTTCTTTTCTTCTCCTTCCATCAACTTAGGTAATGTTTGTTCCCGGTAGGTTTTCGCTATTGTATTTAATGTAAGGCTCCCATACTTGTTCGAATATTTCAATATTATTTCTTAAACTATATGTTATTTTTTCTAATGGAATACATTTATTCATTTCTATATACCATTGTTGTATTTTCAAATTATCTTCCAATTTCCAGGTTGACATAATACATTTTTTTGCTACGGCTAGGGCTATCTTGACAAATCTTTTTTGTGCATCTTCCAAGTCAATTCCAAATTCTTTATTTTTTATGTTACTTAGGAGAAAGATCTCTGGATTCTTTGGTATATTGTTTTCTGTTATTTTATTTAATATCTGATTGAGATCATCCCAAAATTTTTCTACTCTCTCACATGTCCAGATTGCATGAATTGTTGTTCCCCTTTCTTTTTTACATCGAAAACATCTATCAGATACTGTTGGGTCCCATTTATTTAACTTTTGCGGTGTAATGTATAGTCTGTGTAACCAATTATATTGCATCATACGCAGCCTCGTATTTATTGTATTTCTCATCGTTCCAGAACATAATTTCTCCCATGTTTCCTTTTTTATCTTTATATTTAAATCTTGTTCCCATTTTTGTTTAGTTTTACCATTTGTTTCCTCATTCTCCTTTTCTTGCAGTTTAATATACATATTTGTTATAAATCTTTTGATTAACATTGTATCTGTAATCACATATTCAAGGTTACTTCCCTCTGGTAAACTCAAATTGCTTCCTAATTTATCTTTCAAGTAGGATCTCAGTTGGTAATATGCCAGCGCTGTATCTCCAGTTATATTGTACTTATCTCTCATTTGTTCAAAGGATAAGAATCTACTTCCTGAAAAACAATTTTCTATTCTTTTAATCCCTTTTTTTTCCCATTTTCTAAAGGTAAGGTTGTCTATTGTAAAAGGGAGTAGCTTATTTTGCATCAATATTAGTTTTGGTATTTGGTAATTTAATTTATTTCTTTCTACATGAATCTTCTTCCATATATTGAGGAGATGGTGTAATACTGGAGAAGTTCTATGTTGTACCAATTTTTCGTCCCATTTATATAATATGTGTTCAGGTATCTTTTCCCCTATTTTATCTAATTCTAGTCTCGTCCAGTCTGGTTTTTCCCTTGTTTGATAAAAATCTGATAGGTACCTTAATTGTGCGGCTCTATAATAATTTTTGAAGTATGGCAATTGTAAGCCTCCTTGTTTATACCATTCTGTTAATTTATCTAGTGCTATCCTCGGTTTCCCCCCTCTCCATAAAAATCTCCTTATTATTTTCTTTAACTCTTTGAAGAATTTTTCTGTCAGTTGTATTGGCAATGCCTGAAATAAGTATAGTATCCTTGGAAAAATGTTTATTTTAATACAGTTTATCCTTCCTATCAGTGTTAGTGGTAGCTCTTTCCAATGCACTAAATCGTCCTGTAATTTTTTCATTAGTGGATTGTAATTGAGTTTATATAATTGGCCTAGATTTTTGTTTATTTGCACACCTAGGTATCTTATTGCCTGCATTTGCCATCTGAATGGGGATTCCTCCTTAAATTTTGAGAAATCCGCGTTATTCATAGGCATTGCTTCACTTTTATTTACGTTTATCTTGTATCCCGACACTTCTCCATATTCCTTCAATTTCTTATATAGTTCTTTTATTGATAGTTCTGGTTCTGTTAAGTACACTATCACATCATCCGCAAACAGACTGATTTTATATTCCCTGTCTTTTATTTTTATTCCTTTTATATTATTATCTATTCTTATCGATTCTGCTAGTGGTTCTATAGCTAGCGCAAACAATAATGGTGATAGTGGGCATCCCTGCCGCGTTGACCTGCTTAAGTTAAATTGCTTTGATACATGTCCATTTACTGTCACTTTCGCTAACGGTCCCTCATATAATGCTTTAATCCAATTAATAAACTTCTCCGGTAAACTGAATTTTTGCAATACTTTGAACAAGTAATTCCATTCTACTCTGTCGAAGGCCTTCTCTGCGTCTAAAGCAACTGCTACTGCCGGTGCTTTATTTCCTTCTACTGCATGAATTAAGTTAATAAATTTACAAATATTGTCTGTTGTGCGTCTTTTTTTGATAAATCCAGTTTGGTCTAAATTTACCATTTTCGGTACCTGTTCTGCTAATCTGTTTGCTAGTAGTTTAGCTATTATCTTATAATCTGTGTTTAGCAGAGATATTGGTCTATATGACGCTGGTGAGAGTGGATCTTTTCCTTGTTTTAGTATCACTGTAATTATTGCTGTTTTACATGAATCTGGTAAGTTTTGTGTCTCATCAATCTGGTTTATTACATCCAGGAGGGGCGGTATTATTAGGTCTTTAAATGTTTTGTAGAATTCTATTGGGAGTCCATCCTCTCCTGGTGTCTTATTATTTGGTAAATTTTTTATTATCTCTTGTATTTCTACTGTTCCAAATGGTTCTGTTAATTTATTTTGTTCCTCTATTTGTAGTTTTGGTAGTTCAATTTTAGTCAAAAATTCATCTATTTTCCCTTCTTTCCCTTCGTTTTCAGTTCGGTATAATTGTTCATAGAATTCTCTGAAGTTTTCCTTAATTTCTTTTGGATTATATGTAATTTGTTTGTCTTTTTTCCTTGTTGCCAATACCATTTTCTTAGTTTGCTCTGTCTTAAGCTGCCATGCTAATATTTTGTGTGTTTTTTCACCTAGTTCATAATATTTCTGTTTTGTCTTCATTATATTCTTCTCCACCTTATGTGTTTGTAATGTTTCATATTTTATTTTTTTATCCGCCAATTCTCTTCTTTTGGTTGTATCTTCCTTTATTGCTAATTTTTTTTCTATGTTTATTATTTCCCTTTCCAACTGCTCTGTTTCCTGATTATAGTCCTTCATCTTGGTTGCATAACTTATTATTTGCCCTCTAATGAATGCTTTCATTGCGTCCCATAGTATAAACTTATCTTCCACTGATTCCGTATTTACTTCAAAGTACATTTTTAATTGTTTTTCAATAAATTCTCTAAAATCCTGTCTTTTAAGTAGCATGGGGTTTAATCTCCATCTATACATTCTTGGAGGGATGTCCTCTAGCTCTATTGCCAATAACAGGGGTGAGTGGTCCGATAATAGTCTAGCTTTATATTCCGTTTTCCTAACTCTCCCTTGAATGTGGGCTGATAACAGGAATAGGTCTATCCTTGAGTATGTTTTATGTCTAATCGAGTAGTATGAGTATTCCTTTTCTTTTGGGTTTTGTTTCCTCCATATGTCCACAAGTTTCATTTCTTGCATTGATTTAATTATAAATTTGGTTACTTTGTTCTTCCTGTTAATTTTTTTCCCCGTTTTATCCATATTTGGATCCAAATTCAGATTGATATCCCCTCCTATTAGTATGTTCCCTTGCGTATTAGCTACCTTCAAAAAGATATCTTGCATAAACTTTTGATCTTCTTCGTTAGGTGAATATATATTAAGTAGATTCCAAAGCTCCGAATATATCTGACATTTTATCATAACATATCTCCCTGCTGGATCTATTATTTCCTCTTCTATTTTAAATGGCACATTTTTGCTAATTAATATAGCCACTCCTCTTGCTTTTGAATTATACGATGCTGCTGTTACATGTCCTACCCAATCTCTCTTTAATTTCTTGTGCTCCAATTCAGTTAAGTGTGTTTCTTGGACAAATGCTATATCTATTTTTTCCTTTTTCAGTAAATTTAGTAGTTTCTTCCCTTTAATTTGGTTATGTATTCCATTAATATTTAGAGTCATATAGTTCAGCGTAGCCATTTTATATTTTGTTTATCTTCTCTTTCCGTTTTTCCATTATTACCTTTCCTCCTTTTCCATTTCTGTTTTCTTATTTTCAACTCTTTACCAGTCAACATTCCTACAACATCCAACATTTCCGATCTTTCATTCTTGGTATCATTCTAGTAAATCTCTCTAAATCCTCTCCAACACCACCTCATCTTTTCTCAAGTAAAGTGCCCCAAACTGTACACAACTCTCTAAGTGGAGTCTACCAGTGCCCCATAGAGTCTCAATATTAAATCCCTGCTATTCCTCTAGAAATGAATGTCAACATTGCATTCGCCTTCTTCACCATTGACTCAACCTGTAAGTCAACCTTTAGGGTATCCTGCACGAGGACTCCCAAGTTCTATTACACCTGCGAAATCTGAATTTTCCCCCCATCCAAAAAATAGTCTGCCCATCTATTTCTTTTTCTAAAATGTACATTTCCAACATTGTATTTTGTCTGCCACAACTTTGCCAATTCTCCTCATCCAAATCTCTTGGCAGGCTTTCAATATCCTCAGCACCACTAACCCTGTCACCTATCTTGGTATCATTTAGCCACAAAGGCATCAATTCTATAATCCAAATCATTCATATACGGCTTAAAAAGAAGCAGCAGCAACACTGACCCGTGTAGAATAACCAGTGGTCGCCCAACATAGGATCCCTTTATTCACACTTGTACTGACAATAACCACACCAGCGGTGTGAGTATAAGACAGCTTTAAAAAATGAATATGTACACTAAGAGGTCTTGTCTCTCTGCAAGATGAACCTGGAAAGCTAGACTGTAGCTCTGAACTGCTTTATATACAAGGTCATTGGGATGACCCCTGGTGACCTAGTCGTGTAATTACATACTCTGTGAGTATGCTAATATCCGACTTGTAATTGAATGGGCTCTTCTAAACGTTTATGAAATGTGACTAAAGCTTCATCTGGAGTCAAATTCTGATCATCAAACTTTTTAAGAAGGTTGTCATTGCCTTGAAGACTAAGCAGAAGAGATTTACGAGAATAAATCCAGCAGCAGGGAGCCTTAGCAAGATGAAAGATCTGAATATGTAAGGTTGCATGAGAACTCGGAGCATGTGCAGTTCATCCCAAATGTGTGGATCTTCAATAAAGTGCAGTGTTTGAAATTTTGCAAAATTTTGTCAGAAATGGATGAAGTAGAGTAAAGAGATACCACATTCGTGTGACACACAAACAGGCTGCAATCTAAGGCGTGTTGGCAAATAAAATGTAAAAAGTAAAAGTAGCGTAACTATAAAGTTGGTACCTTTTAAAACTGATTATTTAGTTGATTAAATAATTAATATGAACAAATGGTAAGTTGGAAGACAAACACAAATTTAAAAATGGAATTATTCCATGATGACACGGCAGGCATTTTTTTTGTGGCTGTGACATCTGGAAACAGGTGGAAGCCACTGTGTCTTCACTATTAGTTGCTGTGTAGATGATGGCTTGTTTGTGAGCTCTATGCCTTTATGGCTGTGATCCCCACTGTGGACTTGCTTTTCAGCCAGGAGCAAAAGGGCATAACTATGAATAAAACAAGTATGGAGATCATGAAGGCAGCACTGGTGGGGCATCAACCTCATGGACTTCCCCAACAGTACAAGATTCTTGAGGACAATGCCAGGGATTGTAGTGAAGATGAGGGAACAGTTTTCAGCCATGCGACTCAGAGGTTGATTTAAAGTAGGCAGAAAAGAAGGAGGGTAGTGGTAAGGAATGACAAATTTTGAGATATTGGTGCCACTCAGCATGAATTCTTTTCTTTCTTTTTCAATCTTTTTTTTAGTGGTTTTTGAGAAAATAATAATATGAAATACATAGATTCATATGATATAAGGTTCAGGTAAAAGTAAAATAAAGTTACAGATAGTAAACAATGGTATACAAGATATATATGATCCATCTTGTCAATAAAAAGGAAAAGATAAAAGAAAAATCCTGTAACTAATGTAATTTCTAACCCCAACATATTATCTGAGCGATTACAATCAATATTAAATCCTCATTCTTTTATGCTATTCCTCGAGAAATTCATTTGCCTTCTTCACCAGTAACTCAATCTGGAGATTAATCTTTAGGGTTATCTGAGCAATTGCAATCAAAGCATGAATCCAAAAGGCATTGCCAGGGTGAAGAACATCTCATTGAAGTGGAAAGAGGATTTAGAATGGACTGGTTTTTGATGATCATTCATTTTATTTGTTTAATACAACACATTTTTATGCTCCACTTTAGAAAACTTTGTTTCCTTGAGATGTAAGGAGATTGACATGTAAAGTTCAGGTTTAAAATTTTGCATTCTAACACTTGATACTAAATTTCATCATGTCATGGTCAAAATGCCTCAGAGGGTCTTTACCATAAGAATGTCAATTAATTTTGCCTCATCATACACAAATAAATCTGAACTAACATGATTCCTTAGTGATTGCATGTTATACTGTTTAAAAAAATCTCTCAATAAATTTGCTCTCAAGGCTGCCTTTGCCACGTTCATTGATCCAATCAATGTGAAAATTAAATTTTCACATGATTCCTTGCAGACTCTTTTTGAAAAGTCACCTTATTTTTGATTTATGCTCTGTCACACTTTTGCTATTGTTTGTGAACTCGTAGGATACTGTCACCAGTGATATTTTCTTGTTATTTCTTTTTTTTCCATCAAAGCTAATTGATCTTCTGAGCTATAATCATTTTTCATTACTGTAGTATTCTTATCCTTTATTAGAAGCATTATCCAATCTCCTTTCCCTTTTCATCCAAGCTTTCCAAGCATTAAATAACCTGGAATATTTATTCCCAGCCTTTTTTTCAACCATTCCTCTATAATGGTCAATATAATTGATCTCTATTTATCTTTGTCTTTACAATTTTCTCTGCTCTGACATCATTTTAATCTCATGGTTGTACTCATTTTCCATCTTGTACTGCTCTTGTTATCATTACCCATGTCATTTACCTGCAGCTAGAACAGTGCAGCAAACGCCACAGGCCCCTCAACCCACCTTAAAGCACTGACCATAAAATTCGTCAAAACTAATCTCTTCCGTCTGCACACGGTCCGTGTTCCTTCATTACCTGTTGATTCTTGTGTCTGTCTAAACGACTCTTAAATGCTACTGTTGCAACTTCTTCAAACACTTCCACTGCCAGTGCATTCTAGGAATAAAGGTCTCAAAAAAAAAACCCATACACACATTCCCTTTAAACATTTATCCTTCACCTGTCCTTCAGATTACCTGTCCACCCCCCCCCCACCCCCACCCCCACCCCACCACAGTCTTCAATGGTCAATAGAAAATAATAAAATAATCCAATCTTCTCCAGCCTCTCTTATAGTTGTTGCACTCCAATCTAGGCACTAGCAAACATTCTGGTGAACCTCTCCAAAGTCTCCACATCCTTCCAATAGTGTGCTATTCCGAACTCTGCACAATGTCATAAATGAGGTCCGACTAAGCTTTTGTACAACTGCAGTTTGACTTTCAAAATTTGATGCTCAAAGCTCCAAATGACAGTCAGACTTAACATCTAACCACCACTTGCACCCCCAGATCCCTCTGAATAGCAATGCTCAAAAGTCCTTTCATTTACTTTACACTCTCCTCTTGCATTTAACTTCCCAAAGTGCATCACATTTAACATGTGTCCTGACAAAACTACATCTGCCACTTGCCTGCCCAAATTTACACCTCATCTCTGCCCTGCTCATTCATTGAAAACCTTTCTCACGATCCATATATTCTCATGTTCCTCATCTGCAAATGTACAGAGCAGACTAGCAACAATTTTCAAACTAATCATGCTTTGTATTCCTTGTGAAAAACCACTGCTCACAGAACCGCAGTTAGAGAAACAACCCTTGACCACTACACTTGTCTTCAATGACCAAACTAATTTTGTGTCCAACTTCACCATTAGAAGTGAAAAAATATAATTACGATCACTGTACTAAGAATTTTGGCCTGTTAAGTGTACTAATATATATTTTTCAAATTTTAACAAAGCACCCTTGTAGAAGGTCCTTTTGGCCCATGATACCTGTGCTACCTAATTAAACCCAATTAACCTTCCAACCCGATATGTTTTTGAGGTGGGAGGAAATCCACCCAGGTCATGAGGAGAATGTACAAACTCCTTACAGAGAGCAGTGGATTCAAACATAGGTATTTACCCTCCATTACTGTTAGCTGGCAAGTGGATCTGGGAGATTTTGCAGAGGTAGAATCCATGTTTTGTGTTACTTGCTCAGGTAGTTCATGAATCAGAAATGGAGCAGGCATCACTGCTATCTAAGAGATCATGAGTTTTGACTCAAAAGTTTATAATGTTGGCTGCCCTACAGGCTGCCTTTTATTGACAATCCCTAATTAGCAGCCTTTTTGAACCATCACAGTGCTTCTTCGGAAGGCTCAGTTAGTGCTTTGAAGAGGGAATTGCATCATTTTTGATTAATGTTATGTGGTATCCTTGTGAAGCCACCATAATCACACACTGAAGTGAACAGTGAATCACACTGCTAACCAGTCTCAACATTGTCTTGAAGATCAATCACTGTATAGTAATAGAGGGACAATTGTTTTTAACCATAAACTTTTTCATCTAATTTAAAAATTGCTTGTTCTTTTCATCCTTTGAAATAGAAACAAGATTTCCCTTTTAACCTTGGTTTGTGGAGAGTGCCACTGATAATTTGCATGCATAAATATCAAGATTTGAGTGCAAGACCTGTCGACTCTCCAATAATTAATTATTGCATACTTCAATCTGCACCACTTAATTAATTGGTCTGCATTTAGAAAACACTCCAAGATAATGAATGTTTCTATATTTACCCTCTATTACTGTTAGCTGGTGATTTATTTCATGCTTACACTCTGCCTTGGTTAGATATTGAATGATTCTCTATTTAGATCACTGGAAATTTTGTTTTTTTTAATCTATTTTTCATGCTTCATATTACCAGTGCTTTGATTAACTGCTTTAGTTATATTACATTCAGTTTGTGTTAATTAATTGGAGCAGTAAAGTTCTCATTTTGTTTTGAGTGAGGAACTGTCTTTTCATCCAAAAAATAGAAGTTATATACAGGCTTTTCTTTCATGTTGTTTTATGTTCCTTTTGTTTTAAATTTCCATAACATTTAATTACAGTTTTAAAAAAAATTAAAATCATGTCTGACATCCATCTGACAGTTCATGTCACAGATTTGTATAGACAGAATGGGCTCTTTGGTTCATCCTGTCCATGCCAATCTTTTCAACCATCCACGTGAATCTTATTTGCCTGCACAAGGTCGGTTTCCTTTTAAATCTCACCAATTCAAGTGCCTTTCTAATTGTCTCTTAAACATTGCAACTGATTCTGGCAGTGAGATTCAGATATCATTCATTTCAAATCTATTTTAAAACCTTTTTTGCTCAGCTTACCTGCGCCCTCTTGGCTTTGATACCCAACCAGGGGAAAACAGTCTAAGGAGCTTCCCTTTCTTGTTAAGTCATGCATCAGGCCCCTTTGCTCCAGGGAAAACAGGCCACATCTAACTCATCTCTCCCACAAATAAAATTGTCCATTTAGACACCTGTGAATTCTCTATGGTTTGCATCAGCAGTTCCGTTAGTCATGCAGCATTCTCACTGCATGTGGGAAGAAGCTGTTCCTCAGCCTGGTGGTGCTGGCTCTTATACTCCTATATTTCTTCACTATGGGAAAGCTTAAATATGCTGTATGCAGGGTGGAAATGGTCCACAATAATTTTACATGTCTTCTTCAGTTAACATTCCCAGTAGATAATATCAATGGTGTGTGTGTGTGTGTGTGTGGAGGGGGGGGGGGGGAGGGGGGGGCGGTGGGGAGGAGATGGATCCTCTCCACCACTTTTATGGTCTTTTGGATTGAACTCCAATATTGCTGACTTCACTTGGACCTATCCACACCATAAAATAAAGTCGTCTTACATGGATAAATGCTATTTAACAAAACATACCTTCCAATCCCCAACCAGATAGTGCAAAGGATATCGCTGAATTGTGCCTGAAATTTAAGGAAAGATTAACTTGCATCTTCCCAGGAATGGACACAATCTTAATACCTGGCTGCATACATGGCAAATTAATTAAAATTAAACATAAAGTTGTGAAGCACTCAAGATTTTTGTCAAATTAATAGGCAAAATAGGAATTAACAATTAAGGTTGAATGCAAGGAAAAACAAATATTTGAAAAGAGGAATTAAGAACAAAACAACAGCTAAAATATAAAAAAAGCACTAATTTTGTATTAACTGTGAAAGAATGTCCTCATATTGAGTCTCTTCCAGTGAACTCTTCTATCTCTGTTCCTCAATGGTCCCTTGTCTGGCATCTCATGTTTCTCTTCAGGATTACCTTTGACAACTTAATAGACTTGAGGCATCCAGTACCTCATTAGATCAATATGGATACCTTGATGAATCATCCATACCTTGATGAATCATCCATACCTTGATGAATCATCCATACCTTGATGAATCATCCATACCTTGATGAAGGGCTCAACCCCAAAATATCAGTTATGTATCTTTACCTTTACAGTACACTGTTTAACCTAACTAAACAGATAAATTGGATTGTCATGGAAAACTCAAATTAACATTGTTCTAAGCCTTCCATTAGGCTCTTCATAGCCTGAAATACTGGCCATGTGTCAAGTGAGGCTGGTGTTATATTAAACAAATTGTTTGATGCAGTAAGTGCTCTAAAAACAGGTACAGTACAGTACTGATTATCCAAAATGGTTGGGACCAGGCCTATGTTGGATAAATATTTTTTTCTCTGAGAACCAGTCATTTTTAAAATCACTGGTATCAATGTTTAAACAATAATAAACAACAAGAGAAGACTTTTTAAGCATTAGAATAATGTTTAATTCTCACCAAAAAAGTGCTGGCCGCCGCCGATCTGACAGTTCATGTCATCTCCCAACTGCTGCTGGTGATCCCTGACACAAGCCCACCGTTGCCGTTAATTCCCAGAGAGGCTTCTTAGGCAGGTGGAATATTCACTGGTGAGTCGGCAGGCTCCTGTCTTGCCAGTCACCAGAGCTCCCGATGCCAGAGTCCCAACTCTGAATCCTCCCCTAGGTTTACACACACACAGACATTGGGGAAGTAGGCTGAGGGGAGGGTTCAGAGTCAGTGTTGGTGTCTGGTGTGCTGAGGAGGGAGGGAGTGAAGGGGGTAGGGGGAGGGAATGCCACTGAGGCTGCTCTCTTCGATGATGCTGGGAGAAGGGATACTTCTGACTGCTTGCGGCAAGGAGTCAGTGGCATGCAGTTTAAGAGGGAGAGTTGGAGAGAAATGTCAATAAAGGGAAATGGAAAGAGAGAAAGAAAGGAGTTACTTGAAACAAGGACAATCGTCATTCTAACTTCATGTCAAATGACTTTTTTCAGTTCTGCTCTGAAAAGAACTTCAGATAAATGAGGACTTCTGATTTGTTTCAGATTTTGGAGAATCTGATTTCCAATAATCGGAGTTGTCTTGATTTGCACACAAAATTGACAGTAGCATTTCACTAGTAGTGACTAACAATAAGCAATCCAATTCCATACTCTTTTTTTTTAAGACATTCAGTCCGTGCTGCCCAATTTACACCATATCTACACCCTAGTTCATTTTTTTGAAGGATGGAAGGAAACCGGAGCCCTCAGAGAAAACCTATGCAGACGTGGGGAGAATGTATCAACCCCTTACAGACACCGTGGGATTTGAACCCAGGTCCAGTCCTGATCGCTGGTGCTATAAACGCATTGCACAAACCACTACACCAACCGTGCTGCCCATTTTAAAGTTAGAAATTAACTTGCAATCAATGCAGGTGCAATTTAAGGATGTGTGGTTAGTCCATGGCTCACTCACACTACACACATGACATCTACAAATTTGCTGATGACATCATGGTTGTCAGTGGAATCACAGACAGCAATGAAGAAGCGTACTGGAGTGAGATGGATTAGCTAGTTGAGTGGTGTCACAACAACAAACTTGCACTCAATGTTAGCAAAACTAAGGATTGTAGATTTCAGGAGGACGAAAACAGGAGAACACAAGCCAATCCTCATTGAGCAGTGGAAAGGGTTCAGAACTTAAAATTCTTGTGTGTCAACATCTCTGAAG
Source organism: Narcine bancroftii (assembly GCF_036971445.1). NCBI lineage: Eukaryota > Metazoa > Chordata > Chondrichthyes > Torpediniformes > Narcinidae > Narcine > Narcine bancroftii. Next base: position 143,998,324 of record NC_091475.1, read on the forward strand.
ATGTATCCTGGGGCCTCTATGTCGATGCAATCATGAAGAAGGCTCACCAGCAGCTGTACTTTGTGGAATTTGAGGAGATTTGGTGTATAACCAAAGACTTTAGCATAATTTTACAGGTGTACCATGGAGAGCATTCCGACTGGTTGCATCACTCTCTCATATGGAGGTACCAATTCACAGAGCAGGAAAAGACTACAGAGAGATGTGAGCTCAGCCAGCACTATCATAGGCATAGGCCTTCAGTCCATTAAGGAGATCTCTAAGAGCCGGGTGTCTCAAGAAAGTAGCTTCTATCCTCAAGGTCCCTTGCCACCTAGGTTTTGCCCACCTCACTGCTACCATCAGGAAAGAGGTACAGGAGCCTGAAGATGAACAGCTATGGTACAGAATCATCCCCTCTGCTGTGAAATTTCTGAATGGACAATGATCCATAAACGCTATCTCACTTTCTCTTCTTTTGCACTTTTATTTGTTTTTTGATGTAAATTTTAGCCAATATTTTGCACTGTGATGTAGCCCAAAGCAACAAATTTCCAGACATGTTCGTGACAATAAATTCTGATTCCAATCTAGAAATACAAATGATGTTCCAAACAACAAATAATATATTCTCAGAAACAAGAACTGCAGAATAAGCAACAAGAACAGGCAGAGAAATAATTTTTAAAATGTACAAATTGGAGCCTCGATATTTATGTAGCTTAATAAATGTTGTAAAATAGGCTGCATGGAAACAAAGGTTAAGCATTTCACATCATGGAATCTCCCACTGTTCATAATTGCAAATACATAGCTCCTCAAGGGTCAATATCTGCATAAATAACTAGATTCAGAAACTAATTGTAGATTTGTTACATTTGCAAATAAAATTAAGTTATGAATGAAAAATGAGGTCTGCTAGCAGGACTGACCTGCGGAAAAAAATATTAATATTCATGATCAATAGAAATCAGTAAACAAATGAAAATTAATTTTATTGTCGGCAGATTTCAATTTTGTGAGGATGAAACAATTTGCTTGCACGTTGATGTAAACAAATTAGCATAGGATGATTTTGAAAATGATCTATGAAAGATGGCAAGTGACCAATTTATATATAAAAAGAAACTGAAGCCATTAAGCTATTGGGATATCATCATTCATTCACGTGGCTTGCAGTTTGGTGTAGTCGATCATGTCCCTCCATCTGTCACAATCTCTGACCCTCAGAAATGTAGTTGTTGTCTCTGATTCTTTGGTGAGACTGTAGTTAATGTTGAGTTCATGATTATACATGGGAAAAATACCGAAGTGGTTTCCTATTGCCTTGTTCGGTTACAGTGTCCATATTGAATAGGTAACCCTGGCTATTGATCAGCAGGTTCGTCCGCCCAGCATTTTTAATTTTACAACCATAAATTCCAATTTGTAGAAACTTCCACCATCTGCAATCCATGGCTTCACATAACCCTGATTGGGAGGCTAAACAAGTATCACACCTTGCCCAAGGATAACCTATTAGCTATTGGACAGAGGGAATGCCTTACACCTCCTTTTGCTGGGTAATTGTGCAGTACTTACACTAGTTATTTGGGATATACAGCCAAATAAATTTGCTGCTCTTAATGCTCTCTGGGATTCAGAAATGTAGATCAGCATATCAGCAAAATTTTCTGCCATTCACTCATGAAAATTATGAAAGATTTGTGTGCATGAAATCCCAATATATTCACTCATCAAGTGACACATTTAGGAAAACAGGACAGAGATTGCACAAAGTTACGCAGTGCGATTGCAGAATCAGAATCGGGTTTATTGTCACGAGCATGTGTCCTGTAATTTGTTGTTTTGCAGCAGCAGTATGGTGCAGACCAAAGTGCAAAAGTTACTCTAAAATTACAATTAATGACAATTATGTAAATACAAGATTTTTTTTTTAAAGTTGTGCAATAAAGAAAAAAATGTAAGGTCATGTCCATTGTCTAATCAGAAATTTGATGGTGAAGGGGGGGGACGAAGCTGTTTTTGTAACATTGAGTTTGTCTTCAGGCTCCTGTACCTTCTTCCAGATGCTTTCTTGAGGCATCTCTTAAAGATGTCATGAATGGAAGGAATACTAATACCCATGATGGCATTGGCCAAGATCACAACTCTCTGCAGCCTATTCCTGTCCTATGCATTGACATAGCCATACCAGTCGATGATAGAACCAGTTTTCTACAGAACATTTCATATCTCTTCATGCTCATGATGAAATATAGTCCCTGGCATACTTCTTCATAATTGTACCATCATGATGGTTGTGGGATTCCGACTCCACTGCTAATCTCTCGATGAGGACTAGTTTGTGTTCTCTGCCTTCCCCATCCTGAAGTACACAATCAATTCTTATTACTTTACTGACATTGAGTGAAAGGTTCTTGTTCTGACACCATTTAACTAAATGAACTATTTCACTCCTGTCTGCTTCCTCACTGCCATCTGTGATTCTACCGATGACCATGTATCATTTGAAGATTTGTAGATGGCATTTGAATTGTGCTTAGCCAAACAGTCATGGGCTTAGAGAGCATAGAGCAGTGGTCCTTGCAGTGCTGCCTGTGTTGATTGACTGAGGAGATGTTGTTGCCAATCCGCACTGACTGTGGTCTTCCAATGAGGAAGTCAAGGATTCAGTTGCAGAGGGACGTGCAGAGACCCAGATTTTAATGCTTGCTAACCAGTATTGAGGGAATGATAATATTGAAAACTGAGCTGTAGTCAATGAAGAGTAGCCTGATTTAGGTACCATTGTTGTCCACATGAACCAGGGCTGAGTGGAAAACCAGAAAGATTGCATCTGCCATGGAATGATTGTGCCAGTAGGCAGATGCATTGAGTCCAGGTCTTTGCTTAGGTATTTGTTCATCTTGACCATGACCAACTGGTCTTGAACAATCTAGCCCTTAGCAGGCTGTGAATCCTTTGGTTCATCCATAGCTTTTGGTTGGGGTACTCACAGTATGTGCACTTGGTCACACACTCATTCAAACAGGTCCACAGGTCCTGATGAAATCAATGGCAACCATGGCATATTCATTCATATCTGCAGATGGATCCTTGAATATTCTCCAGTCCTCCGATTCAAATCAGTTCTGCAGGTGGTCCTCTACATGCCTTGACCATACTTTTGTCGTACTCACCACTGGAGCTTGTTCACCAGGAGATGAAGTACAGCCAAATGAACAGATTTGCCAAAGTGTGTTCACGGGATGGCACAATAAGCGTTGAAGATGATGGTGTAGCAATGGTCCATTATCTTGGCCTCTCTGGTTGCACAGGTGCTATGTCGAAGGTAGTTTGTCAGATAGTCTTCATACTGCCCTTGTTGAAGTCCACTACAATGATTGGGAAGGCATCAGGGCATGTGGTTCTGTTGCTACTGATTACAGTACTCAGCCCTTCCAGTGTCAGCTTGATGTTAGACTGGGGCAGAATGCACACAGGCAACAAGATGATGGTAGAAAACTCCCTCAGTAGTTTGAATGGATGGCACTTGAATGGCAAATGTTCCAGGTTGGGGGAAGAGTCATAACCATTACATTCATGCACCACGATGAATTGACTATGAAGCAAACACCACCACCTTTACCTTTACCTGATGCCTGGCACCTGTCTGCACTGTGGAAGCTGAACCCCTCGGGCTCCAGCAATGTGCTAGAATGCTTTCATTCAACCACATCTTAGTGAAACACATCACACAGCAATCTCTGATGTCCCTCCGCTGCTGTAATCTTGTTTGAAATTCCACCAAGTTTATTTTCCAATTACTGTACATTAGCCAGGAATATAGTAGGGAATAGAGGCCTCAGGGCCTGTCAGTTTAGCCGAAACTGTAGCTCCCATCTGTGTCTGCATGCTCGGGTCTTTCTTACAGCAACCATGCTGTATGGAGTTTGCCATTTTTTAACAGTCTAAATACAATGCTGTTGACTGATATGTCAATGACTGCAACTGAGAGTTCCAGGTGCAATAATTCTAAATGGGAATATTTGCTGATTCCCATCGGAGTTACACACAAAGAGTCGCTGCTAAAAGTTATCATTATTTTTTCGGGTGAGACTACATTAATAAATGATATGTGCAATTCCATTTTTTTTAAAAAACACATCCGTGCTCTGGATATAATTCCCAGAACAGCAATAATTATGTCTTTTCACAATTCATGTTATGGAAGCCATCTGTCCTCAGATTGCATAGTGCTAAAAGTGGCACAGGAGTGCAAGTTCTTAAAGAAAGTAACAGTATAGGCAGTGCCCTCCATAATGTTTGGGACAAAGACATTTTTTTTCCTTTATTTGCCCCTGTATTCCACAGTTTGAAATTTGTAATTAAAAAAATTCACATGTGATCAAGGTGCACATTCCAGATTTTATGAAAGTTATTTTTATAACTTCTCGCTTGACCTTGTGGCAATTACAGCACTTTATATACATAGTTCCCCCATGTCAGAGCATAATAATGTTTAGCTTTACAGGTATTTGAATGCTCAGATAGGTTTAATTGATTCATAGGTATAAGAGAGCTAAGCTTGCTATCATCTTTGGAGTCTGTAGTTGCCAACTCTGGAGCAGAGTTGTGCCAATGAAGGTCAAAGAAGCCATTATGAGGCTAAAAAAGAAGAATAAAAGAGACATCGCCCAAACCTTACGATTATCAAAATCAACATTTTGGAACATCATAGAACCATAGAACATTACAGCACAGTAAAAAGGCTATTCACCCCTTCTAGTCTGATCTGAACTATTATTCTTCCTTGTCCTACTGGCCAGAACCCAGTCCATAGCTCTCCATACCCCTCCCATCTATGTACATCCATGTTTTTCTTAAATGTTAAAATTGAGCCCGTACTCAACATTTCATCTGGCAGCTCATTCCACACTCCCACTACTCTCTATATGAAGAAGTCCCCACTAATGTTACCCCTATTTTTTTATCCTTTCACCCTTAACTCATGTCCCCAGATTTGTATCTCACCTAACCTCAGTGGAAAATGTCTACTTGCATTTACTTTATATTTATCCCTCATAATTTTGTATACCTGTAGTAAATCTCCCCTTATTCTTCTTAGTTCCTGGGAATGAAGTCCTGTTTAACCTTTCCCTGTTACTCAGTTTCTGAAGTCCTGGCAACATCCTACTAAATCTTTGGCACATTCAAACCAATTAGCATTTCTATTTCAGAGTTATGAAGTCCTGGTATATAAACCTTTCTCATTTATTTCCATTGATCCACATCACTTTGATATGGTATGTTTCCTTTATGCACAGGCATGGTCTTCTGTGTATATATGCCTGGAATATCACAAAAAAAATCATCACTCCATCTTTCAGCAACCTCTAATCCTGAAACCATGTTAGTTTCAACAAACTTTCTTTGTTCCAAAAGAATCTTTGTCTTTTCTATAGTTGTCTCGATGTTTACCATACTCTGAGGTATGTCAACCTCTCCAAGATGGCCAATTTCTGTCATGACATTGCAACATCCTCTTAGAAAGAGAGCATAAGTTTGTAAATCATTTGAGTCCTTTATTGACGTCCATGAAAGACCCTTATCTATATAAGCTCTAGAAATTCTATACTATCACCAAAATGTTTCTCTAATATATAATGGCAACTCTTTACAAGTTCTCGTGGTCGTCCATTTACGAACTGAAGCAAATATTCTAAACAATCCTCTGAACTGTGCCACATTCAAAACTTTTCATAAACCCTTGAAATTGAAGTGGGTCACCATCAAAAATTGGAATTTTTATCTTGGATAGAGATGAAGATGTCAGTAACAGAATTAACAGTGCAGCGAATTCATCCTGTCTTGTCATACCTAGGTTTATATTATTTTGTCCACCTTGATTTTTGCTTCTTGCCAGGAATGCGTGGTATGACTCTATAAGAGATGGAATTTGGTTCCTAACTTTGTCCAATGCTGCCATTATTGGGGTTTGATCTTTGACTCCTTGGATCCACCTTGTTAATTTGGGATCTGGTTCATCTCACATCTGGACCAATGGTTCAGCCCCTTCTCTGATTGGTTCAAGAACAAGTCTGAATTGTGTCTGTAACACTGGCTCTGCATCTAGTCTTAATCTGCTTAGTCATTGACCAAGCGCTTCTTTTGGTTCTATCTCTGGCTCAGACCCCTACCTAGTTTGTCTATATTAGGGCTAAGCCCATATGGCAAGTTCAGTTTTTTACATAGACCTGTCTATTTCAAGTTCAGGCCTTGGCTGTGGTTCTAATGCTGTGGGTTTGATATCTAATAATTTCCTTTCTTGGAATTTTTAATCAAAACTTGATGTTTTTCATAATTTACTCCGAAAACCAGATACCATCAAACCATTGAACATTCTAGTCCTCATGATCTGGCCTTATTAGTAGCAATTTCTGTCACAGTTCTAGTTGCTTCTGGAAAAGTATGGCACACAAATCATTTTGAATTAAAGGGCACTCAATAGAATTCATACCTCTGCCAGGGGAAACACAATGTTAAGACTTTTTACTTCACACACTTTTAACTCTATATATCTTCCAGTGTCCACTTTTTTCCACAAGAATGATGCAATATGAAAATAACCCTTTAGCCTATCAAGGTTGCTCTGACCTTCCCATAACCATTTTATTACACATCTATGGTATTCACCTTTTTTAAACATTTTCTCACTTTCCTATCATTTCCTCCCAGATTCTACAACTCACTTACACATTACATCAATGGCCAATAATCTATCTGCTCACATCTTTGAGATTGAAGCATCCAGAGGAAGATTACATGGTCACAGGGAGAATGTGCAAACTGCACACAGACAGGGCCAGAGTTCAGGGCAGAAGCCAGATCACTGGAGCTGTGAGGAAGTAGCTCTATTAATTGGAACAGTGTGAGACAGGATCACCTATAGCAATAATAAAGTTGATTATATGTATCTTTAAGAACTGCCTAGAAGGAAATTATCTCCATATTACACAATAACAACTGGGAGAACTTGCAATACATTGATAGAGAACCCTGAGCAAAATGTAACTATATAATTTCAGCATGGCTTCACACATGGAAATTCGAGAATGCTTTTCTGTTAGTCTGTCTTTTGAAGTTCTCATGTTTTATGAAATATTGAAAACTAGGATAAATAAAATCATTAATATAATGACAAACAATACCATGGATTAATTCTTTTAAGAATTTATATATTTTATTTATAATCTATAAATATTGATAATTATTTGTTTATTAGAAACCAGCTAGTACCTGTCATTTTACAATATGGGCATCCCAGTCAATAAGCGTAAAGTTAAAATCTCCTACTTTCACAAATTTAAGTTTCCTGAACCTGTTTCCTATCTCTCTACAGAATTTCTCCTCCAATTCTCATTGACTATTAGGCAGTCTATAATACCACCCCATTAGTGTGGGCATACCTTTCCCATTCCTCATTTCCAGCCATATAGCTTCAGTTGATGAACACTCTGGTCTCACCTGCCCAAGCATATTTGTAATATTTTCCCCGATGTGCAACCTTACTCCTCCCCTGTCATCCCCCTCCATTCTAACAGAAGCCTGGAACATTGAGCTGCCATTGTGCCCCTCCTGCAAGCAAGTTTCACTAATAGCCACAATGTCATAAATCCACATGCCATTCCATGATCTACGCTTGTCTTCCCTTCCTACAACATTCCTTGCATTAAAATACATTCATGTGTGAAAATTTCTATCACATAGAATACATTGACCTCTTACATTACATGCAATTCTCATTTCATCCTTTTTCCCCCCACTCTACTCTCTGAGTTTACCCCGTACTACCAATCAACCACAATCAGACAGAGAATCATGATTAATAGGCTTTAATCACCTTAAGGTGTCAGCACAGCTTGCATGTTGCTGGCCCCATTCCAAGGCAGATACTGAGGGAGGGGTTTGGGCATAACAGCCTTTATGGAGATATTTGGGAGGGAGGGGTCACAGGTTCAGGGGGTGGGCTAGCCCATACAGTACATACATACATAAATATACATAGTGGTAGCACCACAACTCTGCCACCCCAGAACAGCACTAGCAAACCTTCCCACAAAGATATTAGTCTCCCTCCAGTTCAGATGCAAACTGTCCCATCAGAACAGATTCCACCTTCCCTGGAAGAGAGCCCAGTGATCCACAAACTTTAAGTCCTCCCTGCTGCACCATATCTTTAGCCACATGTTAAGCTGCATTATCTTCCTATTTCTAACCTCACTAGCATGTGACAAGGGTAGCAATCCTGAGATCACAACCCTGGAGATCCTATCCTTCAACCTAGCACCTAACTCCCTGAACTCTCCTTTTAGGATCTCCTACCAATGCCATTGGTCCCTACATGGACCATGTCATCTGGCTGGTCATCCTTTTTCCTGAGAATACCATGAACTCAAGCTGAAGTATTTCAGACCCTGACAACTGGGAGACTACATACCATCCTGGATTCTTGATCTCTTTCACAGAACCTCTTATCTGATTCCTTATCTATCACCACAGTTCACCTCTTCTCCTTCCTTCCCTTCTTAACCACAAGACCAGACTCCATGCCAGAGACCTGACTTCCATGGTATGTCTCCCCCCCCCACCACAGTATCCAAAATGCTATACTTGTTATGGAGGGGAATGGCCACAAGGGTGCCCTGCACTACCTTCCTGTTTCCTTTCCCTCTCCTGATTGTTACACAGCAACCTTCCTCGTGCATTCTTGGTGTGATAGCAGCCCTGTGACTCCTGTCTATCACTCCCTAAGCCTCCCAAATGGTCTGGAGTTCATCCAATTCCAGCTCCAATTCTCTAACTCAGTTTGAAAAGATCTTCATCTTGATACACTTCTTGCAGATGAAGTTATCAGGGATAATGTTTGCATCCCAGACTAACCATATTCTGCAAAGGGAGCTGAAGTGCCAGTTGATGAAGTTGACAAAGGTGATGTGGTCAAACAATAATCATGACTTTTATTAGCAGAAACTCAGGGTACAATAATGAAAGACAGATGCATATACAGTTATATCCAGACGGGAGTGTTCTTAATAGTAGAGATAATGCACAGCCAATGTTAGTACAGCAAGGCTCGCCAGAGTGGGGGAGACAGGCAGCTTGCCAGACATTCACCACAGTCTACCCCCAGCAGAAAAGGGGTTAAAATCAAAAGGCCAGCTGATAGGAAAGACTGAAGCAAGTGATACATGGATACCATGTTTGGCCTTGAGATACAGCCAAAATATGCCAGTATCTAGCAAGCAATTGAAATATAATGAGATGTTTTATGAATATGTCAGCCTATCAGGTTGTTTACGAATTCTGGTGCTTCTTCTCAAAACAGGTGGCTCCTTTGCAACCTTGGGAACTGGTACAGGTCCCGGGTCAGTAGTGTGGGAAAGAATGACTTCTGGACCTGCTCCAGAATTGCCAGCATGAGGCAGCGGACTTTCAGCATGGCCATCTGAAAGCTGACTAGGGTTAACAGGCTGGAGGGAGTGAGTCCAACCTCTCAGGCTCACTCTGAGTAGAGGTGCGAGGAAGGGGCGAACCTGGCAAGGCCAGATCTCTTAGGGGTACAGTGTCAGCACTCCCATCTGGGAAACTAACATGAGCGTAGTTGGGGTTAGTATGCAGTAGCTGAACTGGTTGGACTAGGGGTTCTGTTTTACGCGCCCGACTGTAGCTCTTCAGCAGCACGGTTCCAGGCTCAGATAAACATACTGGCCAGTCCATCACAATTCCTGATTTCCTAGGAAAGGCAAACATACATTCATGAGGTGTTTGATTTGTTGCAGTACACAATAAAGACCGAATAGAATGGAGTGCCTCAGGCAGCACCTCCTGCCACCGGGTTACAGGGTAACCATGCGTTTTTAAAGCAAGATTAACAGTCTTCCAGACTGTAGCATTAGCCCTTTCAACCTGTCCATTGCCCTGCGGGTTGTAGCTTGTGGTACAGCTGATGGCAATTCCTTTTCGTAGCAGGGCTCACCGCAGTTCAGCGCTCATGAATGCTGAGCCTCTATCTGTATGAATGTAATTGGGAAAACAAAAAATGCTGAAAATTCTGTCAAGTGATTTAATGACAGACGCTCATGAGACATCAGGGCAGGGTATCGCAAAGGGAAACCTGGAATATTCATCAATTACAGTAAGAAAATATACATTTTTGTTGTTGGAAAGTAATGGCCCTTTAAAATCTAAGCTAATCCTCTCAAATGGTCAGGTTGCCTTAATGAAAGTGGCCTCTGGAGCTTTGAAGTATTGCAGTTTGCATTCTGCGCAAACAGGACAGCTTTTAGTCAGTTTCCTGACTTCTTCCAGAGAGTAAGGAAGGTTGTTAGCCCTTATGTAGTGGAAGAATCTCGTGACTCCTGGGTGGCACAATCTGCTATGGATCTCTTTTAGCCCCTCCAGCTAAGCACCAGCAGCAGATTGTGACAATGCGTCAGAGGGATCATTTAACCTGCCCGGTCTGTACTGGATCTCATAATTATAAGTTGAGAGTTCTATTCACCAGCGTGCCATCCTATCATTCTTGATTTTACTTTTGTGTTTAGTACTGAACATTAGGCTATAGATTTCTGATCAGTGACAAGAGTAAATTTTCTGCCGGCTAGAAAGTGTCTCCAGTAGCGAACAGCTTCAATAATAGCCTGGGCTTCTTTTTCAATGGCAGGATGTTTAAGTTCAGGTCCGCATAATGTACGGGAGAAGAATGCCACAGGTCTGCCCTTTTGATTAAGGGTTCCTGCCAAGGCACAATCTGAAGCATCAGTTTCCACTTGGAATGGGACATCCTCGTCAATGGACGAGAGCGCAGCTTTGGAAATATCAGCTTTAATTCTCTCGAAAGCCTTCAAGGCCATTGGAGAGAGAGGAAAAGATTTAGTGTCAAACAGAGGGTGTGTCTTCGTGGTGTAGTCCAGAACCCATTTGCAGTAGTAGGAAAAGAATCCCATACACCTTTTAAGGGCTTTTAAGGGCTTTTGCTGAGTTTGGGGGTGGTAACTTCTTAAGGGGGGCCATTCTTTCCGGGTCGGGCAGATTTTACCCAGAATAGGTAGCTCTGTTGCATTGAACACACATTTGCCCTCGTTAAATGTAAGGTTGAGTTCTTTAGCTGTTGCTAAAAATTTCTTTAAGTTGTTGTCGTGCTCTGCCTGTGTTTTCCCACAGATAGTGACATTATCCAGATAGGGAAATGTACCCTGTAACTCATACATCCTAACAATCTTATCCATTTCCCTCTGAAACACTGACACACCATTAGTGACTCCAAAAGGTACCCTTTTAAACTGGTATAACCCCCCATCAGCCTCAAAGGCTGTATAGGGTTGTTCCTTTTTTAAATGGGGATTTGGTGGTAAGCTGCTTTGAGGTCGATAGTGGAGTACACTTTGAATTGTGCTATCTGATTAAATATTTCATTGATGTGTGGCAGGGAATAGGCATCCAGGTTAGTGTAACAGTTGATTGACTGGCTTTAGTCAATAGTCAGTTGTTTCTTAGTGTGATTTTTCACAACTACCAGCTGGGCTCGCCATGGACTCTTACTGGGTCCACACATCAGCCAGGCAACGTCCCTGCAAATTTAAAGTAACTTTACACTTGTTCTGTACAGTTTTTGTAAGTTCACTAGAAGCCATTGATATCTTTCGGTTCACTGGATATCTCCGCATATTTAAGGCTCTGGCAACTCTCTCATAGATGTAGCTGTCATCACTTTCCGAGTCTATTAGACAATCAAGAGTCTCACCATTCACCTCCCCCTTCATAGTTGACCATTCCAATCCATAACATCCCCCAAGCTTTGGAGTCAACTGAACTATCACAGGAGATCTCACATCGCCGTCACTTGAAGTCGATTCAGCCTGCTCGTCTGAAGATTCCCCCTTTTCACAGTTGTCTTCCATTCCTGCAGCTCCAGGATGTATTTTCTTGGTGTTTCTCTTCTTCTTCTTCTTATCAGTGGGAGTACTTTTTGCCTTACACGCTTTAGCAAAGTGGCCAAGTTTCCCACAATAGCTGCAGGTAGCTAATCGAACCAGGCACTTCTGGCTGGAGTGCCAGCTATTATCACAGAAGTAGCATTTTTCAGAAGTTTGCCTTTTTCTTTTCTTCAGGATTCCAGCACTCCTGGATGTTTCCTTTTCGGTTTTTAACATTTCACTGGAACACATGGCACTTCTCAGTGTTTTGGCTAGAGTGTCTGCCTGGTTGTAGGTTAAGGGCTCCTTCTCCAACAGCCTCTGTTGGATGTAATTGGAGTCAATCCTGTTGACTAAAGCATGCAGATTCAAGGCATTGTGGTGTTGTTGCACATTAACTTCCCTGACATCGCATTCATTTGCCAGTGAGTCGAGAGCCAGTGCATAGGCAGCATCACTTTCCCTGGGTTTCTGGCATCTAGTCAGCAACTGGTGTCGAGCAGGCACCACATTCCGTGGCCCTGCATAGTAAGCAGTCAGACGTTCCTGGGCTATAGCCAGAGTGGTAGCTCCTTGCATTACGGTGAAAGGGACCTCACCCAGCAGAGAGTTCAGGTGGCCCAACTATATCAACTCATCAACCATGTTGTTTCAAGCCATGTAGTAATTGAAACAAGCAATCCAGGGGTTAAAAATTTCTCTGGCCCTCGGGGCAGACTGGTCAATTATCAGCCGCTCTGGCTTGAGTGCTGCATCCATTTCTGCTAATAAAACAGAAGTGCCAGTTGATGAAGTAGACAAAGACGATGTGGTCAAACAATAATCATGGCTTTTATTCGCAGAAACTCCTGGTACGATAAAGAAAGACAATAGATGCATATACAGTTATATCCAAGAGGAGTGTCCTTGACAGTAGAGATAATGCACAGCCAATGTTAGTACAGCAAGGCTCGCCAGAGGGGGGGAGACAGGCAGCTTGCCAGACATTCACCACGGGAGCATGCCCCTGCCCTGGCTGTCATTCCTAGTATCTGTGAAATAGACAAAAAAGTTGGACAAACCTGTCGTTACCTTGCCTCATCTCCTGCACCATCTCCTCAGCCACTGCTAGCTGAAGCCTCATGAACCATAGCCTCAAATTTCCACTTTTGCACTGCACCACTCACACAACGGCCACTTTGCTGTGTGTCTGCTTTACTTTTGTTTGTTCCTGCTCTTCTGTAGCTTTCTCACGCTGCAACTTATTTGGTCCACTGCTAAAAAAAAGCATACTGGTAAGCTCAGTAATCGCAAAGGGATTGGTAGATGAACCAAGACTTCCACTGCTGGTGACCGAATAATTATCACTATAATGAAGAAAAATCCCCAAGCGCCTGTCTGACAGAGCAAGCCTGAAGGGAAAACCAAAGGGGACAAGCCTCTAAAACAAGCAGGAGCAGAAGATGGCTGCAGTAAAGGCCTGGAAGAGCATCACTAGAGAAGATGATCAGTACCTGGTGATGTCAAGGACTACTGTCTGCAGAAGACTTCATGAACAGAAATACAGAGGCTACACTGCAAGAAGCAAGCCAGTAATTAGCTACAGAAACAGGATGGCCAGATTACAGTTAGCCAAGAAGTATTTAAAAGAGCTGGTAGAATTCTTGAAAAAGGTTTTGTGGACAGAGAAGACCAAGATTAAGCTGTATCAGAGTGATGGCAAGAGCAAAGCGTGGAGGCATAAAGGAACTGCCCAAGATCCAAGGCATACCACCTCAATGTGCAACATGGTGGTGGGGTTGATAGGCCTGGGCACGTGTGGCTGCTACAGATACTGACACACTTACCTTCATTGATGATGTAACTGCTGATGTCAGTATAAAAATTAATTCTGAGGTGTATAGAAACATCTTATCTGTTCAAGTTCAAGCAAATGCCTCCAAACTCATTGGACAGCACTTCATCCTATAATGATCCCAAACAAGTTTCTAAAGGAACAAAGGAATTTTCAAAGCTAAAAATTCAAAAATTCTTGAATGGCTAAATCAGTCACCTGAACTAAATCCAATTGAGCATGCCTTCCATATACTGAAGGGAAAAACAGGCCTCCAAAACAAGCAGGAGCAGAAGATGGCTGCAGTAAAGGCCTGGAAGAGCATCACCAGAGAAGATGATCAGTACCTGGTGATGTCGATGAATCATAGACTTCAGTCATTGCATGCAAGGATTACAAGTACCAAGCATGACTACTTTAATATACATACCTTTTCTATATATGCCCCAAATATTATGGTGCCCTAAAATATACAGAGGGTTTGAAAAAAAGAAGATCTAATTGCTTTATTTCATACTCAAAGTCAAGGATAAGAACATTAATGGGCACATGGTAATTCATGAAGCAATCATAAATTTAATCAATGACACTGCACTAAATATGTCAATTATAGGCCAGGAAAGATGTCTCTGAATTACCGCAATCTTTTTCCATTGAGGTAGAGTAAAATGGCATTTGATATAAATGCAGAATTCCTTGCTTATCATCACCATAAGATAAGAGGGGACATCAATGATCAGAGCAAGGCTGAATTGAGTGTGCTTTTTAATGGGAGTGTTTTCATAAACATGGACAGTGAAGGGGTCTGGAAGCCACTCAAACTACATTAAATTTGGTGGCCCTCCAATTACGTGGATTTAGGAAATACCAATAGGTGTCCTGATGGCAGACACGGCCAGATTGGTGTTACCAATTATGAACAAAACAGAATCAAAACTGACAATATCAATTCAATGGTTACTAGGCAGTCACCCTAGAATAATGTAGCATATATAGATGATTGTCTCTGTGAGGGCAAGCATGGTGATAGAGATGATAAAGGCACTGGCATTGACACAAGTAAAATTTGATTACTTTATACAATAGTAAATGTGAAGTTCTGATTGGTAAGAAAGCTAAGCTATTAAATGAAAGACTTACTTTGGACTGGTTTAGTTGAAACATGTATGTGTTGACTACTAAAGAACAACCATGTGGCAAAGAGCTAAAGGATGACTTGAAGCAGGATTGCAGGAAATTGGAAACAATATCTTCAAATGTTTGCAATGATGAGGGAAAATATCAATAAAGTATAAAACTTTCAGAGACATGACGAAATTGAGGCACTCATTGAATGGTAAAGAATGATCCTTCACCTTGGGGCAACATATGACAGCCAAGTGTTTGGAGAGGAAGTATACCTGTAAAGGCAGCCATAAATTGAAAAAGTATGAAGATTAGATGTCAAAAAAAAAGCATGCTGAATTATGGGGCCAGTGGAAGACATTCCATTGTGAGTAGTGCACATCAAATGAATCACTTCAATGTTGACAGAACTAGAGTCAAAACTCAAGGAGAAGTCAATCAGATGATCATCCATTCTACCCTAATGGAGTATTGTCTTCTTCCACCTGACCTGTTCATTGGCAGAACCTGCCAATCCTCTGCTCTGTCCATTATGTTGTACCTTTACCTTGTTCACTATTTCTATATGGGGTCCCTGATCCACCCTCCCACCCTGGCCTTGTTTTTAACACCAGCATGTGTATCACATTTTCCATACCTTGATAAAATGTTTTGGCTTAAAAATTCATCTATCCTTTTCTCTCCCATAGATGTTGTTTGACCTGCTGAGTTCCCCCAGCAGATAAGTGTCTAGCTTCATACTTCACCATCTTCCATCTACTGTCTGATTCCAGCCAGTTGTCTCATTCAACCAGCATGAGAAATGCAAGGATAACATCTGAAACACAACAAGTGTCCACAAAGAAAGTAAAAAAAAACAATAGGCTTAATGTGAGTCGAGGAATTGATTTAGTCTGGCCAAGCAGAACACACACATCAAAGAAAGAACTGCATGAGCACTGAGGTAGAGCTCAGCATCTAAAGCAGCTAGTCTCAATCTTTTTTTGGCTATGGACTCACAAAAAAAAAAGTTTGTGGGCCCTCTTTCCTGTGAAGCCGTCAAGTTTTTTTTTGTTTCTTCTGTACTCATATACTGACTACATAAAAACATACAAAATATTTTATTACATGAGGTGAAAAGATAACAAGGTTTTTACTTAAATGTACTTTGGCCCCTTAGGAGGCCATTGAGAATGGCTGGTCAAGGGGATGTTCTGCTATTTTCAGAGTTGCTGTTGAATTGCATTATACACATTTATGGAAAACAGTGAAATATAGAGGGAGTTCTACAAGTCTGAAAATCCTCCAACATAAGGGTAACTAAAAATGGAGTGCAGCTAGATAGTGTGAAATCATTCATATCAGAGTGGAAAGCTGATTCAGAAAAGGAAGGACAAATGAGCTGCAAATGTCATAGTAGAGGAGGAAAGGTCTGTTGTCTGCAGAGAAGGAGGCAGGAGGTGTGAAAGGTGCTAAAACAAAGCAGAACATCTAGAATCAACCAAAGTGGATATTTTGTTAATTCTGTCTATTGGTTCACAAAGTAAAATGTACAATGTTGACATTGATTGGAGTTCTTGGACTCTGTTGCATTTTCTGTGGTCATTCTAGTGCAGATGAGGAACACCAAGATGGTCATTCATAAAACACACTGTGTTTTGGGCCCCGAGGAAAAACTTTCCATTGTGAGTGCTCGAAATTCATTTGACTAGCGATATATTGGGTCCCATATGTATGTCTCATTACCTACTCTTTACCTTAAAGACTTAGAGACTTCTGAAGCCCCTCACTGTCCAATGTGTTTAAAAGAAAACAAGGTGCATCAATTCATGAACTTTATCCAGTCTACTCCCTGAATTAAAAGTTATGAAAGCAATCCTATTGAGGTAAGGGTTGCAGAACAGGATGTGAAACCAGATATGTATGATACATCAGACAAAGTGATCCAGGAAAATAACAATTGTCTGGATTGGGTGTTATCGAGAGGGCTAGTTAATTAAACTAATAAGATAAGAGATTAAAGAAAATCATAATTAGCTGAATTTACATCTATACAATAATCTCAATAGTCAACTAATTTTAGCAATTCCTATGTTATATGGGATTATTCTCCCCATGAAGATAAAATTTAAATTATTATGCATGCAGGATATTGTTAAGAACTGGTACAAGTTTTGAAAAATTTCTATATCAGACACTTCAGTTTGGTTGAGAGTTATCGTCTTTATTGAAAGATATCTTGTTCAGAGTTCTGCAACAATTTTTATTTGATTATTCAAGCAGCAAATCAAAATCTGCAAATGTCAAATGTATTGTTTCCATGGGTCATGCATTGCATCCAACAAAATAAAAATGTCTTTTTAAACATGAGACTAAAATGAAATATCTGTGACACTAATTTTGTAGTTATTTGCCTGCATGTTTATATAGAAGTTACAAAGAGTTCATTTTCTTCCAATCGATCACTGGATGTTATTTTGGCAGTTTTTCAAAGAAAAAGACCAATCATTCTATTCAATTTTAGGCATCCAGGTTTTATTAGAATATACACATAATTTTATATATATATTTTTTTTTTACTTTAATGCATATTTTTACAGATCTTTTGTTATTTTAAGAACATTATTTCTCATTCTCTATTATGCACCTGAATAGTGTATCTGTTGCCTTAAGAAAGGGTAAAAAATGAGCCTAGAGAAGACTCAGAACTTAGCAATGTTTCCATCATTTTTTTTTAATATCAGTTACAATATTTCAGTGCATGCTGACTGAATCCTTAGAATTCTAATATCTAAATAGTCCAAAATCTACAAAGTCCCAAAACTCTATTAATGCAAAAGGATAGTTCAATGGTTAGAGCACTGGTCTTGTAAACCAGGGGTCGCGAGTTTGTTCCTCGCTGGGACTTCATTTCTGTGAGGAATACTGGGCAAAGTCTTCTTTACGGTCGACAAAGTTAAAGAATTTCATATAGGTTGCATTCTAAACATGACAATAATGGAACCTTTACCTTAAATCAAACCTGTATGAGAATTGCAGGTCAAGTTGGAGTTTACATATTTTTCTAATGTTTTCTAAAATCAGTCAACACCATGCAAATTTTATGCTAACATTTTGAAATTATCTATATATTAAATAAATAATGGGCTGGAGTAGCATGAAAGTGCCCCCCCTCAAAAAAAAACCTTCATTATGAAACACGTGCATGATAATAAATCTCTGATCATATTTTCCAGTCAGATCTCGAGTTGAAGTTGCATTTATCTAATTGTGTATTTTGCATACAAGTAATGAAGGCTTTTGGCACAAGCTAATATATTGCATGGTGATTAATGAGCTCATATCACCCACCTATTAAAAACTCATAAGTTGAAGGGTAGGATCAGAGTATAGTATCACAAAGATGAATATCATCATTACCATCGAGCAATTGAAACCTCTGTGGAGTTAATCTATATGGAGATAAGAATGTTACATTTAAGAATTGACACGTAAAGATTTTGTGACTGTTCAGTGTGAATGTATATTGTTAGATTTGCAATTGAAGCCGAATGAATTTGTTAAAGATGAAAGAGAAAATAGAAGAAAAAAAAAGACAAAATGCAAAAGAGACTAGAGTTTGACCAACATCTTATGGATAAGAACTATTTTCTGCTAAATTAATTGTACAGTATTGGACCCAATGCACATTGTAAATATGTATTTTGAGTTGGGAATTTTGATAATACATTGAAATTGTAATTTTTGTCATTGCTATGTAACTGGATTAGAACACTACATGACTGTTAGTATATTGCTATTCCTTTGGCCTGGAGTTTATGATTTTAATATTACATATCTATTAGTGTTTGCTCTCATTACAAAAAAAAATGGACATAATCTTATGGAGCCTGCACAGGGGGAGTTAAATGCAGAAATCCAGAAGCGGACATCTTGCACCTTAATCAGGTGAGATATTCATGTCTACAGAGCTGGAAATAGATTAAAACCACTGATATGAAGTGCACTTCAATGTTTTGAGTGCTATTTGCACTGTTACAAAAAGGAGGTATTGACAAAAGTACAGCTAAGATTATAATCCTAAAAATTATCATTGAACTAGCTTGCTTGTCTGAAAAATAAATGCAATTTTTTAAATTGTAGGATGTGAAATTTTTCTATGTCCCATGTGTATGTCCCAAATGTTATTTCACTTTCAGTGAAATTGCACATGTGAATGAAACACCAACTTTTTACTTCCTCACTTTCTGCCCAAGGAGAAGAGGGAGTGAATGTCGAAGTGTGACAGGTACAATTGAAAACCCTGTCAACACTGATGGAGGTGAAATGTGACAAAGGTAAAGGAAAATTACTATTTATTTGCCTCCAATTCTCCATCCCTGATTTTTAATTAAAAAAAAATCATACTTAAATTTTAAATTTAAACATAGAGCCTAAAAGCCCATACACCCCCTACTCAAATACACTAATTATCCAAAAATCCCCATACATTTTTGGAGGGTGGAAGGAAACCAGAGTACCTGAAGGAAACTTACATAAACATGGGAAGAACAGACAGACAGCATCATATTCAAACCCTGCTTCAGCAAGAATCTCCACTCTATCTGGAGGTCCACGTTAGCAGTTCTGTTGCAACCATTTTTCATTCCCCTCACCATACTCACATTGACATGTCTATCATTGGCCTTATCCATTGCCAAGGTGAGGCCTAACATAAATTGATACATCATATGCCAGTTATTTAGTTCACCACCATGTTCTCCAGAGTTGTTATTTTCAGGGAACTATTGGACTTGTATTGCAAGGGCTCACTGTTCTCCCACACTTTCCAGGCCCATGCAATTACTGTCTAACTCCTACCCTGGTTTGACTTGTCAAAGTAGAATACTTCACACATGTTTGAGTTAAACTCCATTTGTCACCCCTTGGCCAACTTTCCAACTCATCTAGATCCCATTGTAAACTTCAATATACTTCCTCACCAACCTTGTTGTCATCTGCAAATATGCTAATCATGGTAAGTACATTGTTATTGTTATACCTCAAACCAGCAACAATAGAGGATACAATGCAAAAGAGTTACATTTTAACCCTATATTTATTAATAGTTATTAACAATATGAAATCTTACATTTGCCTCAACTGGTGCAAATTGCCCCTGACCTACAAAATAACCCAGTTAACTCACGTTTACTTAAATGAATTGTGAGATTTGCTTTTGAAAGTCGATTAAACAATTCTTCTAAATCAAGGATACGCTCTTCCCACTAAATCATAAATGTAGGCCCCTGTGTGCTTTAACCCCTGAATTACAGAATTAATTCATTCTTTAAAATGTCCCTGAAACATTTTTCATTCCAAAGGGCATGACATTGTACTCATACAGCCCAATGCTTTTCAACAAGTCAATTTTAGTAACCAATTTTGCCTTCCCTAACTTATCTGTACAATCATGCACTCTAGGAATAGGATAGACATCTAAGGAGGGAGGGAGGGAAAGGGAGGGGAGAGAGGAAAAGAAGGGTGAGAGGAAGGAGGGAAGAGGTGAGGAAAGGGAGTGGAGCATGACCCCGAGGTCCTGTTCCTGCCTGAGAGACTGTTCTACTTTTTTTTAAAATACTTTATTTTAGACTTTTCATATGTGTAGTATATATCATTCCTTACATCCATCATATTAGTACAGATTAACTCTAACTACAAAAGAGAATTATACCTCCTCCCCTTAAAACTAAACCCTCCATCACCCCCATTACCCACAAACCCAAACAAAAGCAGTCATTACTTTTTTTTATATATTATATAATAACATATTAAAAAAAAAGAAAACTTCTGGATTGTACAAGGATAGGCCATGGTACACTAGAACTGAACCATCAAGTAGTTATCTGCACCACTGGGTGAGATTGTAGGAATCAGCAATTGAAAGAGACAAGATTAAACCACAATACCTATCTTTTGTATAACCATATAACAGCACAGAAGCAGGTCAATTTGTCCCTTCTAGTCAGCACTGATCCAAGTACCCTCCTCTAATCCCAATTACCAGCACTCTGCCCATATCCCTCCATCCCCTTCCCATCCATATACTTATCCAACTCTTTCTTAAATGACAAAATTACCCTGCCTCCACCACCTTTCCCAGGAGCACATTCCACACAGTAACCACTCTCTGAGTAAAGAAGTTCCCCATCATGTTACTCCTAAACCTTTGCCCATCAACTCTCAATCCATGAACTCTTGTATCCATCTCTCCTACTCTCAATGGGAAAAGCTCTGAATTTTTAAAATGTATTGTACTTATTTCTCAAATTATAAGTATTTTTTTTCCAATGGGATAGTCTTTTCAATTTCCACATGCAGTCTGTCGACACACAAACATGAGTCTGACTTATGAGTGAATGCAATACACTTTCTTGCTACCATTAATACTATTTTCACAAACATTCTTTGATTTAATGAAAGTTTTAATTTAGGATTTGCCCCATTCATGTTCAATCAGGATTTTGTAGGTATGAAATACCAGTAATTTATTCTAGCAATTCCGCTACTTTCACCCAAAAAGGTCTCACTTTTGGACATGTCCATGTAGAATGCAAAAAAAAAATACCTTCTTCTATACCACACTTAAAACACTTATTTGATAAATCCAATTTTATTTTATGCAACTTGTGATAGATAATTGATCCATGAAGTTATACTGTACCAGTCTATATCATACATTCATTGTATTGGATGTATCATCCTGCACAAATCCATCCATGTTTGTCATCTATTGTAATACCCAAATCCTGTTCCCATTTCTGTTTAGATTTATAAAGTCCAGGTTTACAAGTTGTAGTAGAAGATACATTGCAGAAGTAAATTTTCATATTGTTCCTGGTCGAATAAGTATTTCCAGTTCACTGCATGGGGGTAACAAACTCCCTGATCCTAATTTGTCTCTTAAATTTTTTTTTATTTGAAAGTAGCAAAAAAGTTGATACTTTCCATATTTATCCCTCATCTGAATAAAGGACATTGACTCTCCCTGTTCATTACAATCTTCAATAAGTCTAACTCCTTTATAAGACCACAATTTCACAAATTTCTTATCTCATGTAAAAGTATCAAACTAATCTGAAGCAAAGGCATATAAACTAATATACCTCCTTCAGTTTCAATTTTCCCATCTATCTTACCCTAAATACTTATTAAATGCTCAGTAAAGGTGTGTATATTTACTTCCTATCATCAATCGTGAATTCCATTTGTAGATGGAATTCAGCTAACTTTTCTCCTATTTTCCCTTGTTCTATATTAACTTATGCCAGTATGGTCTCGCCTTCAAAGAAAGATGCAATAAATCACATCTGAGCTGCTCTGTAATAATTATTTTAAAAATTTGAAGTTGTAAGCCCCTCAGCTTGTATTTCCATGTTAATTTCTGCATTCATACTCTAGACCACACATGTCAAACTCAGGCCCGCGGGTCAAATTTTGCCCATGATATAATTATATTTGGCCCGCAAGATCATATCAAATATGTATTAGAGCTGGCCCGCTGGCCGTCGCGCCAGTATAGTGCATGCACAGCTAATACTACAAATCCCAGAATGCTTTGCAAATGCGTTGGCACCAGCCCGTCAGCCCGCTAATCGCCCCCACCTCCTCTCTTTACTTTCATTAGCATCTGCGACCTGTCGCCCAACTCACATGTAATAAACCCCTTACGAAAAATGGCCAAACCAAAGACAGAAAACAGGACCTTTCAAGACAGGTTGGAGGCAGACTATATGTTCATCATTTTAAAAGACAAACCTGTTTGTCATTGAAGCAAGTTGTTATTTTTTTGACTTGTTGGCTTGTGAAAAAAATACATTTAAAAGGAGCTTAAAGGCTATAGAGAAATATTATTTATTGAATATTTTATTTCTCATTTGTTAATGCTTCTTCTGGAAAGAGTTTAACCAAAACTATTATTAAACATTTATTTTAATAAGAAAAAGTTTAACATTACATATGTTGAAAGAAGAGAAAACATGCAGATGTTGTTGAAAATTTTCAATAAATATTTAGTTTGGCCCACGACTTAGTCCAAGTTTTTAATTTTGGCCCTCTGTGAATTTGAGTTTGACACCCCTGCTCTAGACATTTTACCTTTCTATAAAAATTTACAAGCCAGTTTATTGAATTCCTTAAAAAAAAATTCTGAAGTATTGAAATAGGTAATGAATATTGAATTCTTGGAAAATTGTTAATCTTTATACAATTGACTCTCCCTATTAAAGTAATAGGTAACATCATCCACTTCTTTAAATCCTTTTCAACTTTACGGAGCAAAGGTAGGTAATTCAATTAAAGTAAGTTCTTCAAATTATCATCCATTCTAATCACCAAATATTCAATCCAATTTTTTGGCCATTTAAATTAGGTGTTTCATTGACATATCATTTTACCTTTTGTAAATAACATAATTTCACTTTTATCGCAATTTATCTCATAAACTGAAATTTTTCCATATTCTTCTAGCCGAAAATATAGTTGCCTTAAAGAGGACTCAGGTTCAGCCAAATAAATCAATACATCATCTTCAAAAAGACAAATTTTAATTTCTTCATGTCTGACTCTGAATCCTTTAATACAGTGGTTCCCAACCTTTTACATTCCACTCACATACCATTTTAAGTATTCCCTATGCAATAACTGTTCTGTGATTAGTAAGTGATTGCTTAAGGTGATATGTGAGTAGGAAGGGAAGGTTGAGAAACACTGCTCTAGACCCAATTATTACTGAAATATTTTGCTTGAGAAAAATTGTCATTGGCCTATTTCCTTTGGAGTTATGAAATTGATCACATAATGAATCAATTTGGAATGATTAAAACAGTGATTTTCAAACTTTCTCTTTCCACCCACATATCACCTTAAGCAATCCCTTATTAATTGCAGAACACTTATAGCATAGGGAATACTTAAAGTGGTATGTAGGTGGAAAGTAAAAGGTTGGGAACCACTGCTTTAATAGATACATCTCATCTAATCATCTCTGCAAGAGGTTCAATGGCTATTACAAATAGTGTTAATGATGAAGGACATCCTTGTCTGATTGTCCTCTGTAAGTTAAAATATGTCAAAATTTGTCCATTAGTTATTACATTAGCCTTGGGGGTAATATACAATGCTTTACTCCAATTAATAAAGGATTGTCCAAGTCTAATTTATCCAACACCTTAAAAGATGTTCCCATTCCAATCCATCAAAGACTTTTTTCTGCATCGAATCCTACAACACTTAGATCTCTTTTTGTTTATGCTAAATGAATAATACTTAATAATCTCTACATTGTCAGCAGTTCATCTCTTTTCAACAAAACATGTTTGATTAGCATTTATTAACTTCGCTAAAAGTTTGTTTATTCTATTAGCCAAGATTTTTGAAACAATTTTGAAATCTGAATTCAATAAAGTATGAAGCAGGCTTTAAAGGGTCTCTATCTTTTTTTTGGTGTTACTGTAATTATTGCAGTAGAAAAAGATTCAGTCAAGGTATGTGTTACTGAAGCTTGATGAATCACAACCATAAATAGAGGAAGTAACAACTCCTTAAATTCCTTTAAAAATTCAGCCAGAAAGCAGTCTTCCCCTCGGCCTTATTGCTTTGCAATGAACTCATTGCTTCTTTAATTTTTAACTGGACAATAGGGGAATTCAGCTCTGACTGTTTTTCCGAGGACAGCACAGGCAGATGTATTTGAGATAGATAACTATCAATTTTGTCAGCATGTTTTAAAGATTCTGAACTGTACAGTTTTGAATAAAAACTTTGAAATGAATCATTTATATCCTAAGGTTTATATTGTTAGAGACTTTCCAAATAGCATTTAGAGTTCTAGATATTTGTTGTGTCTTCAATTGCCATGTTAGTTCCTTATGTGATCTCTCACCAAATTCATAATACTTTTGCTTGGTACTCATTATTATTATTTTTTTTCTGTTCTATAAGTCTGCATGGTATTATTTTGAAGCTTCTTATTAATTAATAACCACCTTCTATCCTCTGACCTTTGGACATGTCTTTTTTTCTCCATATCTGTTATTTCCTTTCCTAATTGATCCAATACCTGTATATAATCCTTATTATTTTGAAGTAAAACTTATTATTTGTCCCCTTAACAAAGCTATCAATGCATCCCAACTCACAAACTTATCAGTTACTGAGTGTAAGTTCATATTGCAAAACAGTTGGATATGTTCTCTTACAAAAGCACAAAATAGATCTTTTCAATAGTAAACTATTTAACATCCATCTATAAATCAATTTCTCCTTCTCAGGCATCTCAATCAGCAACAATAATGGTGAATGATCAGACAAAAGCCCAGCTTTATTATCCACCTGATGTACTCTATCTTGAAACTGTCCTAAAAGTAAGAAAAAAAAACTTGAATATGAATCATGCTTGTTTGAATAAAATGAATAGTCCTTAACAGTAGGACATAACCTTCACCATATATCTATTAAATTCAGGTATTTTATTAAGGTCAAGGTTGTCTTAGGTGCTCTGCTTCTCTTAAAGATTTAACTAACAGCGGGTCTAAACAAAAATTAAAATCCTCACCTATCAGTACATTTTCATGGCCATTTGCTATAAACTTCTCATCATCTGTGTTAGGCACGTAGATATTCTAAAGGGTCCATAGTTCAGAATATATTTGACAATGGACCATGATAAACCTACCTGGTGGATCTGTTTCAATATGTTTGATATTTATTGGAATATTTTTATTAAATGAAATTGCCATTCCTCTTGATTTCTAATTGAATGAAGAAGATACAACATGACCAATCCAATCTCTCCTCAAATTTCAGGTACAAAATGGGTTTCTTGTAAAAAGTCTATGTCTATACCCATTTTAATATGCAAAAGTATTTTCTTTCTTTTGATGGTCCCACTAATCACATTAATATTAAAATGTATGTTTAATCAATTTACTCATTTCATTTTATTTTATCACCTTTTCTCATGAGCCTCTACCAGTTAACGGCATAATTCATCGTCCTGTGTTTCCCCTCAGCCCACCTGACAATCCAAAAGTAAAAAGAAAAGAGAAAAAACACAAAGAAATAAAGTAAAGTACACTACTGAATACAATATTACATAACAGATTAAAAGAATAAAACCCATGTCACATTGCTATTGTCCATTTGGTAGAATAATTTTCAAGTGGTCTTGGTCTCTGATGAGCTTTCTCAGCTGCTATTCTTTTTTTTTAACCAAATTTTATTTTATTGGCACATGTAACAAAATTGCATACAGAACAAAAGCAGCTATTCTCAACATTTTTTGTTTATTCTGATAACGCAGGAATTTTGTCAACACTGAACGTGGATTTTGTTTGGGAGGTGGTTTTCATCTCAGGGCTCTGAGAGCACTTTCAATCTCAATTTCCCCCACAAAATTTTCTTGGCCCAATAATCCTGGAATCTATTGTTGAAAAAATTATGGCATACCTTGTTGTTCTACCCCCTCTTTCAAATCCACAATTTTAATATTATTTCTTCTGCTTTAGTTTTCTGAGGTATCTACTTTTTGACAAAGTTTTGGATTTATAATGGCCAAAGCAGTCTCATTATTTTTCATGTTAGATATTCTTTCCTTAATTTGCTCTATATCTTCTTTAATTATATTAACCATGCTTAGATTTATCCGTATAGTTCTTCATTTTTTTTTCATAACTTTAGTCAACTTGCTTATCTCTGTTTTCATTTCAGCCTTTTTATTTCTAAGTTCTTTAAATATATCCACATTATTCATCCTTGGGGAAAGTAATGCTCTGTTTCTTCTTGGCCCTCATCTTTGCCTTACTCACTTTCTGAAGTGCAACTTCCTGACTCCAAATTTGATTTGGATGGACCTACTTGACTTCCGGTTTCTTCCTCTTCAGCACCACGATCCCGTTCAACCGAGTGCGGCGCACTTCGTTGTAGCAGCAAAGGCTGTCCACTTGACTCGAGGACACCTGAAGTGCTAGTTTCTGGCTCTGGAGTTGATGCAGGCCTTGACACCTGTTTTTCCTTGTCTTCCTCACGTTGTACGGGTAAGTTGCCAGCAGTGTTCTCCTTTTTCCCCAAAGCAGTGAGCAAATAGAAAAATTCAAAAGTTGTTTAGAGGAGTTGTTTATAAAAGTTTCCTTACTGTTTAGTCACTTCTTTAAACAGATTTTTAGGAGGATCAGAATTTCACATCCTAACCCCATGTCATCATGTGACATATTCCCTGAGGCTGCTCTCCTTGATGACGCGGCAAGAGATTCTTCCAGTTGCTTGTGGCTGGGAGTCAACGGCACACAGTTTTTAATTTTTTTTCACACTTTGAACCCTAGGTTTTCTTTTTCATATCTATATCACAGGTATTATTTCTATGTATACTTTTATTTAATCTGTGTTTATGGATGTGGTTTTAAAATTGTTAAATAAAATGTAAAAAAAAATCTATCAACATTTGAGGCCACTTTCAGACAATTATGTATCTGCATTCCAAGATCCCTCTGTTCTATCACACTTCTCAGGGCCCTACCAATTATTATGTATGCCCTATCTTGTTTTGTCCTTCCAAAATGCAACACCTCATGCATTAATTTCATCTGCCATTTTTTAGCTAATTTTTCCAGCTGAGATCCTTCTGTATGATTTGAAAGCCTTCCTTGCTGTGCACAACAGCTCCAATGTTTGTGTCATCAGCAAATTTGCTGTTCCAATTTACTACATTATCATCCAGATCATTGATATAGACAACAAACAACAATGGTCCCAGCACTGATCCCTGTGACACGCTGCAAGTCACAAAAGCCTTCAAGCAATCATCCACTACCACTCTCTGGCATCTCCCACATAGCAAATAGTGAATCCAGTTGACCTTCTTCTCCCCATAAATACCAAGCTTCTGGACCTTCTTAACTAACCAACATGTGGGACCATGTCAAAGGTCTTCCTAAATTCCATACAGACAACATCCATAGTTTTTCCTTCATCAACTTTCCTGATAACATCCTCAAGCACTCTATAAAATTGGTTAAATATGACCTACCATGTACATGCACTCCTTTGGTAGCACACCTATGGCTAAGGAGATTTTAAATATTTCTACCA
This sequence comes from Narcine bancroftii, assembly GCF_036971445.1. Lineage (NCBI taxonomy): Eukaryota > Metazoa > Chordata > Chondrichthyes > Torpediniformes > Narcinidae > Narcine > Narcine bancroftii. The sequence goes on from NC_091475.1 coordinate 144,026,305, forward strand.
GAGCCCCTGCAATTTCTACACTAACCCTCCCTAAGGTCCAAAGGAATATCTTTCCAGGCTCTGGGGATTTATCCACCCTTATATGCTTTAAGACAGTAAACACAAGGATGTGGCAAGATGGCGTAGAGGGAAGACGTTTAGTTCCACCTTCCCCCAGTTAGTCTTATAAATAACCAATTTTAAAACTTGTAAAAGTGGTTAAAAATAGTATTTGCAGACTTTGGAATAGTGGAGGATTGAAATGGCTACAAACATGAAGAAATCAAAAGCTCAATTGCAAAAGAAATGACCTTATAAAAGTGTTGAAGAATTGAGGCCTACCTACCAAGTTGAAGCCATGGAATCATCGATTGGAGCTCCCAAGCCTCAGAGGACCCCTGCTCAGCTAAGTATTACACCGGCGCCGATCACGCATTCGCAAGATGGCACCAGTTCAGTGACAAGCTTGGCTGGCCCTGACTCACGTGCCCAGGCAAATTGGCTGAGTGAGGACAGACTCGTGATCCCACAGTATTGCCTGGTGGTCCGAGGGTGTGCAGTAAGCTCCTTCTCTTCTTTAATCTGAATGGGTTCCATGACCTCACTGCTTGTTTTTCTTACTTCCTTATACTCTGTGCCAATTTCCTGAGCATATACCGATGCAGGAGTGGCATGCTTCATCCATGGCTGCCACTCCCTATCTATGAAATAGGAAAAAATGTCCGAAAACCCTGTCCTTACCTTTAGTCAACTCCTGCACTTCCTCATCAACCTCTGCACACCGAAGCCTCTCGAGACAAAGCATCAAGGTCCTATTCCTATTCTGAGCCACTCAAGCACTGGACGCTCCTCAATGGCTGCTCTGCTTGAGGTTCCCCTCTTTTTATTGGCAGGAACTAAATGGCCAATGGAGAGATTTTTTAAAAGCACAACCGATTTATCTTCTTAGAACCTTCTTTCTCTGGCGCTTGCTATCAGTGGTTCCCACAGAGCATAGTTAAGATTAAAAAAATGTATTTTTTATGGTGATAATACTTTTGACGGGTCTGAGAATAAAGAATCTTAATGTAGCTTACTCTCAAGGAAAGAGTCTTCTTTAATGCAAGATGCAAGAGGGCAGTAGCAATGGGGACGCTCTCTCTCTCTCTCTCTCTCTCTCTCTCTCTCACACACACACACACGCACACACACACACGCGCGCACGCACACACACACACACACACACGCACACACACACACACACACACACACACACACACACACACACACACACACACACACACACACACACACACAATTGACATATTGTGGTGCAACTAAACAAGCAAGAGACAATAGTCTGTGATGCCAAAAGACAATATAAAAAAGACAGTATAAAACGATACCCATCAACCCTTAGTAATTGGCAAGCAGGGCACCACAATCGATTGCAATGTTACAAGCTTGCAATAAAGCATAAATTACAACAGACCTCCAGGCATCCACTAACTGTCGCTGTACAGGCACACACCTTACAATTGACTCTCCAACTTTGGAAATGGCATGCAACCTGGAGTGGAGTTTAGGTTTGTGCTCAGGGTAAAAGAGGACGAGCTGCTCCACAAGGTGGGCTTTATACAGCAGCCGGATGGAGAGGCCGGTTCAGGTATACCCAAATGAGGCATGGTAATTAAGAGACCAAATTATAAGGTGTGCCCTCACCTATGGATGGGCTAACCTTGAATGACATGGGGAAATGGCTTTCAACCTGCCTGGCTAGATGATCCTCCAGGAGCATGTACATGGATTATCCTTTGTTCAGAGCAGTTTCATGTCCAACCTATTAGACAATCCTTCAGATAAAAGTACTTCTTAATCATTGTGCAAGAATTTTTTTAAAATATTTTTATTAATTTTAATAAAGAACATACAAACAAAGAAAGGTACAATTCAATAAGATGATATGGACAGTTATTCAAACTAAATAATGCATTCCATATAACACTAACATACATGAATTGTAAATCATATCCATAGTTTATATTGTCAATAATATATATCTTTTTAAGAAAAAAAATCTAATAATGCAAAAAAAAGAACATATTAAAGAAGAAAAACTCAACACCTATATCTCACCATGTTGCCAGACATTATATAAGATTAGTATTAAAAGAAAAATAAAGGTAGAGAAAATTAATGAAGAGAACGTGGAAAAGATACAAGTCAGAAAATGTAATTGTGTAAATGGAGCATTTCAGACATTAATAGTTTCTCATAGCCTTTCAAATATGCATGCATCCTTCATCATAAATGAACGCATTGCTGCTGGATTAATGAATGCCAAACTTTTGACATATTGAGGTCATGATCTTTTTGCCATAGGTGATCTTAATGCCATTTAGACCCAATTCTTCACCATTTTCATTGTCTTCATTACAGTGCAGCTCTACTCTCTGTGGCATGTTGCTGTACCCATCTTCCCTTCTGTCGGGAAAATCACACCACAACAGTGGCTTTGATTAATAACATTAATATTAAACATGAGGATATGAACCATTGGACCAACAGCAGATGCAACTGCATTTTTTTCCCCCATTGGCATATGTGCAGGAAAAGGCTTAAGACATATCTTGAATTGCAGTTCACATTTTCCATACCATATGCTTCTGATTTGGAACTCTTGCCTTTAGTTACTACTCTCTGACTGTGAATTTTGTCATATATCTGTTCATCTCACTGCAGAGATTTCTAAAGAATTTCTCAGTGCCATTTCCATAGCCATCATTAGCTTACACACAAGATCAACAAAAGATTCTGGGTATAAAAACGGAAGTTGCTCATTGTTCATCATCATTCAGGTATCTTGCCATTCAGCATGGTTGCACCACATCCATCCTTTTTTCTGGATGAAGTATGGAGGGGTGAAGTGGGGCAATGTCCATCAGCACGGGTCATGTAGTCCATTACAGCTCATAGGTTCAGCCAATCCAGAGGTGTTATCCGGTGCTGCGTTCTCCACAGCATTGGTTGCGTCATTGGTTCCTGAGGAATGGTGGCTTGTTTAGCAGGCTGGTTGATGGAGGGCTGAGCTGTTTGTGTAGAGGTTCCACGGGGGGTGGGGGACTTGTTTGTCGGGGTGGGAGAGGGGGTGAGGTGGTTGGTTCACTTTGTTGGTTGTCAGGGTGGTCCCTGGGGTCGACTGGTTGCTGACAGGGGATACTAGGTGCACCTCCTGTGCCAGAGTCCCAGTTCGAGCCAAATCCCAGATTGACATTATGTCATCCTGTCCATCCAGGTACCATACCAGAGAATACAGTGGGTTAGAATGCAGAAGTTTAATTTCCTCTATGTAATGGTATGGATTGTGTGTGCTAATTGGCTCGGGCTGGCCCACCCTCTGATGACACTCTCACCTGGACTCCTCCCCTGGGACCCTGGCCATAAAGGTCGGGCCACCTCTCCCTTCCTTGCACTTCCCTAGTTTGGATCTGGGCCAGCTCAAGTCTTCTGTACAATAAAGCTTATTGTTCCCCTCAGTCTTTGTCATTGTAATTATTGGGGCAATTGATGGTGCCCAACACTCGACCAGTGGGTCCACCTTATGGGTCCTTACATGCTTCCAGAGAAGCACTGGCCCTGGAGTCATCAGCCAGACTGGCAGTGTGGTTCCCGATGTCCTGGGGAAGGATAACAATTTTTCATCTGGGGTTGTGTTAGTTACAGTGCAGAGTAGGGACCTGGTGGCATGCAGCGCTTCTGGAAGGACCTCTTGCAACTGGGAGATAGACACCCCTTTCGACCTAAGGGCCAAAAGAACTGTCTTCCAACCAGATCGTGGCATTATCCCTCTCCACCTGCCTATTCCCGTGGGGTTGTAGCTGGTGGTTCTACTCATGGCTATACCCTTGGAAAGGAAGAATTGCTGTAACTCTGCACTCATGAATGAGGTCCCCCATTCACTGTGAACATAACTGGAGTATCTGAACAGGGTGAATATGGTGAAGAGTGTTTTAATGACTGTGTATGTGGTCATGTTTGGGCAGGGGATGACAAATGGGAAACATGAGTACTTGTCCACGATATTCAGGAAGTACACATTCTGATTCGTAGTCAGGAGGGGCCGTTGAAATCCATATTGAGATGTTCGAAGGGGTGACTGGACTTAATGAGCTGAACTCTCTCTGGTCAGTAAAAATGCAGCTTGTATTCTGCACAGTCTGAGCAATTACGAATCAGCTCCCTCACCTCCTTCACTGAATAAGGGAGGTTACGGGCCCTCACAAAATGGTAGAGCCTTGTGACCCTGGGTGGCAGAGACTATCATGGAGAGCTTGAAGGTGATCTACTTGCACCCTGGTGCAGGTTCCCCTGGACAGGGCATCAGGTGGCTCATTAGTTTATCCAGCTGATACAAGATCTCATAATTATAGGTGGACAGCTCAATTCTCCACCTCATGATCTTGTCATTTTTAATTTTCCCCCACTGTTTATTATTAAGCATTAATGCGTCAGTTCTCTGATCCATCAGCAAGGGGAATGGTCTGCCAGCCAAATTGTGCCTCCAGTGAGACATAGCCTCTACTGTAGCCTTTGCTTCTTTTTCAATGGTGAAGCACCTGAGTTCTGGGCCTTGGAGGGTTCAGGAGAAAAATGCCACTGGCCTGCCTGCTTGGTTCAGTGTGGTGACCAGGTCAAAGTTGGAGCCATCACTCTCCACTTGGAATGGGACGGATTCATCAATGGAGTGTATTGCGGCCTTGACAATCTCATCGTCAAGGCCCTCAAAAATCTTAAGGGCCTCAATCGATGGGGGTAAGGTGGTGGTTTTCACCAGTTGGGGATCCACTGCACATAGAACCAGAAAAACCCAAGGTACTTTTTTAAAGCTTTAGGATTCTGTGGTAGAGGAAGTTGCAGAAGGGACTGCATGCGCTCAAGGTCGGGAGTGATGACACTTTGCTCCACCACCTTATCCGAGGTCATGATGCCACACCCACTGATTTCCACGGAGAGAGATTTGGAGGTCAATGCTACTTTACACTTCACCAGGGACACAGTCAGGGAATAATGTTAGGCCTTGCCCGGGTGTATGAAACTCTCTGTGCTTCCTGTGTCAAACAGGCAGCCAGTGGTGTGGTCATTTACCTCAATGTCCATCATCGATAATCCCAGCTAGTATGGCCTGCTCTGGTCTAGCACGATGGAGACCAATATCAGCTCACTGTCTGAGTTGCTGCTGCTATATTGTTGGGACGGCTGCCATCAAGATGGCCATCTGGGAGATTGCAAAAATGGCCACCCCCATGGATCGCATGCAGTGGAGTCCAAAAGAGAAGCTGGATCTGACATCTCCCCGTATCGTCGCACTCCTGTTCCAGATGTTCGGTTCTCGACTACCAGAGATGAGGCCAGAGGTAGATCGGCCCAAGATGGTGACACGGGTCACAATCCACACATGGCACTGCTAGAGTGGCGTTTAAAGGAGCATACCTTTGCATAGTTTCCCTTCCTCTGGCAGTTTGAGCAGGTTGCCCCACGAGCTGGAGAGTACTTCCGCGGGTGTTTGCCCTGGCTACGGTAGTTACATCTCATGGCAGCGGAAGTCAAGACGGTGCCACCTGTTTTCCCCACCTGGCGGCTGCATGGCCTGGTGATTCGGCCTCTGCATTCTTTTGGGCTGTCTCCAGTGATCGAGCCATCTGCATGGCTTCTTGAAAGGTCCAGTCTCTCACCTCTTGGAGTTGCTCACTTATGTGATGGGAGCAGAAGCTCACGACTAGCCCGTTGCAGATGAGCTCCTCCTGGTAAGTCGCTACAGTCACATCCTGGCACACGCAGGCTCGCCCCAGCTCCCGTATGGCCCTTACAAAATCATCGACTAACTCACCAGGGCCCTGGCATAGGGTGCCAAGTTGGTATCGAGCATACATAGCATTCATTGGTGCTCTATATTGCTGTTTCAGTAGGGCCATTGCCTCATGATACCCTTCACAGTCATGGATTATCTGGTACTCTTGGTTGCACACCATTACAAAGAGCTGATCATACTGATTGCCATCAGTAATGATCTTGTGGTGCCTCATGTAGGCCTTCAAGCAATGTAGCCACATATTAAATCTGACAGAAGCCTCTGGTTCCTTTGGACCAGTTTCCAGCTTCTCCAGTCTAATTGCCTTGTCCATGGCAATTAAAATTCTGATTAATAAGTTCGAGCATGATCAAGAACCACCTGCAGACATGAAGCAAGCAGTCAAAGGCTTTATTAATCAGAAAAACTTAGCATGCCTCTACATGCTGCTGGCTCATGTCCAAGGCAGGTATGAGGGAGGAGACAAGGACTATCAGCCTTTATTAGGGATTCACAGTGATGAATCATGTCTCTCCATACATCACAATCTCTGACCCTCTGAATTGTAGTTGTTACCTCACTGCTCTCCTTCGGAGAAGGCTCCATCTTTGAGCTGAGACTGTAGTCGATGTTGAGTTCATGATTATACATGGGAAAAATACTGAAGTGGTTTCCCATTGCCTTCTTCAGATGCAGAGTCCGAACGTGACAGGTTAGCCTGGCTATTGATGAGCTGATTCATCTGCCCAATGTTTTTAGTTTTTTAACCATAAATTCTAATTTGTAGAATCTGCCTGCAAAAATCATCCAACAAACTGCAAGAGAAACTGCTGCTGTCCTTCTATCACTGCTCCATCGATAGTGTTCTGGCCTACTGCATTCTGATGTGGTTTGCCAGCTGTTCGGCAGCAAACAGGAGGGACTTTCAAAGTGTCATCAGTAGGATCCAGAGGTTATCAATTGCACACTGCCCACTTTGGAGGAGTCATACAGATCTCGCTTCATCAGTAGAGCAGCTAAAATCCTGAAGGTTCCTTATCAGCCTGGTCATCACCTGTTTGAACTGCTGCCCTCCAGTAGAAATTTTAGGTCCATTAAATCATGGACAAACAGACTTAAAAACAGTTTTTACCCCAGAGATACACATGAACTGAACACTGTCAATCACTGAATATTGTATTGTTTTATTGTGTTGTAAGTTTTTAAAAAATATATTATTTGATGTATGTGTGCACCGTTAGGACGTGTGGTCAATTTTGTTATACATATGCAATGACAATAAAGGTTATCTATCTACAATACAGCCCCATTAATATGGCCATACCTTTCGCATTCCTCAGCTCCACTCATTTTGGCTCAGTAGACAAGCCCTCTGTTCTGTCCTGCCTGAGTGATGCAACTTTCCTGACTAGCAATGCTACTTCTTCCTCTTTCATCCCTCTTGCTCCATCACATCTGAAACAGCAGAAGCTCAGAATATTAAGCTGCCAGTCCTGTCCCTCCTACAACCAAGTTTCACTAATGGCCTTCCTACTATACTCTTTGGATTGAAATAGATCCACTTGAGAACATTATATCCATCACGCACCTTTATCTCACCTTTGTTTCTGTCTCAATATGCAGTCATGACATCATTTTTTTTCCTCCTCCACTCCACTATCAGCTCTGGCACTCTAGTTCCCATCGCCATGCAAATCTAGTTTAAACCATCCAGTGCAGCCCTGGAAAACCTTCCCTCAAGGATATTAGTCCCCTTTTCATTCTGATGAAAACCCTTCTCTCTTCCCTGGAAGATAGCCCAATTATCCAGTAATGTGAAGCTCTCTCACCTGTACCATTCCCTGACTGCCCATATTCTGCAAGAGGAGCATGTCCCTGTGTTATGGAGTCCAGAGGACCCCAAAACCCAGCAGCAATAGATAGGCACCACAACGCAGGGTTACTTAAACAAAAGTAGTTTTTAATTATATTTTAAAAAGAAAACAGAATTAAACTTTAACTTATTACTTATCCTACCTAACTACTTAATCCCCCTGTAATACTAAGTGCAGGTATGTGTAATGTATATTTAAGATGAGAAAAGTTATTTGGAACATAGTCCAAACTCACTGGTTGCAGGCAATTCTTGTACTGTGCACAGAAGTTAGCATTAACAAAGTTCACCAGTCTTTGGTGCTTAACAGGCAAATGCTTACCACTCAGGAGTGTTCTTGCTGGTTTTTAGAGAAAGATTATTTTTCCAGGACATCCACAATTAATTCCTTCTCAATCATTCTTGCTGATCAAACTTGTCCCCTTCAGGGTTCTCCAGATGATCCTCTTTCTTTCAGGTCACCTTTCAGACTGCCAATCACCTCCTTTGACCAAGCAGCCTTCCAAAAGTTTGCCAGCTTGTCCTTCTGGAACTGATTTCTGTCTCCTCTCTCTCTTTTCATACCCTTCCTCTCTGAGAGCAAAACTCTTCTCTTCTGCCGACAAAGATCAAATTCTCTCCCAGGCAAGCTGCTGTCGATACTTTGTTGCCTCCTGCAAAAAGCACTCTGCAAAAGTCCTGCAAATATTCTGTGAGTTAAAATGTGTGTGTGTGCAAGCTGCTCTAACAATTCCTCCCAAACCACCTCTAAATACCCTGTCACACCTGCCTTCAATGCCAGTCCCAATGTCTTATGAAATAGGAAAAAAAAAGTTTAAAAAACCTGTCCTTATATGTGCTTCTTTGCTGAATCCACTTTGGCCCTCAAAGAGGATTGTCCTTCCTCTACCTCTGTTCACAAAAGCATTAGATTCCCACTCTTAAACTGACCCCCTCAGTGGTTGCTCCACTTAAACTCCCCCTTGTTATCTTCAGGTAATTAGCCAATGGAAAAAAAAATTAAAAGCACCATCCATTCCAAATGCTTTTTGAAATATTACACTTCTCATTCCAAGTTCCTCTCTCATTTTCTCCCAACAAGGAACAATCAAGCCCTTACCTTTTCTAGTGCTTTTTAAAAACGTTCCTTTTCTCGTAAAATTCTGCTGGAATGTTGATAAACTATAGTAGCATAATGAGATGTAGTTCATGATTACAGACATTATAATATATTTCTGGATGCTATTTTTGCCCTGTAATAATTTTCTCTGCTTCATTTTACTTTGTTCTTAGACTGTTTAGGATAACTCATTTTCCTTACCAGTTTACTCGAGCTTAAGAGCAAGATCTTTCATTGAAGATGCAGACTTACTTATTCTCTGAGCTTTATTCTCAAAGAGCATTTCTCAATGGCCACCTTTTCCTGACAAAATATCGATTTCCCTCATCAAAATAATTGTGTGTCTTTAACCAGTCAGGGCTGCTAGGAACCTACTAAATGAGACTGGCAATATGTTTTTTTTATATCCCTGGATTAGTTTTCAGTGAAAAGTAAAATCATTTGACATGAAACAGGGTAGTTGATCAAGACTACTGACTTCTCTTTGGGTACTTATTGTCATAGATCTCATCTCAAACAGTGTTAACACTCTTTCAATGCTTTGAAAATTTTTCAAAAATATATAATCTCCCTGACTCTAACTTCCACACAACCCCATCAGAGTCTCAAAACCTACCTATAACCTTCCCGGGCATTTCTTCTAGTAGTTTCAGAGTTTGACAGTTTGACTTTCAGAATCAGAATCAAAATTTATTGTGATGAACAAGTCATGAAATTTAATGTTATGTGGCATCATAGTGAAAACATTCATATTATAATCATCATATATCATTACTATATATAAAAAAGTGCACAAAATGTAAGGCAGTGCCTTTGGTTCATTGATTATTCATGAATCTGATGGCAGTGGGGAAGAAGCTGACCTTGTGCCGCTGAGTGCTTGTCTTTAGGCTCCTGTACCTTTTATCCTGATGGTAACAGAGTGAAGAGGGCATGGCCGGGGTGGTGGGGGTCCTTTAGGATAAAGGCAGCTTTTTTTAAGACATCACCTCATGCGTCTCCTTTAATAGATCTTCTCCATTATAAAGTCTTTTGTTGGAAGTTGGGTATCTGAGACAACACATTCAAATTTCAATTCCAGGTGCAAATTCCAGAACTGCACGTCAGAGCCGCCCCTCAGCATCTCACCAATCATGTTGGCATACCTTGCATTGTTATTTTAGACACTGCCATGTTTAAAGTGCACTCTTTGATTCTTTCCTTCTTTGGCTTGGCTTCACGGATGAAGATTTATGGAGGGGTAATGTCTACGTCAGCTGCAGCCTCATTTGTGGCTGATAAGTCCGATGCGGGACAGGCAGACACGGTTGCACCAGTTGCAAGGGAAAATTGGTTGGTTGGGGTTGGGTGTTGGGTTTTTCCTCCTTTGTCTTTTGTCAGTGAGGTGGGCTCTGCGGTCCTCTTCAAAGGAGGTTGCTGCCCGCCAAACTGTGAGGCACCAAGATGTATGGTTTGAGGCGATATCAGCCCACTGGCGATGGTCAATGTGGCAGGCACCAAGAGCTCTCTTTAGGCAGTCCTTGTACCTCTTCTTTGGTGCACCTCTGTTTCAGTGGCCAGTGGAGAGCTTGCCATATAACACGATCTTGGGAAGGCGATGGTCCTCCATTCTGGAGATGTGACCTACCCAGCGCAGTTTGATCTTCAGCAGCGTGGATTTGATGCTGTCGGCCTCTGCCATCTTGAGTACTTCGATGTTGGAGATGAAGTCGCTCCAATGAATGTTGAGGATGGAGCGGAGACAACATTGTTGGAAGTGTTCTAGGAGCCGTAGGTGATGCCAGTAAAGGACCCATGATTCAGAGCCAAACAGGAGTGTGGGTATGACAACGGCTCTGTATACGCTAATCTTTGTAAGGTTTTTCAGTTGGTTGTTTTTCCAGACTCTTTTGTGTAGTCTTCCAAAGGCACTATTTTCCTTGGCGAGTCAATTATATGCATTTTATTACCATGCTCAATATATTAGCAGCTCATGAATGTGGCAGGAAATGTCAAGTCATTCGCACTTTTATAATGCTTCTCCAGGATTTCCAATAGAACTTCCAGGAAAACTTTATCCAGGACTTTGTTACCTCCAGATGTAATCATTAAAATGTTCCCCAGGCTGTTCTTCCACTTTACAGTGGTTCAAACATGTATAAGAAAACAAAATATTCTAGATTTTGAAAATCTGAAATAAAAGCAGGAAATTCTGGTAATACACAACAGGCCTGTCAGAACATGTAAAGAGATTAAATGATTTAAGATACCTGGTCCACAACGGTTTATGATGTCAGCAAACTGAGGTTTAAGGTGTGGAAAAAGAAGCAATGAAGAAAAACCAGAAAGGAACAAAAAAATAGAGACCTGCTCAAGGGACTCAATGGGTTAGGCAGCATCTGTGGAAGGGAATGTGTAGGCAACATTTCAGGTGGAAAACCTACCTCAACATTTTTCTTACAGCTTCAACTATCATCACACCCTCTGTTCTCATTGCTACCATCAGGAAAGAGATAGAGGTACTTGTGAGGGCTGCTGCATGAATAATTCCTTTCTTTTTAAATTAAACAATTATTTGAAGAATCATTAATAGTGATACAAAATAATACAAAGTAATACAAAGAAAATGTTATATGAATATTTTTTTAAACATTAAAAAAAGGAAAAAAACAAGAGAAAAAAAATATCAAATCCCCAACCCCCCGCCCCCCCCCCCCCACCCCATCAGCCAACTCTCTTAAGGAGAGCTAAAAATATATAAACCGAAACTAAAAGTTCCAAAATCAAAATATATCTAAATGCATATATTCCAAATATGGTAACCACTTATTAACAAAAAAAGAATAATTGTCATGTAGATTATATGTAATTATTTTCCATAACAATACAATCTTTCAATTCATTATGCCATCGCATTATATTAATCACTATATTATCTTGCTATACATTTTTGAGCTACGGACAATGCTAAATATATAAATGCAATTTGAAATTTATCCAACCCTCATCCCCTTAAAGCAGTGGTTCCCAACCTTTTACTTTCCACTCACATATCATTTTAAGTATTTCCTATGCATAAGTGTTCTGTGATTAGTGTGTGATTGCTTAAGGTGGTATGTGAGTAGGAAGGGAAGGTTAAGAATCACTGCTCTAGACCCAATTATTACTGAAATATTTTGCTTGAGAAAAATTGTCATTGGCCCATTTCCTTTGGAATTATGAAACTGTGCACATAACAAATCAATTTGGAATGATTAAAACAGTGGTTTTCAAACTTTTCCTTTCTACCCACATACCACCTTAAGTAATCCCTTATAAATCACAGAACACTTATGGCATAGGGAATACTTAAAGTGGTATGTGAGTGGAAAGTAAAAGGTTGGGAATCACTGCCTTAAAGGAATCATATAACCCATTTTAAAAAAAATAGATGGATCTAACGGCAACTTAAAATTATATAAATTTTCCAAAATTAACTTAATTTCATCACAGAATAGTTGTACATGCACACAAGACTAAACAGCATGTAAAAATGTTACAGTACATACACCACATCTAAAACAAGAATTTGAATTACTAAAACCATATTTTTTTTCAATTTCTCTGGGGTTTAAATACAACTGATGTAGAAAATTATAATTAAACATTCCATATTGCACATTCGTCACTTTAGTAACTCTATCATGACACATATCTGCCTAGTCGTCTTCAGGAAAAACTAAAACTAAATCATTTTCCCATTTAGGCTTAAACTACTCCCATTCCGACATTCATATTGTCTTGTAATATTTGGTACATAACAGAAATATAACCCATTTTTGGTATAGAAGAAATCAAAGACTCGAATTCCATCAATACAGGTAAAATAATCTCTCTACCATACATATTTTTCACCAAAGATCGAAGTTGATAATAAACAAATAAAGAATTTTCAGCAATATCAAATCACTCTTTCAATTGATTGAAAGAAATAAACTATCCTTCTACAAAACAATCCTATAATGTTTTTATACCCTTAGAATCCCAACTCTTTAAATGACTATTAAACATTGAAAAATAAATAAGCTGATTATTATATAATGGAGTTAAAATTGACAATTTACCTTTTGATCCTAAAATCTTTTTTTTTTAAATCTATAGTTTTAAGAGATGTTTTAATATTGGCATATTATATTCCCTCAACAAATTTACATTCAGTTGAAATATAAATTTATACGCCTCGACTTCAGAAATACAGGCCATCTCTACTTTAGCCCAATTCGGGGGATGGTCCAAATCCATCAATCTACTGATAAATTTCAACTGGGCTGCTTCATAATAATTTTGAAAATGAGGTAATTGAAGCCCACCTAATGCATACTTCCAAGTAAGTTTATGTAATGCTACCTGTGGTAGTTTACCTTTCCATAAAAATTCTCTTGTAACTTTATTGAAATCCTGAAAAAAACTCTTTGAAAGAGAATACGGTATTGATTGAAATAAATATTGAATACGAGGAAAAATAATCATCTTAATACAATTAACTTGACCAATTAAAGTTAACGGAAGATCATTCCACTTAATTAAATCTGCTTTAAGCTTTTTTTAATAATGGAACATAATTTAACTTGTGTAAAGATTGATACTCAGTATTTATAATTCTTCTTAAATATTTAATTTTATCAGACCATTTCAGTTTTATAATATTTTTATACTCTCAATAATCTCCTTCTCCGACTGGCAAAATTTCATTTTTATCCCTGTTAACTTTATATCCAGATAATGTTCCATATTGTAATAAACTTTCCCGTAAATGTGGTAATGATTGTTCTGTGTTTGTTAAATATATCAAGATATCATCTGCAAATAAATTAATCTTATACCCTTCATCCATAACTCTCATCCCTCTTATCTGTTCATTCTACCTTATTGTTTGAGCTAACGTTTCAATAGCCAATGCAAACAGAGCTGGTGACATTGGACAATCTTGTCGAGTTGAACGTGTCAATTTAAACGATGATGAAACTTGACCATTTGAAACCACCAACCCAGCAGCCGGGTTCGTGTATAAAGCTTTAACCCAACCAATAAAAAAAGGGCCAAATTTAAACTTCTCCAATACTTTAAATAAAAATTCCCATTCGACACTATCAAAGGCTTTTTTCCGCATCAAGCACACCACCATTGGATGGTTGGGCTGCTGTTGATATGTATTGACCAAACGAATCAATTAAAGAATATTATCTGAAGCATTTCTATTTTTAATAAAACCTGTTTGATCAACATGTATCAATTTAGGTGAATACTTAGCAAGTCGATTTGCTAACACTTTTGCTATAATTTTATAATCAACATTCAATAAAGAAATAGGTCTATATGAAGACGCTTTCAACGGGTCTCTATCTTTTTTTTGGGATTACAGTAATTAAAGCACTAGAGCAAGATTCTGGTAACTCATATACTGTTCAGTCACTTGTTGTAATACCTCCCCAAAAACTGAAGATAAATCTTCATAAAAAGTTTTATAAAATTCCACCGAAAACCCATCATCACCTGGTGACTTCCCATTGGGCATCTCCAATATAGCCACCTTAATCTCTAATTCTGTAAATGGAGCTTCCAGATCCAAAACATCCTCCTCTTCTAATGCTGATAACATTAACTTAGATAAATAAGAATCAATAGAGCCACTATCCTGTTTCCCCTCAACAGTTTAAAAGACAAAAAAAAAAAAAAAAAGAAGTATATACCTTTTAATAAAAGGAATAAAACTGGTCATTAATTTCCTGAGGTTTATAGGTAACTATTGAATTCTTTTTTACAGCATTATTAATCCGTGAAACCTGTCATGAAAGTACCTTATGTGCCCTCTCACCCAACTCTTAATAATGCTTAGATTGATTAATTAAACATTCAAATTGATAAGTCTGCAACGTATTATAATGCAATTTCAAATTAGTCAAAGCCATTTTTTTTATCTTCTGTCACTTCCTTCTGAAACTCCTTCTCCAATTCATCAATTTGCTTTTCTAATTCTAAACTTTCTGCCATATACTACTTCTTAACTTTAGTGGTATAGCTAATAATCTGTCCTCTTAAATAAGCTTTTAACGCATCCCATAACACAAAACAACTTTTTACTGAATTAGCATTTTCAGACAAAAAAAAGTAATCTTCTTTAACAAAAATAACGAACTCTGTTTTTTTCAACATCATTGTGTTAAATCTCCATCTATAAGATGAATGTACCACTTCTGAACTTACATAAGAATAAAATAATAAAGAATGATCTGATTAAAACCCTGCTTTTATATTCTGCCTGTAATGCCCTTCCTTGTAAATGCGCCGATACTAAAAAAAAATCTATTTTAAAAAATGAATCTTGTCGAGTCGAATAAAAAGAAAAATCCTTCTCTGTCGGATTAACCCTTCTCCAAATATCCACCAAATTTAAATCCTTCATTAAAGCCCCAATTTGTATCGCCATCTTTGATTTCTTTAAATTTTTTGGGGATCTCCAAAAAAAAGGATCCAAGACACAATTAAAATCTCCCCCAACTAAAATATTTTAATTAGCTTGATTTAATAACAAAAAAAAGCATCCAAAATAAAACACTGATCATCCATGTTAGGTGCATAAACATTAAGCTAAGTCCAAGATTCTGTAAAAATTTTACAATTCACCTTTAAAACCCTTCCAGCATTCCCTTCCATAGTTTGCAACTCAAAAGAAAAATTCTTATGAATTAAAATTGCTACACCCCTTGCCTTAGAATTAAATGAAGAAAAAAAAAACACATGCCCAACCCAATCTCTTGCATGAATAATTCTGATGCAAACTCCATACAACAGGTTTTAATTTGCTTAAACTTTTACACACCAAATCTCAGTATACTGCTGGCTCCAAGTGTCTGACTGTCACCAAAGGGGCCAGCTCAAGTCTTTATATGGACTGGTGATTGACAGCAGGCAGGTGCAGCCAGACCCCTAGGTTGCCTACCTGCAGGTACAGTGGTTTCCCCCTGCAGTAAGGGTGTGCCCAGTGTAGTGGTTGTATCACCACATTCACCCCCTTCTTAAAATGACTCCGATGTCGGCCAGGCCAGAGGATGGGGGAGGTGAGCATCGATGACCTTTACACGGTGAGCTGCAGCTTCTAGGGTGCGGACCACCACCATGATTCTGGTAAGAGTTATTCTCCTCCAACAGTCTCTGATGAGTTTCCCCTCGATCATAACCCTCGCACGCAGGCATCTTAGATGAGTTGCTCCACTTCCCCAGCAGTCACGTCAACTTCGATCATGCAGAGGCATGCTAGCTCTCGCTGTGCCCCCAGGTAAGCGTCTGCCATCTCTCTTGGCTGCTGTATCCTAATACTGAGCAGGTACCAGGCATAGAGTATGTTCGTCAGGGGCCAGTACATGCCTTCCAGGATGACCATTGCTGGTTTAAAATCATGCAGTCTCCGATAGCCTGGAAAGTGGATGGGCCCAGCTTTGTGCAAAGTGGCATGAATCTCTTCAGGTTAGTGTTGATTACCTCAGCCTGGGTGTGGATGATTGCCTGAATCGCATGCTTCCAGATCTCAAAGTATGTTGGAACATCTGCTTGTTGAGGGTCGATATCCATTCGCTCGATGGTGAGGAACTTCTCCATGGTCCTTTAATTTTAAGCTAATTAAATTGTGAGCGCTGCTGCGTGAATAATTCTGAAGTAAAGTGCGCAGACTGTAAAACAGGCTTTATTAGCTTAAACTTGTACACATCAGTCTCAGTATCTTTGTGGAACCATGTGATTGACTGTTCCCTGAAGGGACTGTCTTGAGTCTTTATACGCATCAGTGATTGACAGCCAGCAGGTGGGGCCATGCTCCCAGGTTGCCCCCAACAGTTGGCTGGTTGGAGTGCAGCCAGTGTAGTGGTTGTATCACTACATTGCCACAAGACTCATTCCACCAGGTTCAGGAACACCTACCAATGCTCCACCATCAGAATCCTCAAAGACAAACTCAGTCAGGGACTCATTTCTGGATACTTACATGTGCACTTTATTGTTTTTTTAAAAATTCTCTCTGTACTGGACAGTTTTTTTTTACATTTGTTATCTGTTTACAGTTTTTTTTATTTGTTTACATGTATAGGCTGTGTACAGTTTTGTTTTGCACTACCAGTAAGTGGTAATTCTGCCTCACCCAAAGGAAAAAAAAAGAATCTCAGGGTTGTATGGGGTGCAAAATATGTACTCTGACAATAAATCTGAAATCTGAATCTGAATCTTCAATCTCCTGTGATTCCAATCCAAATCATGAATTCTGCCAACAGGTGGAATGTTGGATGATGTGAATGATAAAATAGGTGTTCCATCTAAAATCAGTAAATGATAGAAATCCTCAACACATCAAGCAGCATCTTCAGAAACAAAGTATACATATCATGCCATCTGCTTTCATAAACATGGGATGGTGGCGCATGACAAAGGGATGTGGTAATGGGACAAGCAAAGAAGCTAATAATGGACTTCAAGGAGATGTAAATGGGAGTAGCAGTATCATCCCTTGCAGTTGATTAACTTTCTCTTGAGACCACTGAATTACATTGAAATTGATTGGAATAATGTAGGAGACGGAAGCCCCTGTTAAACTTGCAAGTTGTCCCAGGAATTAACAGCTAATTAGCTAAAAAAATGGGTCTAGTGTGAAACAAAGATCTTCGCAAACTGGCATGGATGACGTCATCTCACGCTGGGGATAGAGTGCCTCAACCCCTAGTACAATCCTTGGCATCTACAGAAGCCGGTGTTGCAATCCAGCAAGCGTAGAATGGGCAATTGCATTCTGAGCGAGAAATGAAGCATGTTTTTGCGTGAGTGCAGGAACGTGAAGGAAGAAAATATTAAAATGAAGGTATCGCAGCGGGAAAGAGAGAGAGAGAGAGAGAGAGAGAGAGAGAGAGAGAGAGAGAGAGAGGAAGTAAATAGCAATAAATAGAAATGGTGGACATGGAGAAACCCCTCCAAGAGTGCTCCTTGCATGGAGCCGTGCATACAGCCTTTTCTCTGCTGCACAGAATTCTGGGCAGACCCCCATCACTTTTTCCCATGGTATTTAAATATTGTGCGTGATAGCACTACCAACTTTCCCACGCTATATGAATTGTACACTATAGTGCTACAAACTTTCCTAAACTGTTTGAAACTTGTCTGCTATTGCTATTTATTGCTAGCACTTTGCCACAGTTCCTTATAAAGTTTAGATAGGATGGCACATTAACAACAAGGGATGAAGGGTTCATACTGCACAGTACATAAGTCTTAATTATGCTATTATTTGGCCTATTAATTTTGTTGAAATATAAGATGATAATATATTGAACAAGATTTAGGGCAGGTCGATCATCGCTTGATGCATCATGACATCACCAGTAGAAGGTAGTACAGTCAGAAACCCAGGGATTGTTCCTTGCAAGTGTGAACATGTTCAGTGCCCCAGTTAAGAGTGGACAAATGTGAAAAGCAAAAACACCATTCATATTCCAGGACACTGAATGGTCGATTTAGTGGAACACAAATGTAAAAGGGGTTATGGTGAGCAAAATAGTCATAATATTTATAAACTCATATTCTCGATCATTCTTGGTTTAAATTTAAATTTAGACATACAGCACGGTAACAAATCATTTCAGCCCATGAGCACCTTCTACCCAATTTACACCAAATTAACTTATACCCCTAGTATGTTTTAAATAGTGGGAGGAAACCAGAACTCCCACAGACACAGGGAGAACATACAAACTCATTGCAGACAGCAAAGCATTTGAAACCCAGCCCTGATTACTGGCACTGCAGCAGTGTTGCACTAATCGCTATGCTAACTGTGTTGCCCTAATTTGTTCTTGGTTATCTAAAATCTCCAATTACTGTCAACATGTATCTCATTATTGAACATCCTGGGGTTGAAGTTGGTCATCTGCTCTACGTGCTTTCCAAATATCACATGTTGTGTTGAACATTTCTTGGAAATGCATTTAGAACCAGCTCCAAATGCTGTTCATTAGTATTTACATAAAAGAACAAAGTCCTTCCCAAAAGCATAGCTCCCTTATTTAAGGAGTGATGTATAAGAAACAGTTCAGAAAAAAAGTTTATTAGACTGATACTTAAAATGAATAGGTTGTGTTTTAAGGAAGGGTTTGAAAGGCTAGGCTTTTATCCACAAATTTTGATGAGTGGGAGTTATCTTAATTGAAAAAGATCCTCTGAGGTCTTCACAGGATGATGTGATGTTCCCCTTGGCAAATGAAGCACATGGAATTATAGTCATGCACCATGGAAACAGCCTTAACTTGCCCACACCAACCATAATGTTCCATCCACACTAGTCCCACCTGCTTTCATTTGGCCCATATTTCTCCAAACCAGGGGTGGGCAACATTTATTTTTAAAACTCACATTCCACCTTAAATAATCCCTATGCCATAAGTGCTTTGTGATTAGTAAGAGATTATTTAAGGTGGTATGTGAGTGGGAAGCAAAGGTTGAGAACCACTGCTCTAGACCCAATTGTTACTGAAATACTTTGCTTGAGAGAAATTGCCATTGGCTCATTTCCTTTGGAGTTATGAAACCGTTCACATAACGAGTCAACTAGGTACAATTAAAACAATGGTTTCCAAACCCTTTTCTTTCCACCCACATACCACCTTATGTAATCCCTTACTGATCACAGAGCACTTATGGCATAGGGAATACTTAAGGTGTAATGTGAGTTTTATAAAAAGTTTGCCCACCTGATATGCCGTAGACATGGACCAGACAAGTATTATCATCATCATCATGGCCCATCCCTCGCGAGCGAAGATGAAGATGGTGCCTTGTAGCTCTTCTGCCCTCACAGAACTTTTTGTTGTTGTTGGCACATTGTGATGTGCCACTGCGAATCGCGAAATGCCTTACATCTTTGTAGCAAAGACGTGGGCAGCGAACAGGATGGGGAATATCTGGTAGCCCACCATAGAGGACATCATTGGACAATCGACTGTCCTTCACATGGACAATGTGGCCAGCCCACTGCAGGCAGTGAGCGCAGATGATTGAGTAGAGGTTCGTGCTTCCAGTCTTCTCCAGGACTTGGATGTTTGTGACTCTGTCGTGCCATGAGTAGCCTAAGATGGATCTGAGGCAGTGGAAATGGAATGTGTTAGTGCGGTGTTCTTGCTTTCTGTATGTGATCCAGCACTCACAGCCATAGATAAGAATACTCAGCATGCAGGCCTCATAGACTCAGATCTTCAACTTGGTGGAGAGGTGGCAGTTATCCCACATGCAGGCATGGAGGACTCCGAAAGTAGTGGATGCTTTTCCCAGGCGTGTGTCCAGTTTAGTGTCTAGTCATTTCATTGTTGTCATGTTGGAGCCTAAGTAGCAGAATTTCTCTACGTTGGTGAGCACTGACCCATTGATAGTTATTGATGGAGTGTCGCGGGTTTGTTGGCGAAAGGCGACTGTCTTGCCCAGGCTGATTTTCAGACCAAATTCAATGCAGGCAGATGCAAATGCATCGCACAATGCTTGCAGTTCTAAGCATCAAGAACAGCGCGAATTGTGGCAACATTAGAAGGATGTACAGCGGAATTAAAGACAAGTATTATACAGGGCTTTTATTAACAGACTCTTAGCCATCACTATACTGGCCAGTGGGAAAGCACCTTCATCTGTTATACCAGTAGGGTAGAGCATCTCTACAGCCATAGCCAATAACAAACAATTCCATACATGAGAAGCAATCAGTATAATACACCCCCATTACATCATCACACCATCCCTGCTATCAACCCTCAACTGTCCATCTAATTTTTTTTTAAGCATTTCAACAGTATCTGTCTCAACAACATCCTCCAGCACCCCCATCCATCACTCAACATCCACCCTCTAAGTTTAAAACAAATGGATAACCCTCAGCTTTCTATTAAATCTCTCCCCCTCACCTTAAACCTGTCCACTGAATTAATGGTTTCCCTGATACTGAGAAAAAAGATTTTCCATGTTTAACTGATCTATTCATCTGATGATTTTACTCTAAGTTAGTGAGGAATGACAGACAGGGGAGGAAATGTAGTCATTAAAAGGGTTTGAAATGTGTCTATTTCAATGCAGAGTGTCATCAATAAAGGAGATTAAATTAGTGTATGGATCAGTGTGTGGAACTATGATGCAGTGGCCATTAGAGAGACTTGGCTGGTGGAAGAGCCAGATTAGCTAATGTAGATACTGGAGTTTAGGTGTCTTAAAAGGAATAGTATGGAAGGAAAGAGAAGGGGGGAATGGAGTTGCATGACTGCTCAGGGATAGTATCATGGCTATAGAAATGGAGGCTGCTGCAGAGGGATTGTCAACTAAGTAGGTGTGGGTGGAAGACAGAAATAGAAAGGGAGCAATCACTGTACTGTGAGTAGTCTATAGGCCCCCAACAAGACCTCAGGACACCAAGAAACAGATAAGCAGGTAGACTTTGAAATAGTGCAAAAATTATAGGGTTACTGCAATGAGAGACTTCAAATTCCTTAATATTGACTGGCACTTGTTGACTGCAAGAGGGATAGATGGGATAGAATTTGTTTGGTGTATCCAAGAAGGATCGCTAACACAGTATGTGGACCAGCTGAAGTGAAAGGAGGCTATAATGAATCTAGTGCTGGGTAATGTACCTGGTCAGGAAGCCGACCTCTTGGTGGGGGATCATTTCAATGAGAGTGACCACAACTCTCTGAGCTTTAGCATAGCAATGGATAAAGATAAAAGCAGATGAAATGGGAAAATGTTTAATTGGGAAAGGGCTAATGATGATGGGATGAGGCAGAAACTAGGGAGAGTAAATTTGAAAGAGATATTCGAGGGAGAAAGCACAAAACTAGTGTGGAGGAAATTTAAAGACCAGATGCATTGAATTTAGGATAAGTTTTTCCCACTGGGATGGAGAAAGAGAGTAGGGGAAAGGTGGGAGGAAAAGGGAATGGTGGTTGACAAAACAGGTGAGGCAGCTTGTTAAGAGGAAGAAGGAAGCATACATTAGATTTAGAAAGCAGGAAACAGGAAGGGTCATGAGAATTATATGATAGCCAGGAAGGAACATAAAAAAATGACTAAGGAGAGCTTAAAGGGCGCATCAGATGTCTTTAGCATGTAGGATTAAGGAGAATCCCAAGTGTTCTAGTATATGTGAGGAACAGAAGGATGACAAGAATGAAAGTGGGGCTGCTTAAGGATAAAGGAGGCAACATGTACCTGGGGGCAGAAGAGGTTGGGGAGGTCCTAAATGAATACTTTTCTTCAGTATTCACAAGTGAATAGAACTTTGATCAGGGTGAATTTGGGATAGAACAGGTGTATGTGCTGGACAATGTTGAGATTAAGGTGGAGGAAGCAAGAGGATATTTTGGATCTTGTTAAAAACACTGAAAGGTCCCTGGGCCAGAAGCAATATACTCCAGGTTTCTTTAGAGGGAAGGAAGAGATAACTGGGGCATTAGCTATGATCATTGAGTCCTGATTGGACAAAGGTGAGGAAATGGAGGATTGGAGAATGGCAAATATGGTCCTCTTGTTTTAAAAAAAAGGAAATAGGGAGAATCTTGAGAATTATAGACCAGTTAATCTTACATCCCTGGTGTGCAAACTATTGGAGAGGATTCTTCAGGATAGGATCTATGAAACTTGGAGCACAGTCTACTCAAGGATATGAAGAGAAGGATGTGCCTTATAATCCAAATTGAGTTTTTGAGGAGCTAATAAAAGAAATTGATGAGGGTAGGGTCATACATGTGGTTTATAAGGATTACAGTAAGGCATTTGACATGGTCCCCCATGAGAAACTCACTGGGAATATTATGAGCCTTGGCTGTGTAAATAAAAATTGAAAGTAGAAAGTAGAAAGCAGAGAGTGTAGTAAATGGAAAGTGTTCTGCCTGGAGGTCAGTGACTAGTGGAGTTCTGCAGGGATCTGTTCTTGGACCCCTGCTCTTGCAATATTTATAAATGACCTGGTTGAAGAGGAAGAAAGATGGATCAGTAAGTTTACAGATAATATGAAAGTTGGAGTAGTTGTGGATGGTGCTGAATTTTATTGAAGATTAGAAAATGATATAGACAAGATGAGGAATTGAGTTGAAAAGTGACAGAAGGAGTTCAATCCAGAGAAGTGTAAAGTGATGCATTTTTGAAGGTCAAATCAGATTGAAAATATTAATTCTGTACTCAATGGTGCATATTTAACAGTGTGGAGGAAGAGAGGGATCTAGGGATCCAAATCCATGCATCTAAACACATAAAGACTGTTGCACTTCTTTCATAGGGGGATTGAGTTCAAGAGGCGAGGAGTCACGTTACAACTCTACAAATCTCTGGTGAGTCCACACTTAGAGTATTGTGTTCAATTTTGGTCACCTCATTAAAGGAAGGATTTGGAAGTTATTGTAGACAGAGCAGAGGAGATTTACCAGGACTTTGCCTGAATTGGAAAATAAGTCATGGGTCAAGGTTAGCAGAGCTATGGCTTTTTGCTTTGGAGCACAGAAAGATGAGAGGAAACTTAATGGAGATCTACAAGATTCTGAGAGGCATAGATAAGATGAACAGCCAGTGCTTTTTTTTTTCCCCAGGGCAGGAATAGCAAATACCAGGGGACATCAGTACAAAGTGAAGCGAGAGAAATTTATAGGAGATATCAGGAGTTTTTTTTTTATACACAAAGTGTTGTGGGTGTCTGGAATGCCTTACCAGAGATGATGGGTGGAGGTTGAAAAATTGGAGACATTTAAGAGCTTCTTAGACAGGCACATGGATGAAAGAAAAACAGACGGTTACAAGCTAGGAAGGGTTTAAATTTTTTTTTGGCTCGAACATATAGGTCAGTTCAACTTTGAGGGCTGAACTGCCTACACTGTGCTGTAAAGTTCTATGTTTTATGTACATATCATTATGAGATCATCCCTCATCCTTCTGTGCTCCAAAGAATAAAGCCCCAGCCTGCTCAACCTCCTCCGATAGCTCACTACTGAATACAAGTAACATCCTTGGTAAATCTTCTCTGCACCCTCTCCAGATTGACAACATATTTCCTACAGTACGCTGACCAAACATGAACACAATATTCTGAACACTGCCTTACCAAGATCTTATACAAATGCAACTATAAGATGACATCGCAACCTCTCATAGGCCTTCATCAGACAGAGGACACTCAATAACCATTTTTGATCACCCTATTTAACTGTAATGCCCCTTTCAGGGTACTATTTATCTCTGCTCAACAGCACTCCACAGATCTCTATCATTAACTATATGTCCTAACTGAGTTAGACCCCCAATATTTGAATATTTTTAATGTATAGATGAACAGATACTTGATAATAAAAGCAATGATAGGTTACTGTTTGTGGACAAGAGGTCTTTATCAAATTATCCTTGAGAACATTTTAAGAGGGTTAAGTGAACTGTTCCTATTCCTAATTAAATCTGTTTGAATGCTCTTAGCCATTGAGCTCTTTTTGATTTATTTGAACTGGTAGCCTATAGTTTGTATTCTGTGTATCACCTTAAATTGTAATAAACATTGTCTTGCTCAAAATTAGGATTCATTGATCAAACTAAGAGTGGAATACCAATCCTCATCTGAAAAAAAATATATTAAGATCATACTCCCAGTCTTCCTTAATCTTAACCATGTGGGCTAGTTTTAAATCCAATATATCAATATAAATATATATCAATCCACTGTGAACAAATTGTAGATCAAACACTATATCTACAATATTTGAATCTGCAATTTGAGGAAAAGTGTCCAATTTAGACCGAACAAAATTCTTAACTTGCAAATATCTAAAAAAAAATTATATTAGAAAGCTTAAATGCAATGGATAATTAATGAAAAGAAGCATAGTTATTTTGAATAAATAAATCTTTAAAATTTCTATAACCAAATCTGTTGCATTCCTTAAAGCCTTCACCTAATAGTGAAGGTGGAAAAAGATGGTTATCTATAATAAAACTAGGTAGAGAAAAATTATTATAATCAAAAAATTTCCTAAATTGAGCCCATATTCTCAATCTTATTCTCATCATTGGATTGTGTATCAACATAGAAAATAAAAAAAATGTTAAAGCAGAACCTAAAATTGGCAACATAGACGATTTGTTAGAAGAGTTCAGTTCCATTTCTGCCCAAGAAGGGTGACTTGCTAATTTATCAAATTTTAATAATTAAAGTAAACTGCATATATTAATCACCCAATAATAACATTGAAAATTTGGAAGTGAAATTCCCCCATTCCTAATAATTTTCTGCGGATGAGATTTACTTATACATGGCTGTTTCCCCTGCCATATACATGAAGAAATGACTGAGTCTAATCAATTTAAAAAAGGATTTAGTAATAAAAATTGGTAAGGCTTGAAAAAGATACAAAAATTTAGGTAGAATAGTCATTTTAATCAAATCAACCCATCCAATCATTGCAACCAAAAGTGGTGACTAATAATAATTTAATTTGATTAAGTAAGACTACTAAATTTTCTTTCTAATAATAATTTTCTTTCTAATAATAATTTACATTTTCTTTCTAATAATAGTTTCATTTGATTAAGTAAGACTACTAAATTTTCTTTCTAATAATAATTTTCTTTCTAATAATAATTTACATTTTCTTTCTAATAATAATTTCATTTGATTAAGTAAGACTACTAAATTTTCTTTCTAATAATAATTTTCTTTCTAATAATAATTTACATTTTCTTTCTAATAATAATTTCATTTGATTAAGTAAGACTACTAAATTTTCTTTCTAATAATAATTTTCTTTCTAATAATAATTTACATTTTCTTTCTAATAATAATTTCATTTGACTAAGTAAGACTACTAAATTTTCTTTCTAATAATAATTTTCTTTCTAATAATAATTTACATTTTCTTTCTAATAATAATTTCATTTGATTAAGTAAGACTACTAAATTTTCTTTCTAATAATAATTTCCTTTCTAATAATAATTTACATTTTCTTTCTAATAATTTCATTTGATTAAGTAAGACTACTAAATTTTCTTTCTAATAATAATTTTCTTTCTAATAATAATTTACATTTTCTTTCTAATAATAATTTCATTTGATTAAGTAAGACTACTAAATTTTCTTTCATACATATTGTATGACTTTTTGTTACAGTGATTCCTAAATATTGAAACTGATCATGTACTATTTTAAATGGAAATTTAGAATCATTTAAAAGGTAAAAGTTCACTTTTATGTAAATTTATTTTATATCCTGAAAATTGTCCAAACTGAGCGAAACCACCTATTTTGAAATAAAAAGCAATAAATCATCTTCATATGTTAAATTCCATTTCTATTTAATTAAATTATCCCATTTCCATGCAGATGTTGATCCATTTTGTGGAAAGTGTAAAATTTTTGAAGCCCGACTAATTGATATATTTTAGGAGTGTCCTAAATTAGGAATAAATTGGCAGAATACTTTTTATTCTTTATCAACAATTTTTAAGCTGAAATTTGTTCCATGCCCTTTAATTACCCTGTTTGGTTTTTCACTTGAACTGGATAAACATTTATTGGCACCTCAGGGAAAGTTTTAGCTTTTAGTATGTTGATACCCAGACAATCAGTTTCAATGAAATGGAAAGATGAACTCTTACCGACTCAAGCACTGCGGTTACATGATCTAATGACATATCTCAGTTTAGAGAAAATTAGGTATGGTATTGGAGATCAAAAGTCTCAGTTTGAGAAGAATTGGGCCCATTTATATCGTAATTGAAAGTTTTAGATGATTTGGGTGCTCTAGAGGTAGTGATTTGTTCCAGCATTGTATTTCTCTTGTAACCTTGATAAGAGGAAGGGGTTAGATTAGTATTAGTTTTAGGGTTTTTTTTTTCCTTTAGATAAGTAGGATTATGGGATTTAATTAGGATTATCCTGGATAATATCTTTTTTTTTCATATTTCATTATGGTATAATGTGATTTGTTATAATAGTATTTAACTGATTTAAATATATAATCATTTTGACAGACAATCACATTTAATAATGAAATGGAACTTAAAATTTGTCATATTGTTCATTTACTTTAATTTCAGGTTCTGTATATGTTATTATTTTGTCTTGCTTTATTTATTTCTTGAATATGGATTGTCATGTTAAATTCAATAAAAACATAAAGAAATAAAAACCCATAGTTTGTATTTTGCCCTTGATTTTTCTCAATGCCTTGTATCATTTGTATTTGATTATTTTATTTATATTTTCAAATCAACTTGAAAGCATGAAATTCATAAATTACATAAAAATTACATAAAAGAAACAATCTTATCATTCAATGTTGATTTTGAGTAAGAAAAGATAAAAAAGAACAAGCCCTAACCCTCCTCACTCCCATCTGCCCAAGAGAAAAAAAGAGAAAATTAGTCAATAGAATTGAAGAGAGAAAAGATAAATAGACAAAAAAAAAGAAAAGAAGAAAAAGAAAAAAAAGATATCATAGGATTTATCAATTTTCTGCCAAGGGACAAATATCTTGACTGACCCCCAAATCCCGGGTTGTTCCCGGTTGCAGGGAGCTGGGGGAGGAGGGGGAGGGCATTGTTAAGAATCTACACCTACATGTTGAAGATATGGACTCTAAACTTTTAGAAAAAAATCATATATTTCTTCAGGGGAATAAAAGCATATATTTCTGCTTTCTAATGTGTCATATCTAGATGGGAATCAGATTTCCAGATAACCACTATATACTTCCAAGCCACCACCAAAGCAATCTTTACAAATTCTACTTGATATTTTGACAGTCTAATTTTAGGTGTTATATCTGCTATATTCCCCAATATAAACAATTCCAGTATCTGTATAAATGAATCTTATTGGTTTGTTCTAGATTATTTCCAACCTTGGAAAATTACCAGTTTGAATGTAAAAAATATCCTGTTTTTTTTGCCACATCTAAAACATTGATCTGATATTTCTGATTTTAATTTGTGTAATTTTTGCAGTGTCAGATATAATTGGTGAAAAAATTGTATTGCGCCAATCTCTATCTTAGAGGCCATCTTTTTTCATCAATCAGTATGCCCAAATCTGTCTCCCATTTTTATCTAGATTTATGAAACCCATGTTTTGGGTACCCATTTGAAGTAGGAAATATGATTTTGATATATATTTCTGTGTAGTCCCCTTTCGAACCCATCTGTACTTCACTGCATTGTGGTTTAAGTAATCATTGGGCCCAAGTTGTCCCTTAAATAATTGAAAATAGCAGAAGATCATAATATTAGCTCTGCCATATTTGATTTTGTTTTTATCCCAATTAACTTTATAACCTGAAACTATCCTCCAGTTTAGTTTGCAGTTCTTGTAATGAGGTTACTGGCTCTGTCAGATATATCAGTATGTTATCAGCAAATAAATTAATCTTGAGTTCTTCCTGAATGACCCTGAATCCTTTTATGTCTGGATCCTATCAGATAGATTCTGCTAATGACCCTATAGTGAGGATAAAGAGAACTGGAGATAATGGACAACCCTGTCTATTGGATCTGGATAATGGGAATACTGATGAAATTTGCCCATTAGTAATCACTTTGGCTTTCTCTCAGAATATAAAGCTTTAATCCAATTTATAAATGTTTGCCCTAATCCAAATTTTTCCAGCACTCCTAAAATATATGAATCAGTCGGGCTTCAAAAATTTTACACTTTCCACAAAATGGATCAACATCTGCATGGAAATGGGATAATTTAATTAAATAGAAATGGAATTTAATGTATGAAGATGATTTATTGCTTTTTATTTCAAAATAGGTGGTTTTGCTCAGTTTGGACAATTTTCAGGATATAAAATAAATTTACATAAAATATACATAATTGATCTAATGATATTAATTGTCCCTGCTCATAACAATCTTCGATACACTGATCCCTTTCTGGGACCAGGTGCCTAGGATTTTATTGTCAATTGTTAAAGGAATAAACCTATTTTGAGCTAAAGGTGTTTTAGTCCTGATTTGATCATTTATTTTATTCCACATATTAATTATATGTTTTAATAAGGGGTTTCTTAGACATCTGAAATTAATTTTGAATTTCATTTATATATAAAATCTTCTGCTATCCTCTCTCTGACATAATGCAGTTCTATTTTTTCCCAAGAAGGCTTGTCTCTTCTGTCAAAGAGGGGAGTGACAAACCTAATTTGGGCTGCCCAACCATATTTCTTGAAGTCTGGGAGCTTCAAACCTCCCATCTCATAATCCCATGATAATTTATCCATAGAGGCTATGAGACTTACCCTTACAGAGAAATTTCCTGATGCTTTTGTTTAAGTCTTGAAAAAAACTTCTGAGGTAATGGATTGGTAATGTTTGGAAGAGATATTGGGCTCTATGCAAAACATTCATTTTTTTTTATACAATTGACCCTGCCAACAAGAATTATTGGGAGAGTCATCCATATACCAAGGTCTTCCCCATTTCTTTTAAGCAAGGGACCCATGTCATTACTGAATTTGCCTATGAGTATTGCCAAAGCTTTAGTAAATAGTATTGCCAAAATTAACAAACACTGACTCAACAGTCTTTGTGCAAAAGAAATAATCTGCAGATAATGTCGGCAGGTTGCTTAGAATAATTCATCTGGCACAAACAAGAGATAATCTGAGTGTCACTGAAACAGAAACGCCTGCAACAAACTGAAATTGATTTTTCTATTTAAGGTGCTGGAAAAATTTGGATTAGGGCAAACATTTATAAATTGGATTAAAGCTTTATATCCTGAAAGAAAGCCAAAGTGATTACTAATGGGCAAATTTCATCAGTATTCCCATTATCCAGATCCAATAGACAGGGTTGTCCATTATCTCCAGTTCTCTTTATCCTCGCTATAGGGTCATTAGCAGAATCTATCTGATAGGATCCAGACATAAAAGGATTCAGGGTCATTCAGGAAGAATTTAAGATTAATTTATTTGCTGATAACATACTGATATATCTGACAGAGCCAGTAACCTCATTACAAGAACTGCAAACTAAACTGGAGGATAGTTTCAGGTTATAAAGTTAATTGGGATAAAAACAAAATTATGCCACTTACGGGAAGGAATTATAATCAAATTCAGAGAAATTCACAATTTAAGTGGCTTCTAAATGGTATAAAATATTTATGGATAAAGGGGACTCCAAAACTATTTATGCTTGGGGTTCGCTATAACATTCAAAGTTTGCTGAATTACGCTTATGTGAAGAAACTCTTGTTTACTAGTCAAAAATGAGAAATGTGCAAGAATGGAGAACATGGACAGGGATTTGAATTCTACCTGCAAAATGTTGGCTGCCAGTACTTGCCAGTGTGGTTGAAGAAGGCAGTAACTGCTGGTGGCTTAGCTTGGTTTGGTTAATTTTGTGGTGAGTGATCAATGAGTGATGGGATCCTATGGGGAATGGGACAGTCAGTTTTTAAGTGACTAGGAGAGATCATAAGGTAAAGATCGTTGATCTGCCAGGATACAGATCGGTACAGATCTGTACTGTAGAGAGGAACTGAGGGAGACACAAAAAAGAGGGTGATTCAAGTGACTGGTTGTGATCTGCTTGCTCAAGTCCACTTTAAAATGCAGGAAATCAAACTTCACAGGTAACAGTGTGACAGTCTTGAGAATGAAAATTAAACATGACTGAAGGCTCAAGTCCGAAACGTTGGTTATGTATCTTTATCTTTGCTATATAAAGGACACTGTTTGACATTCTAAGTTTCTCCAGCATTGTGTTTACACAATGAAAATCCTTGCAATGGATATCACTGAACATAAACAGAGTCATGTGTTGGGTATAATAGATAAATATGCAACTAAATCCATGGATGTGGAGCATAGTGTTGGTTCCCAAATGTTATTATATGTTTTTCATATAACATGTATGATCTAATACACAAAGGCATCACACTACCTGATTAACTTCCAGGTTCCAGCATTACCACTGCAACATGACACAACATTGACCTGCAAGGTTTCTTCTTGAGAAATGCACCACCATTTATGCTGATCATACTCAACTTCATCTTCCTGTGCTTTTCACCCTTCCTGTAACACTGCCAAGCTTTTCTGTTCCCTCTTATTCTTTTTATTCTGACAATTCTGAAATCACTTACTTTAACCTCTGATGACCCAGATATGATTCTCAGGGGCACCTGCATGCTGAATCCACCCCAACATGACTTACTCTTTTCAGTTTTAGAAGTTTTCTGTGAAAAATGAAAACAAAATAGAGCACATTTTTAAAGTTCCCCAGTTAGAAAATGCCTTGTTTTTGGGATAACATAAAAGTTATTTATTATTTTTCTCATTTTGAATCTCGTGAGTTTCAAACTAAATAAATTGACAGGATTAAAATGTGGCATATTCTAATGTACCAATGTACAAACCGAGGGTGCCACAGTAAAACAGCTGGAAACAGATCAAATTCTCAATGACTGAAGAGTTTCAGCTTCAAATAAGACTGAACATTGATTCAATCGTCTGCATCGCAAACATTTGGGGACCAATAAATTGTGTAATCTTTGAGCTACATTTCCCTACGGCCACTGAAGCTGTTTATTAGATTCAAATAAATGCATTCTTTCAATTTGAAGGTGATTGGTGACATAAAGTGCCAATTCGTGAATGGAATTGTTAAGTACACTGAACTACGGTGAGATTTACTTATTGCAGATTATTGCATTGTCACTGACACCGTCAGTGATGGTAATGCTGAGGTTAAGTCATTGTGAGATTAATTGTTCCGGATGAACAGCTGGATTCACATAGTTTGTTTTTACAAAAGGGAAAATGAAAATGTCCTTAAGAACTGAGGTGCTACGAAGGGAGACATTTTATGTCCTTTGAACAGCTAAGGGGCAAATTTATTTTGTCTTATGGGACCTTTCACTGTTTCCTCCAATTAAGATAATTCCTAAGGGACAGGTAGGGCCCTACATTGACCCGACCTACATCAAGTGAAGTTGAAGGGTTACTTTGACTGGGAAACACACCCAAATTTATGTCATCCAAGGTGAAAGTCCCAAACAGGGGCTGCACAGATCAATGGGAGTCAGACTTGGGCATTATAATTGACAAAATATGTTAGTTAGACTTGTGTAGAGACAGTGTGATAACAGTTATCAACTGTAGATCCAGACTGATCCAAAACAACTTTCTGCACCAGCTCTACCTCACACCACAAAAAATCCACAAGGTAAAACCAGAAGTGCCAGAGACATGCTTCAGGTGTGGAGTGGAGCGGGGAACATTTGTTCATGTAACCTGGTCCTGCATAAAGGAAGCCTCATTTTGGCAGGATTTGGTCAACATACCAACTAGAATAATGAAGATAACCTTCCCACTGGAACTAATGATGTATCT
Source organism: Narcine bancroftii (assembly GCF_036971445.1). NCBI lineage: Eukaryota > Metazoa > Chordata > Chondrichthyes > Torpediniformes > Narcinidae > Narcine > Narcine bancroftii. The sequence goes on from NC_091475.1 coordinate 144,058,486, forward strand.
ACTAAGGAACCTTATGGACATAAGCTACAAATTAACCAAATTCAATTCACATTTATATCTTTGACCATAGCAAAAAAATGCTTAGCGATGACCTGGAAGTCTGACTCCCCTTTTCATATCAGCAAGTGGATTATCGAGATGCATTCCCATGGAAAAAAAAATACATATAATCTTAGACACGGTTACAGCACCTTTGTTAAAATATGGCAGCCATATCTAAAGTACAAAGGAGCATGACTGTAGCCACATCCCTGCAAAAAGACATAGAGATTCACTGATAAATGGATCAAGAAAAGTAGCTATTGAAGGGGGTGGCTCCACAGCTTCTATGGATACTACTGGAAGCACTGTCGCCGCACCCAGCCTCTCTTTCTTTCCTCCTTCTCTTTCTTTTTCTTTCTCTCTTGGTATCTCTACTTTTCCTTCTCTCTCAGGGGGAATGGGAATGGGGGAGGGAGATCATATACAAGTAGATTGCTGGAAGATATTGATATGCTCTGTAACACTCAATTATGTGTTCTCCTGGTTTAATGTTCTCTTTATATTGGATAAAATTAAGGGTGGATTTGACAGGTGAGTTTAAATTCGGTAAATAGAACTTTTTTTTTTCATTTGCTGATGGCTCAGTAACCACTGGGATACATTAAAGAAAATTTGCAAGTAAGTAGATAATTAGATATTCAGCTAATTACTAAGAGCTCGATCCACTGTTTGAAAGGTGCATGGAAGTAAATTTAGTAGTAACTTTCAAAAGGTCAAATAATTGGAAGGAGGACTATAGGGCTCCAATAAAGAGGGGACTGGGGCGATTTAGATAACCTCACCAAATATCCCACCCAGGCATGACTGACCACTTGGTCATCATTTTTATCCCGTGAAGCTTTCTTATTTTAAGAAAACACAATGTGTGCCATTATCTGTGCAAGCATTTGACATTTTAAAGCTGGTTTCAGCTTTCTATCACTTGGCATATCCACTGAATATATTTGTTCACTATTGTAGCAAGTAAATTCTTATTAAATTATATAATCATTGTTTCGTTGTTAGTTGTTGGTGAATGCTTTTTTTAAAAAAAGCTGCATTGTACAGATCAGTCCAAAATTAATTTAATTGCCTGCTGGGATTTAATCTGAGAAACATTCTAAATTTGACCTTAACATTTAAATGGCACATGGGGGTGTCGAGGAACACCAGGGACTGACTTCAGCTGCAAGATCTCATTAAATGTCATGGATTTGGATGGGATTCTGTTTGCTGTTATTCTATCAAAAATAAATTCTGTTACTGAGTTTGTTTAAATTAAGGTGAATTCTAGGCATATGTCTTGCAGAATTTGGCAAAGGATCTCCCTGAAAGTGTTTGTCAGTTCTCTGGCAACCCCAGTATTTATTATCTATATTTAATTGAATGTATACTATTGTTTGTTTTCCATTAATTACCTGTTTGGCTACAGCAGTTAAGCATTTCAGTGTGCATATACGTGCATGACAATAAACATTATTAATTCCCTGCTGGAAATTAGTGGGCATGTATGAAATATTTGTCAATGCATGTTGGGTGTGTTGTAATTGAATAACAATGACCCGGCAGTCATAGGATTAATGCTAATATATATTAATGGGTTCAATCCAACTTTTGTAGATGCTTTGAAAATTTAAAGTTTCATTTTAATGCGTTTGACAGCACAAAAATATCAATCATGTGATGCACAGCTAACTAAAATCAGACTACTTCGTTGGATTCATAAGACTCTCATGAAATTGAGTTCCACCAAGCAGAGAATCACTTGTTTATTGCTTATTGTCACATACACTGAGATACAGTGAAAATAAACTTATTTTCATAGAATCATTGGGGTGGGAGTAAGCCATTCCTCCCCTTGACCTGCACCATCATTCAATACAATTGTAACATGACTTATTGTGTTACATTTTGTGTGCTATCCAGGCATTGAAAAGAAACCTCCACTCTCCAGTGCCTTTTTGGATTTCATAATTCACAAATAAATGTGGTAAATATAAGGTAGCACAATGCCTCATGAAAATGCACCAACTAGGTTTCTAGCATTTTAACATAAGAGGTAAATTAAATCTATTCATTATCCTTCCACATGTGAGAGGAGTAATGCACAGTGGGTGTGAACTATGGAACTACTGTATATTTCAGCAAGAGTAAGTCAAGTAGATCTTGGTCTGAACTATGCTTGAAGAACAATCAATCCCCTCATGAAACAATGTGAAACAAGAGCAGCAATGCATTAAACCAGATCTCCAGTTCCACAATAATGTTGTGGCATTACATCCACCTCCACAGTACAGCCAGTTTTTGCTTACCAAGTCTAATTGAACCTAAGCCAAATAGATGATTGTGTATGCACACATTCATAAGGCACATTGAACCTAAGCCAAATAGATGATTGCGTATGCGCACATTCATAAGGCACATTCATGTTCATCTCTCTGCCTGCATGGTGAGCTCAAACTGAGCAGAGGAACTGAAGAAGTTCCAGGATTGTATTAACTAAACAAGAAGGCAAATTCTAATCTGTTTTGCAGCAAGAGAGCCCTTGGGTGATGCTGGAAAGCAGCACTCAGAAGTTCAAGAATTTAATATTTCTTTTGTCAGTAACCGTATGGACAACTTATTGGACATTAATGTGTAAACTGATACATTAGTCTCAATCTAAAAATCACAGTTTAAATGAGAAATAGTTTTGGTCCTCGTGGTGGGCTTTATACTGCAGCCATCTGTTGGGGCTGACCCAAATGTGCCTGCTTCATGGTAGCTTCAATGGTGGGTGGATCTAATCCTTTTTGTTTTTTTACACAGCAATCCCATGATATTTCTGAAACGAAGACCCTCCAATATGCTAGCATTAGCTATTCACATGAAACGAACAGCAAGGCGGCATTTTGCAAACAAAAGGCGTGGGACGTGTAACTCAACAGCATGAGCGTTTGTGTCTAGTGTCACATGTAACATACTATATTTAGCAGCATGTTAGACCCACTTGTTTTTTTCCATAAAAATGCTAAAAAAATATTCCCCTGGTCTAATATGCATGGTTGAAATCAGGGTGATAATGGTGTGTAACACCAACAGTAACACTGGTCATTGTTGTGTTGAGAAAGTGTCAGATCCGTGAGAGATGAATCTGGATACAAGGGTTTGCTATGAACTGTTACTTTTATTAGCACACAAGAATTAATAGAACAGCATAGGAAAATCATAGCAGGAATAAAACACATGCGCACAATGTATAAAGGAGCATGGAAAAATACATGCACCATTTAATAAAGAATATGCACACATATAGGAAAATCTACTGCAAGAATGAATCTATTGAAGTGGATTTCAAATTTTTTCTTTCTACCACCTTAAGTCTCTTCTTTGGCTTGGCTTCGAGGACGAAGATTTATGTCCACGACAGCTGTAGGCTCGTTTGTGGTTGACAAGTCCGATGCGGGACAGGCAGACACGGTTGCAGCGGTTGCAAGGGAAAATTGGTTGGTTGGGGTTGGGTGTTGGGTTTTTCCTCCTTTGTCTTTTGTCAGTGAGGTGGGCTCTGCGGTCTTCTTCAAAGGAGGTTGCTACCCACCGATCTGTGAGGTGCCAAGATGCACGGTTTGAGGCGATATCAGCCCACTAGCGGTGGTCAAAGTGGCAGGCACCAAGAGCCTTCTTTAGGCAGTCCTTGTACCTCTTCTTTGGTGCACCTCTGTCTCGGTGGCCAGTGGATAGCTCGCCATATAACATGATCTTGGGAAGGTGATGGTCCTCCATTCTGAAGATGTGACCTACCCAGCGCAGTTTGATCCTCAGCAGCGTGGATTCGATGCTGTCGGCCTCTGCCATCTCAAGTACTTCGATGTTGGAGATGAAGTCGCTCCAATGAATTTTGAGGATGGAGCAGAGACAACGCTGGTGGAAGCGTTCTAGGAGCCATAGGTGATGCTGGTAGAGGACCCATGATTCAGAGCCGAACAGGAGTGTGGGTATGACAACGACTCTGAATACGCTAATCTTTGTGAGGTTTTTCAGTTGGTTGTTTTTCCAGACTCTTTTGTGTAGTCTTCCAAAGGCGCTATTTGCCTTGGCGAGTCTGTTGTCTATCTTGTTGTCGATCCTTGCATCCGATGAAATGGTGCAGTCGAGATAGGTAAACTGGTTGACCGTTTTGAGTTTTGTGTGCCCGATGGAGATGTGGGGAGGCTGGTAGTCATGGTGGGGAGCTGGCTGATGGAAGACCTCAGTTTTTCTCAGGCTGGCTTCCAGGCCAAGCATTTTGGCAGTTTCCGCAAAACAGGACATCAAGCACTGAAGAGCTGGCTCTGAATGGTCCTCACCCGGGAAGAGACATATAAGGCAATTGAACAACTGAAAAGTGGCAAAGCAGCAGGTATGGATGGAATCCTCCCCAGCGGTCTGGAAGGCTGGCGGCAAAACTCTGCATGCCAAACTGCATAAGTTTTTCAAGCTCTGCTGGGACCAAGGAAAGCTGCCTCAGGACCTTTGTGATGCCATCATCATCACCCTGTACAAGAACCACCTTAAGTAATTCTTAACTAATCACCTCTACCTATTGTTGGGGGCTGGTGGCAGGCTGTCAGTGGGGGGAATGGGGTGGTGGGCTTCAAACTGTTCAAACTGTGGAGAAATGCATGGAGCAGCTTGCTCACAGTCTGTCAGGCTTAGTGTCAAATCTAAGGTTAGGGTTCGGTTTAGTGTTAGATTTAGGTTTTGGGTTCAGGTTAGGGTTAGTGTCAGGGATCAGGCAGTAGACTGCCGGACAGAGAAGGATAACAGGCTGAAGGAGCGTACAGGCAACATTTAAAAAATTATGGTTCGAAATACACTTCAACCCTTGAATTTGTCCCAGAATACCTGCAGTGCACTTTACACTACAGGCATTCGGGGCATTTTACAAGGTCCCTTTCCAATAAAATTATGGAACTGGAATGACAAACATATTCAGTTTCCATGTTTTATTTTAAACAGCTTACATTCTGGAAAAATTGAAAAATGGAATGAAGTGGCTGTGTATAAAGCATACTTGATTGGTAGGTGAGTTGTCTTCTGATTGGTTTCCCACTGGAGCGTTTCTGTGATCCTCCGTAGAAAATTCTCCCCTCGGAAGTCATAACATCATGCCAATCCTTTACAGGATAGGTTTATGTTACACATATAGACCATACCCATTATTGACCCACCAACTTCCCCCAGCCCCAGAAGATTACCAGCTTCCCTATGGAGTGTTGTGTTTGATGAATTGACCCCTGTCTCATTTAATTTATTCATCAAGTCTCGTGTGTGTCTAATTACTGATATTCATCAATTGGTCCTGAGTGTAAGTACATTATTCTTTACTTAACAACAACACAGGTACCACCTTTGGCTATGAGCAGAATAAAACAGGACCATCCAATTCTTCCATGTACCAATGCCACAAGTGTGTCATGTTGGTCTGTCTCTCCATCACACATTTGTTTGGGTGCCTCCCCTAGTTTATCAAGGTGTATGGTGGCATACATCCCAGATAGCCCACATATCCAGTACATATTGATTTGTCAAGTCAAGACGTTAATTGTCATCTGATTGTACAAGTATAACCCAATGAGGGAGTTCTGGCTCTTGGTGCAAAACATGCAAACACACAACCAGACATAACACACAGACAAATAATACATATGCAGGACAAGTATTTTATTTATTCAAATAAATATTGCTTTGTGCAAATGTGAGTCTTGGATGGTTAGTGTGAGCAGTCCCTTTGGTTGTTCAGTATTCTTACTGCTCATGGGAAGAAACTGTTCCTCAGTCTGGTGGTGCTGGCTCTGATACTCCTTTATTTCTCCCCGATGGGAGCAAAGTGGAAGGGGTCCTCAATTATATTGTGCACCCTCTTCACACAATTATCCTAGTAGATCATGTCGATGGGGTGAGTGAGACTCCACTGATCATCTCTGCCACCTTTATGGCCCTGTGGATTGATCTCTGATCTATTTCTCTGCAACACGTCTGGAGCTCCCACTTTCACTGGGGCTGTTGGCTGTGGGCTCTGCCATGCTTGGTTACTGTTCCTGCTTACACTCATTATGTCCTGCTCCCACTCCTGCTGATCAATTGGACCAGTGCTGCTTGTACCATCTGCACAAACATTCCTTAGCCCTGCTCACTGGTTGCAGAATCATTCTGAGAGGAGGAATTTTGTATGGTCCAAATTATGTGTAGTGAAAAAACAACCGTTGAAACACTCACCCCACTGAGGGTCGCTGTATAAATATTCACATCAAACCTAGATTGGACTCCTATACTCTACACTCTCACACAAATGTACACACACTATAGACAGGGATTTTCACACGTACTTCCAGTTCCATGTACCAACTGGGGTGTGTCTCTTTGCAGGCACTGATCTATCACAGTACTACAGCTCAGCTTAAGTGTAGTATACACCTTACATGCGACAGTTTCAGCGATGTCCATAGTAGTGATGTCCAGGGCTTGGACCATGAGGCAGAGAGAAAGAATGTGCTAGCATTGATGTTATATAAAGTTTTGATCTGGGCGTCGAGCTAATAATGACCCTATGTAATTTAAATGAGCCAACGGCAAGGTGGACTGAGTCCAATCTTGATTGACAGGTGATGTGACTTACGAATATATTTCAGACAGGGAGGAAACACATGACCATCTGTAATGCACACATTCCAGACAGACAGTGAGGCCTCGTGTTTCTTCACAATCCACATATAACCATCCACTTCTTGGACATTATATCACTCTGCAATCCTTACCAAAAAAATCAATAACAGTTTTCCTTCTATGCTGGTACCTGTGATCCTGGTGAGGGGCCAAGCTGGGAGTCTTGGATCTGGAGCTGAAATCCACATGGCACTAGATGGTGGCAGAGATAAGTAGCTAGGAAAGACATAGCTGTGGAAGCAAGTCTGGGTGAGTACACGGTCATAGAGCTTGAGAGCAGCAGGGAGTTCAGATGGGAAGCAGTGAGAGAGAATCCCACAGAACTCATTTCTCCTTCCCCAGGGCTTCATCCTGGTGCCTCAGGGCAGCTATCAGTAGCCACAAGGCCTTTCTCTGCCCCCCCCCCCTTAATTCCTGGGAACTTTAATCCTATGTGGAGAGATACAAGATGGCATTCCATTTTGTTACCCATGGCTCTAGACTATCTGGCCAGTCCACTTGTTTGACTGACTCTACCATCAGGCTAGCCAAGCTTCTGAATCCAGCACTATTATTTGTCCATCCCGGGATTCAACCTCCTCTACCTTTGGATCCCTTACTGTTGATCCTGTTCATAAGGACATGAAACTGAATACACACACACACACACACTCACACACACACACACACACACACACACACACACACACACACACGCGCGCACACACAAACACACACAGACGCAGACACACCCCTCCCACACACTCGCACACATGCGCACACAATAGGAGATCCACACACCTGCTGATTAGTATCATATGTCTGCCCAATCGAGACTTCTTGAACCCTGCTTGCAGTTCCCATTGTGATGAGGAGAATAGGTTTGGCAGATAATAAAAGTAACAAGTCCTTGTCATGTGTAAGGAGTAAATAGTGATCTTCATTTACACATGGGGGAATTCACAACAGGGAACACCATCACACACACATACACAATAATAGCACACAAATCATGCATATCAGACACAGTTAGTCAAAGATATTCCTGATTATGATGCTAAGGTTGCACACCATTATCTGCCACTGCTCCACAAGAAGCACACTTGGAACACTAACATAGGTATACTGAGCTGATTAGAATTACAATAGGCAAAATATAGTGTTCTTTCCTGGGTGAATGCCACAATAGCCTCCACCCTGCACTGGGATACAACACAAAACTGGTCTCCAGCATTACCCATGGATCACATCCTGGATCGGACCCCTCCCAATCAGTCTTCCAGCCTCGCTTATGGCTCGCAAACTAGAGTGGAACTCAGGGATCCACTTGGGGAAGCAAGAGAGTGAGCTGCTCCATGTGGTGGGGTTTAAACTGAAGCCAGGTGTACCCCAAGCCCTGAGAGAACCAATTGCTTGGCAGCTTCACCAGTGGTTGGCCTAATTCTTGATTGGCAGATGAGGTGACTTCCAATTTGTTTCCCCCTGGAGAGATCAGATGATCTTCTGCATAAAGATGGGTTCAAGAATTAAATGGAGCTCATTCTAAAGCTTTGTCTTTAAGAGCCAGGTTATCTGAAATTAATCTGAAACCCCGATAAAATGCATTTATCATTAATACTGAGGTCCACGGGGACATTTAGAGACTTTAAGGCCTTGAAATACTCAGCAGAGCTTGCAGGCTCTGACTGTAAATTGAAGGGAATGGTCAAAACTTAATGAGCGGTGACTAAATAATTTATGTAGAAAAGGCAAAGATTATGCCAATTTACAAATTGGAGCTCATTTTATGCCTCCGAAATGGATGAGGAACAAAAACAAAAAGATCTATATTTTAAGGAAGGTCAAAAAAAGAAACAAAACACAAGGTGTTTTGCAACAATGGGCTTAAAACCACATTTTGAAAATTTAAAATGACCTTTTAATACATCTGACAGCACAAAAATAGTCAATCATGTGATGCAAAGCTAGCTAAAATCAGAGTACTTTGTTGGATTTGAAAGACTCATGCCCAGAAGTTCCACCAAACAGAGAATCATGTGTTTATTGCTTATTGTCACATATGTTGAGATATAGTGAAAATAAACTTGTTTTCACAGAATCATTGGTGCGGGAGTAGGTAATCAGCCCCTTGAGCCTGCACCATCATTCATTACAATCATTACATGACTTATTGTGTTAGATTTTCTGTGCTATCCAGGCATTGCAAAAAAAAAAACAAAATAACCACTCTCCAGTGCCTTTTTGGATTTAACAATTCACATAAAAGCACATGGTGCAGACCCAGGAAAGCAGACAGTGGAGACCAGCACCAAGGGTCCAAACACTTGGTCCTCATGTCAGCAGCTCTGTACAGGCTTTAAATGACCTGTTAAAGGAATTGACTGTGTTTTTAATTAAAATCCTGCAATTGCAGCGCCAATGTTCGGAAGAAGCCATGAAGGGTTGTAGACTCCGGGAGACCAGAGGATCAGTGCAGGGAAGTGCAGAGAACACCACCCCCTCCCCCCGCCCCCCACCCTTAAACCAGTGAAGGGCTCAATAGATGAAGGAATCACACATGTTGCAGTCAGTCAGTGATGCAGTTGATAGACTCACAGAACCAGGATATGTAAAGGTGCTAAGTGTAAGAATGGCACCCAAAAGGCCTCAAGTACTGAAGGCTTCCTGATCAGGTCAGAGTTTTGGATCTGAAACTTAGGTTACCAATGGATTGAACAGGGTCACTGCAGTTCCACAGGCTGTGGGAGTGCTGAAGGCAAATCCACAGACACTCAGTGTCTCTAAAGGGGTTCTCTTTTGCTACTCTTTCTCTCTTATTGTAAGGTGTGTCAGGCAATACTAATGGCAGGAAGAAGGATATTTTGTGCAATATTACATTTTCTGTATTATTACATGGCAATAAAGAAATTATGAAATCTATTGATGAAGAGCCTATCGATTTAAAAAAACGGCAGAGGCTGGAATTCTGAAATAAAACAAAAAAAAGGACAAATTTAAAATCTAGGACAAAGTGAGGATAGGTGTGTTAATGGGAGAAATTGGAGGGTAATAATCTTAACAAAGAGCCTTAAATATAGTGAAAAGCAGGACAGGGACAATGAACTCCAGCCAGATAGCAAGAACATAGACTTTACTGGTTTCTGACAACCAGCTTTCCTCTTCCCCCTCCTTCCTTCCCTTCTACTTTCTAGTTCTCTTCTATCGCTTCACCCTTCCTTCATCAAGCCATCCTTCTTCCTCATCCTCGCTGCTGTCCCCTCCCTTCCATCTCCATTTATCACCTCCTGCTTTTGCGATCACCCTTCCCTTCTACTCTTTTGTTCAGACTCTTGCCAACATTTTTCCATACCTTAATGAAGGGCTCAAGCCAGAAACATGGGTTATGTATTTTTACCTTTGCAATATAAAGAACATTGCTTGACCTACTGAGTTTCTCCAGCTTTGTGTTTTTACTACAATGAACAGGAGGTCAGCCTGTCCCAATGGAGAATAAGGGGCAAGCTGACTGCTTGCCCCCTTTTCAGGGTTAAATCCAAGCATGTACAGTGTTGGAGTGGGAGCATGCAGTGTCTGAGGTGACGGTGGGTGAGTTCTGGGAACAGTGGGCCATCCAGGGGATCATGTGTGTGTTCAATGATGAAAACCATATTTTATCTTGATGTGAAATACTGAGTAATAGAGAGCCAGTAGTAATTACTGATTAGTGATTATTGCAGTACTGTTCACATAGCGGTAGTGTAATGCCTTTACAGAGCTAGTGATTGGGATTGGGGTTAGACAGTCCTCACTGATGTAAGGAGTTTGTATGTTCTCCCTGTGTCTGTGTGGGTTTTCCCTGGGGGCTCTGGTTTCTTCATCCATTAGGTATGTTCTGGGGGTGTAGTTTATTGGGTGTAAATAGGGCAGCACAGACTTGTGCAATGAAATGGACTGTTACTCTTGGTTATTTTTTCCCACTTGTTAATGATGGGTTTTAGTTGTAGCTCTATGTCTGTTTGTGTCTTGTAATGTTGTAATTGCAGTTTCAAATAAAGTTTGTATGTTAAAAAATGGTGAGAGATTTTGTTCAGAATGTCTCCAAGGTCCATCCAGAAGGATCTTACCTTTGTATGTAGCCAGATGGAGTGGACAAAGGTTCCCACATCTACACCACATCTAAAGCATGTTTCAAAAATTTCTGACTGATTTATTTGATTTTTGCAGTGTGGGATACAACTAATGGAGGAAATTATACTGTAACAGCATGTATTCCTGTCATGTCACTCAGACACAAGTCTTCCCATGACTGTTCATCAATGGTTGTGCCCGATTCCAACTCCCATTTTTCTGTCAACTGGTATAATCTCGGCTTTGGGTTCTCACTTTGGAACAAGAAATACATCCTAGAAATAAACTTAAACATATTCCCCTTTTCAATTAGAGTCTCCATGGCACTACACTCTAGTAAAATCATTGTTTCTCTTAATTTGTCTCTTTTAAAAAAAGTTCTTAATTGTATAAGCAGAAGAATGCTCTGTTGGATCATTCAAATTTAATCCTCAATTGTTTGAATGGCATTAACTACCCCGATCATAACAATCCTCGATACATCTGATCCCTTTTTGGCACCAGATGTCCAAGATCTTGTTTCCCAGCATCATGAATATTAAATTGTTCTTGGTTAAGGCCATATTGAGAGACAACCGCACCTTCTGTACAATACATTGATGTCTTTTTTCCATGTCTAGCATATATGTTTTAATATGGGGTTATCCCTTTATTGGAAAATTAATTTGGTGTTCCATTTGTATACAAACTCTGCTGGTATCCTTTCCCCTATTGTGTGTAGTCTAATTTGTGCCCTGGAAGGTCCCACCTCTCTCAAACAGTGGGGACATTCTGAAAGAATTACAAAAGTAAACTTTCCATAAGATCCAAAACTATTCCTTCTGGGAGATATTGGTCAAATGCAATTTAGACCAATGGTTGTGAACTTTTTTTCTTTCCACTCACATACCATAAGCGCTCTTTGATTAGTAAGGGATTGCTAAAGGTGGTATGTGGGTGCGAAGGGAAGGTTGAGAATCACTGCTCTTGACCCAATGGTTACTGAAATATTTTGCTTGAGAAAAATTGTCATTGGCTCATTTCCTTTGGGAAATGAAACCATGCACATAACAAGTCAATTAGGTACAATTCAAACTTTTTTCTATCCACCCACATACCACCTTAAGCAATCCCTTACTAATCACAGAGCACCTATGACATAGGGAACAGTTAAAGTGGTATGTCAATGGAAATAACAAGGTTGAGAACCTTAGACTATCCAAATACCAAATTCAATTTGTGAAGGTCACTTTGTCTGTCGCCAGGAAGTGTATAGAAGTTGCGTGGATGTCTGACTTTCAACATAGTATGACGCAATGGAGTACAGAAATGTCGTTGTATTCCCCTAGAGAAGATTACTTATAATATGAGAAAGAAGTATGACATGTTTATTAAAATATGGCTGCTGTATCTGAAGCACATCGATGTGCAGGTATGGTCCATATCCACCCCTCCTGGAGTAATGAGGTAAGAAACAAACCATCCCACCAGGGAAATAGAGAGAGAGTGACTTGGGGTTGCAGGACAGATGACAGGTGTTTTAATTTTTACTTATTATTCATATTTTTATCCTTTTTTCATTTATTTAACATCTGGGTTTCTTGAACTTTGAGGAAGATCATAGATCCCAATGATACTCGACTATTTTTTAAATGTTTTTATTGTGTGTTTATATAAGTTGAGGGAAGATGGGAAAGGGACTAAGAGGAGAGGTTGAGAAATACTGGACTCTGTAAATTATATTGCGGCGCAAAGAAATGTTTAGTATTGTTATCTGCACTTATATGATTCTTTGAAAATAAAATATTCAAAAAAATGGGGAGAGAAATTGAAGCCATTATAAAAAATGAATGACCTGAACAGGAAATGGCAAATTCTCATACAAACAGCAAAGGTGAGTGCCCTGAAATCATAAAATTTGAGAGTTTGAAAGACTACCACATGCTCAGACAGATCAGATGCAGTTCTAAATAACAGTGCAGCAGTATAGAGATAAATAGTGTGGTACTCGAGTGAAATGGAAAATGAAAATGGGAAGCAAGCAGAATCTCCATGACACTCCCCTAAATAGAATGGAACAGGGTCCTTCCAGTGCTATCTGTTTTTGTGGCTGTAACATTCAGGATGCCTGGTGCCACCTGTGGAGAAATAAATTGAGTTAATATCTCAGGTTGCTGACCTTTCACAAGGATTGGGAATAGAAACACAGCAAGTGGTAAGCCATTAAAATTGCATCATGATCCTATTGACATCACAGCATGGTCCGTGATCAACAGTAATTGGGAATTGTGAATTGGGCCGTGTGGGTTATCTAAAATTTATAAAACACTATAATAATTAAACAACCAGTGCTTTCAATAAGGCAAAAGGAATTAATTCCCTTTGTGTTACTTTGCTGTTGATCTTCAGTGTGTGCTTGAGCAAGGATGAGTTTGTGATGACAAGAGACCGAGATAGGATAATACAGAATTGACCTTGAACCCAACAGTGAATAGAACAAATGCGTCGACTTCTCACATCAACAACAATGGATCATGAAAATTTAAAGATAGAAGTCAAAATATGCAGCATTTTGATTCTCATTTCTGCTTTATCAGAAGCTGAGGCCCCTGGAAAACATCGAACCCTATTTTCCTTATTAGATGACCTCTTTCTTTTAAATACCTCTCATGCGTCTCCTATATTCCTCTCTGCTTAGAGAACAATCGATAATTTTCTTATCTTTCAATGTTACTAAATTCCCTCATCCTACTTGATGAACTTTCTCAGTACCCACTTAATAACATTGAAATCCTTCCCAAGGTTTGCAGCCCAAAATTGTACAAAACACTTCTGGTAAAGCTGAATTGCAGATTTATGGAAGAGTGGCATGACTTTTCTGGTTTTGCTTTCCATTCTACTATTTAAATATGGCTGTGTTTCTGTGGAATTAGTATTTGATTTGATCATCATTTGCGCTATGCATTAGGTTGTCAATATGTGGACAGCGGGATCATCATCCCCCTTGTGTTCACTTGTTTCCCCTCTTTGGGTTTCTGTGTCACTCTGAGCTGCCATTTTGTGCTGGCCCATGTTTTCATTACACTGTGTCTGTTTCTAGCCTCTGTTGGCCTTGTATATTCCCCAGTAGGTTTCTGTATCATTCATCAAAAGGTTTTTACAATTTGTATGGTGTTAGGGTTAGAGTTAGTGTTAGGGTTATTGGGGATGTTTCTTGGTAAGCTTGGGTCTGTGTTAGGGTGTCCCTGTAATTTGTCATAACTGTGATGGCCCAGGGAGTCTGTTGTGGGGATTGCTGTTGTTGTGGGGCTTCTATTTGGGTTGAAAAGAGTTGAGTCTGGGAAAGGGTTAAGGTGTTAATATGTGGACAGCGGGATCATCATCCCCCTTGTGTTCATATGTTTCCCCTCTCTGGGGAATTAGTACTTGATTCAGTCGTCATTTGCAGCCATCCATTAGGGTTAGGGTTAGGGTTAGTTCCCCAAATCATCACATTGGTTTGTTTTTTTAAAATCTTAACTGCAAATGGGTGGGGGGGATATGGCAAGATGTCGTAGAAGAAAGACGTGTTCCACCTTTCCCCAGCTGGATTATTAAATACCCGATTTTAAGAAGTATAAAAGTGGTTACAAATAATATTTACAGTATTTTTTTAATAACAGTGATTCACCCTGTCTACTAATGTGAAGAAATATAAAACTCAACTTCAGAAGAAATTACCATATAAAAGTGTAGATGATCTGATGCCTACCTATACAACAGAATCCACGGAGTCGTTGTTGGGAGCCTCCAAGCCTCAGAGGACTCCTGCACGCTCAAGCTTGACTTCAGCCCTGATCCTGCAAGATGGTGCTAGCACTTTGGTGAGTTCGGTCATAGCCAACCCGTGTGCATGTGAAGCCGTGCGCATGGGGGGCCTGACCGACAAAGGGGCCCATGAGTCCTTGACATTGCTGGGTGGCCTGGGGATGCACAGTGTAGTGTCAGAGGACGCTCCTGCATTTCTGCCGGGCATGCGTGGGGCATCCCAGATCCGTGATCTTTTGGAGAAAGTGTGGGCTGTGGGGAGCCCGAGCGCTAGGTGTCCAAACCCGCAGCCACACAGTCAAAGGACCTATGGTAACTGAAGAAGAAGAGGAACTTACCTTATTGGAATTTGTCCAGGAGGAGGAGCCTACAGTTAAAGAAGGTAGACCTCAAAAAATGGCTATGGAATCTGGATTGGACACAGTGTTTGCTGTTTTGGTAAGGATTGCTTCTCAAATGGATAATATGTCAAAACAAATGTCAACTCAAATGACCCAAGGGTTTATGGAGGTGAAAAAAAATGAATATTCTGTGTGATGAAATGTCAATTATGAAACAAAAAATGACTGTAGTTAAGAGTGATATTAACAGATGAATAAAATTTGTTGATATTGTACGCGATAATTTTTAAAAAAAATTGAAGCAGCCTTTTCTGAATGTCAAAATCAGATGGAACGCAATAGAGAAAAAAAATGGAAAAAAAATGGAAGGTTCTTTTGTAGATTGGGGGATTCAAAGAAGGGATTTATTGAAGAAAATTGATTCATTGGAAAATCAAAGCCGGAGAAATAATGTGAAAATAGTTGGTCTTCCATAGGACATTGAAGGTTCTGATTCGATAAAAAAAATTAAGCATTGGATGCCAGAGGTACTGGGTAAAGAGCTTTTTCCTGAAGGTTTGGAACTGGATTGGGCTC
The DNA here is from genome assembly GCF_036971445.1 of Narcine bancroftii. Lineage (NCBI taxonomy): Eukaryota > Metazoa > Chordata > Chondrichthyes > Torpediniformes > Narcinidae > Narcine > Narcine bancroftii. Next base: position 144,073,980 of record NC_091475.1, read on the forward strand.
ATAGAGCATTGAGGAAAAAAACACTTCCAGGACAAACACCCAGGGCGGTCTTGATTCGTTGTTTGAAATATCAAGATAGAAATGATTTTATGAATGGCAGTACAGAAAGCGCGGCAGAGTCAATCTCCGCTGATGGTTCAAAATAATAGTGTTTTTCCATACCGATTTGAGCCAAAAGGTTATTTGAAGATGACAGGAATTTAATTTGGCTAAAGATGACTTATGGCGAATGAGCTATAAGTTTGCTTTTCGTTATCCTTCAATTTTGAAGGTTTATTTACGGAAACTTTCAATATAATTTTTTTGAGAACAATCACGATGCCTTGGTTTTTGCTAATTCATTGCCAGAATTGCAAAGAAATGGGTGGTCTTCATCATCTCCTAAGAGGAGGGTAAACGGAAATGGAAATGGGAATGGGTATGGAAAGAATGAAGAGCTGACACAAAGTCTTCTTGATATTGAAGATCCGGAACAATTTTTGGGCTTAGAATCATTGGGTTGAATATATTTACTATATTTGATTTTTCTTAACTACATATTAAATATGTATCTGGCTGGGGCTGGGGGGTGATGACACTGAAAGCTTTGACTGTCATCTACCACTAGTGGGCTTACCACACCCAGATTTTTAGGATGTTACTACCTTGGGGTAGTTTTTTTTTTAATTGTTTATTAAGGGGTGGATTTTTTTTTTGTTTTTGAGGAATTATGAAGGGGAGCATTATCTTATGAAGTGTAAATGTATTAGTAGTTAGTAAAAATGTCTACTTTGAATTTTGCAACTTTTAATGTTCAGGGATTAAATAATCCAATTAAGCAAAAGAGGGTAATTCACTTATAGTTAAAAATGAAAATATTTATTTACAAGAAACACCGAAGAGGAACATTAGAAATTGAAAAATAGATTGGGTTGGACATGTGTTTTTTTTTTCTTCTTTTAATTCTAAGGCAAAAGGGTTGGCGATTTTGATTCATAAAAAAAGTTACCATTTGAATTGGAATCTTCACAGGGAAATGTAGGTAGAGTTTTATGGGTGAATTGTAGAATTTTTGCTGAATCTTGGACTTTGCTTAATATTCATGCGCCTAATAAAGCTAATGAAAATATTTCAGTTGGGGTAGATTTTAATTGTGTTTTGGAACCTTTATTGGACAGAAACCCAAAGAGTATAAGGAAATCAAAGTCGGCAATACAAATCAATGCATTGATTAAATATTTAAATCTGGTAGATATTTGGAGAAAGGTTAATCCTACAGAGAAAGATTATTCAGTTATTCATCACGACATGATTCATTTTCTAGGATTGATTTTTTTTTGTATCAGCACACCTACAGGGTAGAGCATTGCAAGTTGAATATAAACGTCGAGTTCTATCAGACCATTCATTATTACTTTTTTCCTGTGAAAGTTCAAAAGTGGTACATTTGTTGTATAGATGAAGGTTTAATGCAATGTTATTGAAAAAAAAACAGTTTATTACTTTTGTAAAAGAGCATATCTTTATTTTTGACTGAGAATATTAACTCTGTGGATAGTCATTTTGTAGTATGGGACGCGTTAAAAGCTTATTTGTGGGGACAGATTATTAGTAATTCTATGAAAGTTAATAAACAATATATGGCAGAAAGTTTAATGTTGGAAAATCAGATTGCTGAGTTAGAGAAAGATTTTCAAAAAGATGTGACTGAAGACAAAAAGCTGCATTACCGAAATTGAAATTACGCTATAATACTTTACAAACTTATAAGTTTGAGCGTTTAATTAATCGATCTAAACAATATTATTATGAATTGGAAGAAAGAGCTCACAAGCTATTTGCTTGGCAATTGAAAGCTGAACAGGCATCTCAGACTATTAATGCCATTAAAAAGAATTTAATAATTACCTATAAGCCTCATGAAATTAATGATCGGTATTTTTCATTCTATCAAAAAATATATACTTCTGAGAGGAAGCAGGATAATGGTTCTATTGGATCTTATTTATCTAAATTAAGGTTAGTGGTATTACATCAGAAAGATATTCAGGAATTGGAATCTCCATTTACAGATTTTGAATCAAGGAAGCTATGCAGGAAATGCCAAATGAGAAGTTCCCAGGGGATGATGGATTTTGTGTGGAATTTTATATTTTTTTTTAATGATGATTTATATAATGTATTTAGAGATGTGTTAAAACTCTGAAGAACTGAAGAACAGAAGTTGCAATAATCTTGTTCAAGTGCTTCAATAACTGTTATTCCAAAAAAAGGTAGAGATCCATTAAAAGTATCTTCATATAGACCTTTATTAAATGTAGATTATAAAATTATAGCCAAAGTATTAGCTAATAGACTTGTGACATATTTACCTAAGTTGATACATACTGATTAAACAGGTTTTATTAAGAACAGAAATGCATCAGATAATATTCTTTGATTGATTACTTTGGTCAATGCATACTGAAAGCAGCCTAACCTTCCTCTGGTGGTTGCACTAGATGCAGAAAACTCTTTTGATAGTTTGGCCCCCCCCTGAGCACATAACCATTACAGATCTCAATCATCAGCTGATTTGATTCAGCCAATAAGATGTCAACTACTGCACCACTCACTCTGCTTCCCTCAACTCCAGAATGTGGTTCCTGACGCTGCTGATTTGAAAGCAATGCTGGATCAGTCTTGTAGGCCTTCACCTTTGCTTTTGTTGACCAACCTTTAATGCGACTTTGCACCATAAAAAAAGCCTATTGACTCAGTTTCCCTTCTCACAGAGGCAATCTGACATGTTGAGTTATTTACAGCATTTTTCATTTTCTATTTTAACCTTGAGCAAATAGTCCCCATAGCTGCCCATCTGCAAAAGCACTGCAGCTCCCTATTGTCCGAGTAAGTCCACCAGAACTGACAAACTAGAGTGGAGCAAATAAAAACAAACCCCAAGAGGAACTGCCTAACAACATAAAGAAGTGCAAAATATGAACTGAAATTTGGACCAGTAATTGTAAGTCATCATCTCTGGAGAATTTGTAAAGTAAAATTTTCAACCAGTGTCTTTGACCGTTCTTTCACTGCTTCTGACTAAATCGACATTGTGTTAAAATTACTCCATGATAATATTTACATAAATCTGCACCCACCCCAAACCAAATCATGTATCCCAAATCAAAAATTATTTAAATACTGGGCATATGCAAGTTGGGACTTTTTTATAAGATTAGGGAGAATAGCAGGCAAAATGCTTATTGGGAGATATCCTTCAAAGAACTGTCACATGTATGATGGGCCAAATTGACTATTTCCCTCAGAACTCTGTTATTCTAAAGGGCTTTAGTCTAAAGCAGAAGGAATTCTATGAAGAATTCGCAGGCTTGCGATTATGTGGATGATAAGAAGTGGCAGAAATGTATCAACTTTTATTTGCACTCAAAAACACATGTTTAATACAGAGATAGAATATACTGGCATTCGCATATTGATTTGCTGCCAGCATGCTATGGTAACAATGAGAAACACTGTGAAATCTTTACTGTTCAGCATTTGATCCCTTTGGCCATATTGTAAAGGATAAAACATTGTGTATTTGCTTCTTAGTTAATTTTGTGCCTATCTCTTTATGGATAAATACTGTTTGTATTGTTACCAGTACCTATGATGTCATAAGTCATAATATCCGTGCAGACTCGATGCTTGCTTTCTCATTCTTCAGTAAGCTCAAATACTTACCTTGAATTCATCTTAAACATTTCTTATCATCTTAATTTATCTTATCATCTTATATCGTTACATCTTTAAAAATAACCAAATGCTTTGGTTATTCATCGTTATGAAAATCTTGAAGCAATGTTATGCAAAATTTTATCTATTTATATCAACCAATTAAACCTACACAAATCTGCATCTGCAGAGTTTGATTTATTGGATTGATAAGATTGTAATTCGGAATATCATCACGTTTCTTTGAAGATGACACATTTTGAAATTTGGAAATACTAGAAAAATGTAAAGTGTCATCTATGCATAGCATAGAGATTAGTCAAAAGTCACCTTGCCATGTTGAGATTGGGCTTGTAGCATTGTCACATAAACTTTCTTCACACTTTACACAGTACAGAGGAAAAAAATGCAATATTTTCCTTATTCATTTCTTTCCATAGCCTTGTTTCATTTCTTCCTATGATTGTGAGGAAGTATTTCCAATGTTTTGTTAATAGCAGTTGGAAACAGATTTCCATTCTATTGATGGTTATTCTATAATATTGCTTCAAATAACAATGACATTGATGCTTGTTTATCATTGGATAATTAATACTGAGCAGAAGAGCAAATAAATTGGGAGATATTTCCATAATGATATCCCACCCATCTTGATGAAGGGTTCTGGCCCAAAACATCATCAGTTCTTTTTCTCCCATTGCTGCTCCCTCCTTCCTCTGAGTTCAACCAGCATATTGTTTGTTGCACCAGATTTCAGCATCTGCCGTCCCCTGCGTGTTTCTAATGACATATCACAAAAGTATAATTTTGTTCATATGAAATAAATAATTTATTTTAAGCAATTAGAAAATTTCCACTTCTTGTCTTTCTTCTGCATTTTAGGGAGATTTACAAAAGTAAAGTGTGAAATACCATGTTAAGTTTTTGTAAACTTCAGATAATTGCAGATACGATCAATACACTTCAAGTGTCTTCCTCTCCAGATGTTGCAATGAGAAAAAAAAAGAGATAATTCACAGGGATCTAAAAGTAACCAAAAGCTGATTCCCCAGAAGTTGTTGGAGAATTACAATTCTCCCTGGAGAGGAACTTTAAAGCTTAGAAATACAATACCATTTAAATTATACATCAAGTAAACACAAGCTGTTGCCAACTAACAGAGAATTTCTATCCCTAGATCAGGTCCTGAACTATCAATTAACCATGAACTTATGTAAGGAGTACCAGAGATATGATATATTCTGGAATGCAGACAAGTATTTCCTTTTATTCTGCTACAATTATCAATATAATCACCATAAAATTTCAATAAAGGTACAATGGGGCAACATTTCTGCTTTGGGTTAAATCAATATTTTGATCCTAATCGGGTTGCAGGATTGTATTTGCTTTGAAAATTGTGTTTTCCCACGTTCTGTCCCAAATAATTTATCTATCAACAACTGTCATGAATTAGCGTAATTAGGCAGAAGTCAAACCAAATATTTTGTTTTACAGTTTTGTAATTCCAAATCAATTTAACATAATGTGATAGAATTTAATAATATAAGCTTGTGATGTGACAGTAGAACTTAAGAGTCTTTTAGATGGAAACATGAAAATGCAGGAAATGGAAAGTTGTGGATCATGTGCTGCAGAAGCTTAATTTAATTTAGTATTGTCCGTCACAGATATTGGGGGTGGAAAAGTCTGTCTTTAGCTATCTTGTTCTGTTCTAAAGTATTTATAAAGTATATAAAGAAGTTAAAAGGGACCATATTGTAGCATCTCAGTTCAGAAAAGAGGCCGGCATAGCAGTTAGCTCAACAGCATTACAGCGCCAGTGTTCGGGTCTGGGGTTTGAGACCCACACTGTCTATAATGAGTTTGTAACTTATCACCATGTCTGCATGGGTTTTCTCCGGGTTCTCCAGTTTCTTCCCACCATTCAAAAAGTACCAGGGCTGTAAATTGGACGGCAGGGACTTGGCCAAAATAATCTGTTATCATGCTGTATGGCAAAATTTAAATTTAAATGTAAAACATGCACACAATATTCCAAATTTGGTGTTTTGTGGCAGCATCACAGTGCAACCGTTCATATCATAACCATCATATAACATAAAATAAAAACAGTAGAGCACAAAAAGTAAAGCAGTGACTTTGGTTCATCGATTATTCATGAATCTGATGACAGCGGGGAAGAAGCTGTCCTTGTGCGGTTGAGTGCTCAACTTTAGGCTCCTGAATCTTTTCCCTGATGGTAGCAGAGTGAAGAGGGCATGGGCTAGATGGTGGGGGTCTTTGAGGATAGAGGCTGCTTATTTTTTTTAAGACAACGCCTCATGTAGATGTCTTCAATGGAGAAATATTTGGTGCCTGTGATGTCATGGGCTGAGTTAACAACCCTCTGGAGTTTATTCTTGTCCTGAGACGCCTCCATACGACACAGTGATGCAACCAGCCAGAGTGCTCTCCATGGTACACTCTATAGAGGTTTACAAGAGTCTTCAGTGACATAGCCAATCTCCTCAGATACCTCACAAATTAAAGCCACTGGTGAGCCTTCTTTATGATTGCATCAATATGGAGGCTCCAGGACAGAGTCTCATAGATATTGACACTCAAGAATTTGAAGTTCTTGACCCTCTCTACTACTGAGCCTTCGATGAGGACTGGGTCATGTTCCCCTGACCTCCTTATGAAATTCACATTCATCTTCTTGGTTTTGCTGACATTGAGTTCAAGGTTGTTATTGTTACACCATTGAAGAAGCTGATCTATCTCCCTCCTGTACGCTTCCTCATTACCATCTGTGGTTCCGCCTACAATTGTTTTATAAGCAAACTTGTAGATGGCATTGGTCAAGCAATTCCAAGTCTCTCTGCATAACAATGTGCTGCAGACTTTCACCTCTTGAATAATAATTGGATCTTCTATTTTTTCTTCAAAACGTGCACGGCCACACATTTTCCATTTGCCGAATCCTTGCCAACTTACTTAACTGAACTGTATCTCTCTGGAATGTCTCCACATCCTCTGCACAATTTGGTTTTCCACTCAATTTTGTGTCATTGTCAAACATAGGTATGCTACATTCTGTCCCCTCCTCCCAATCATTTATATATACAGTAAACAGTTGAGTGTTCTGCACTGATTCCTGCAGCACTGCAGACATGTCCAGTATTCGGGGGTTGGTGGGGTGCTGGCATTCGCATGCCATGCCCTCCCCAAGCAAGTTATTGTGCCCCCTTACCCACCCACCCACCCACCCACCCACCAACAGGTCAAGCCTTTGGCATTTTATTAAATAATTTATATTTATCATTTTATGTAACCTTTTTTTGAAAAATGAGATGAAATGAAATAAAAACAAAAATAAGAAAATATAATTACATACATGTGTAATATCAGAAAGGAAGTGTTGATGGTAATGTGTGGAATGTGCATGCACATGTGATGTCATAATGGAACTTGTGAGCAGAGTGTGCCATGTTTAAACATGAATAAAGTGTGCTTAGCATTCCTCCATTGTGAATCCATTCTTAAAGACACATGCACAACAGAAATGGATATAAGAAAATGACTAGACTTATTTGGTTCTTCAAGGCCTCCTCCAGATCCATCAATGAAAGTGGGAAGCAAATCCATTTGCGCCCAACATGGCCACCTCTGAAAAGCAAGAGAGTTCTTATGTGGGTAGCCATGATGCGCCTGCTAAAGTAAGTGCTAGCTGTGGATGACAACCCATAGCCATAGATGGCCTCAGGACTGACCAACCCAATCAAATTGTCTTACTACAGTATCCTGTCAGCACTTTTAGTGGTAGTAAATGTTCATTTGTCTCTTCTTGGTATCACAACTGAGACTGGCTTGAATACAGTATCAAGGCCGATGCAGCATTTTATTTTTGATGTTGGCTGTCTAGCACCCCTTGGATGTCTCAAACACTGGATACCTTTATGAATGTGAGCTTTCATAACTAGAAAAATGCTGTGGAAAGAGATTGGGGATTTCATAAACATGAATCTTCAAAGGAGCATATCCCTTGCTATACACTGTGGAAGGAATTGGAGAGATGTGTGAATACTGGAAAAGGAGCTTTCAACACTTGTCAACGCAGAACAATTACAAAAGAAAAAGTATTATGTTTCCTCTCTCATCGATATTCTGGGATTTTTGGCAGAAAACCATCTGCATTTATGAGTGAAGATAGAAGGCTTTAAAAAAATATTTAATTTCTCATATGCATTAAAATTTATACATTAATTTCTTGTTCAAAAATATTAAAATTTAATACATAGTGATTTTTGAAAATTTCTTCCCTCCCATCCTTCCCCCCTCTCCCAACAACCTGATAGAAATGAAGGAAAAAAAAGGAAGAAAAGAGAACATCTGGATATTATTTATTAAAAAAACTTGCTAAAACTATCAAATAAAATCTAACACATCTTAATTTTAGGAGTCGGAAGATTCAGGTTGGGTGATTATAACCTAATGCCACAATCTGAAAATATGATTTCCAAATCTTTTGAAACATTTCAAACTTATTATATAAATTATATGTAACATTTTCAAGTTGTATACAACTACTTATTTCAATATGCCTTTACTCATTCCCAAATATGCATCTGACTTCCAAGTTACTGCCACACATTTTCTAGCTACTGTTAAAACTATTTTAATAAATTATTTTTGATATTTATTTAATTTCATTTTCAATTCTCTGTCAAAAATATTTCAAAGTAAGAAAAAATGGATCTTGAGGAAACTTAACTTTTGTAACTCATTCTAAAATTATACCCAATTCTATCCAAAAGAGTCTTAATTTTGAACATGCCCACATAGAATGTTAAAAAAACTATTGTAAAAAAATTATATTGTAGAATTCTGTAATGGACATTAATTGGATTTAGTTGTATTATCCTGACAAAGTTCTTACCAATTTCCTCTTGAATATCTATTTTAAATATTTCTCCCATCTTTGTCTTGACTTATGAACTCCTGGTTTATAAATTCCTTTTTTCAAACTTGTATACATGATTGAAATAAACTTTTTTAATATTTATATCTTTGATTAATTGTTCCAAATAACATTATTCAAGTATAGTCCCCCAATTCAAATTTCCATGTTATTTTTTAATACAACTCTTGTTATTTTTTCCTTCTCAAATAAATTTCTTTATATATTTATTAGTTCTTGAAAAAAAATTGTGATGTATAAATATAGGTAATGTTTGAAATAAGTAATGCACTCTATGAAATATATTCATTTTTTATACAATTAACCCTTCCCATTAATGTTATAGGTAGTTCCTTCCATTTCCGTAAATCTTCTTCTACTTTCTTAAGCAATGGTGTATAATTCAATTTAAATACGTTATTTAAATTATTGTCAATTTTAATACCTAGATATTTAATTGCATCTCTATGCCATTTAAATTAATTTTCCCTTTTACATTACTCATTATCTGCCATTACTAAAGGCATTATTTCACATATCACATTTTATTTTGTAACTGGATACTACACCATTATTCTTTTAATCTTTAATACTATTTACTGAATTACCTTTCTGGTTCAGTCAAATACATTAAAACACCATCTGCAAATAAACTGATCTTATGTTCTTCCCTGTCTACTTTAAAACTTTTAATATCATTATCAAGTCTAATTAATTCTACCAAAATCTTTATTGCTAAAATAAATATGAATGTGACAATGGACATCCTTGTCTACTTGATCTAGTCAATGATATTTGACCATTTGTTACTACTTTCACTCTAGGCTTATTATATAGAGCTTTGACCCAATGTATAAATATGGGTGCTATCCCTAATTTTCCTAAAAATTATTTTTTTTAAAAATCCCACTCAAGTCTATCAAATGCTTTTCCAACATCTAAAGTAACTACTACATTAGGTTCCTCTCTTAACTGTACTAAATGTGTTATACTCATTAACTTTGTTACATTATCCATTAATTTCAATTTTTTAATTAAATCTAGTTTGATCCATATTTATTAATTTAGGTAAATATCTTCCTATTTTATTTGCTAACAATTTATATGTTATTTTATAATCCACATTTAACAATGAAATAGGTTTAAATGATGATGGTTTCAAAGGATCCATCCCTTTTCTCAGAATCACTGTTATTATTGGTGTCTTAAATGATTATGGAAAATTATTAATCTCTCCCATCTATTTTAATACTTCCATAAATGGAGGAATTAATAAATTTTTACATGCTTTATAAAATTCAGGGGGAAAGTCATCTTCTCCCAGAGGTATTATATTGTAATGAACCCAATGCTTCTTTAATCTTCTTTTGAGTAAGTGGAGTGACTAATAATCTTTAATCTTCTGTATTCAATTTTCGTAATTTTATTTATTTGAGACAAAAAAAATCTTTTATTTTATTGTCATCTTTTAATGATCCTGACTGATAACTTTTTAAAAACATTAAAATTTTCATTTATTTATTGTGATTTATAAGTAATCCAAATTGATTATTTCTTAGTTGCTATAATTGTTTTAGTTACTTGTTCTATTTTTAATTGCCATGCAAGAACCTTATATGCCCTCTCTCCTAATTCCTAATACATTTGCTTATTTCTCATTATATCTATTTCTATTTTATATTTGCAAAGTATTATACTTTAATTTCTTATTTATCAACATACTATTTTTCTTCATTTGATTGTATATGTATTTTTTCTCACTATTAGTTATTTCTAAACATTTTGGCAGTTTCCGCAAAACAGAACGTCAAGGACTGAAGAGCTGGCTCTGAATGGGCAACTAAAGCGGCATCGTCTGCAAAGAGTAGTTCACGGACAAGTTGCTCTTGTGTCTTGCAGCCTGAAGAAAACTGAGGTCCTCCATCAGCCAGCTCCCCACCATGACTACCAGACCCACCCCCCCCACATCTCCATCGGGCACACAAAACTCAAAACGGTCAACCAGTTTACCTATCTTGGATGCACCATTTCATCGGATGCAAGGATCGACAACGAGATAGACAACAGACTCGCCAAGGCAAATAGCGCCTTTGGAAGACTACACAAAAGAGTCTGGAAAAACAGCCAACTGAAAAACCTCACAAAGATTAGCGTATACAGAGCCGTTGTCATACCCACACTCCTGTTCGGCTCCGAATCATGGGTCCTCTACTGGCATCACCTACGGCTCCTAGAACGCTTCCACCAGCATTGTCTCCACTCCATCCTCAACATTAATTGGAGCGACTTCACCCCTAACATCAAAGTACTTGAGATGGCAGAGGCCGACAGCATCGAATCCACGCTGCAGAAGATCCAACTGCGCTGGGCAGGTCACGTCTCCAGAATGGAGGACCATCGCCTTCCCAAGATCGTATTATATGGCGAGCTCTCCACTGGCCACCGTGACAGAGGTGCACCAAAGAAAAGGTACAAGGACTGCCTAAAGAAATCTCTTGGTGCCTGCCACATTGACCACCGCCAGTGGGCTGATATCGCCTCAAACCGTGCATCTTGGCACCTCACAGTTCAGCGGGCAGCAACCTCCTTTGAAGAAGACCACAGAGCCCACCTCACTGACAAAAGGCAAAGGAGGAAAAACCCAACACCCAACCCCAACCAACCAATTTTCCCTTGCAACCGCTGCAACCGTGTCTGCCTGTCCCGCATTGGACTTGTCAGCCACAAACGAGCCTGCAGCTGACGTGGACATTTACCCCTCCATAAATCTTCGTCCGCGAAGCCAAGCCAAACAAGAAGTTATTTCTCAAATTGTTCTGCTCTTTGCACATAATCTTGTTTACCCTTAGATTTATAACTTATTACTTGACCTCTTAAATATGCTTTCATTGCATCCCATAAACAAACATATTCATAACTGAATTAGAATTAATTTCAAAACATATCCATTTCTTTTTCATAGACTTACAGAATCCTATTTTTAACAACATGGAATTAAATCTCCATCAATAACCTGGTTTCTGTCTATCTTGTATTGATATTTCTGAAAATAAAGGCGAGTGATCTGATAATTTTTTTTTGCTTTGTACTCAACTCTTTCTAGTCTTCTCCACAATTGTTCCATTAAGAAAAAAATTAATTCTGGAGTAAGAGTTATGCCTTTTTGAATAATAAAAATAATCCCTTTCTATATGATGAATTCTCCTCCATATATATATATATATATATATATATTTATCTCATATCTTTCATTAAGAACTGTGCAACTTTGGTGGCTTTACTTTTAATAACAATTCTCCTAGACCTATCCAACAATGGGCCAAGACAAAAATTAAAGTCTCCACCTATTAATACATTTTCATTGGCATTCGCTAAATTCAAAAATGTTTCTTATACAAATTTCTCATCATCTAAATTTCATGTGGATAATTTCAAAAAAGTCTAAAAATTTGACAATGTACCACTGTATATCGAGCTACTGGATCCATAATAATACTTTGGATTTTAACTGGAAGGATTTTATTAATCAAAATTGCTACCCCCTAGCCCTGGAATTAAATGAAGATGGTTCAACATGACCTACAAAATCTCTTTTCAATTTTTGATGTTCAATTTCAGTTAAATGTGTCTCTTGTAAAAAAAAAACAATATCCATTTTTGTATTTTTCATATATATATATATTTTAACCCCTTTAATATTAATACCTTCAAAATTTTACATTTCACCCATTAAGTTTTTATGATAATGATATTATTTCTCACCCATACCTCATCTCTTTCAACTCTACTAAATTATCATATTTAACACTATTGTTATTAGCTATTCCAGATGTAACAAACATATGAAAAAGAAAGAACCCTGTAAAGATAGAAAAAATAGAAAGAACCCTACTAATTTTGTTATACAGATATAAATTACTTCCCTTCATGTTATGGGCAGTGGTTTGTGCCACAAATGCATGCATGAATTGGCAGCTATTAACCCCTCCCTCCAGCTCTCCAGAAGATATTGTTACATTTTATTTACTTAAACATAAGCAGATCACCCTTTATCAGTTACAAATATTACTTTTCAAAATGTCCTTCAAATTGCACTCTGCTGCTCAACCCTCATCTCTTCTTCACAATGAATGTCAGGCAGAGAGTCAACATACTGATTAGCCTTCTTTGGTTCAACAAAGAACTTGTTTTAGCTTCCTGGAACAAAAACCTTCAGAGTTGCTGGATATCTTAAAACAAAGGTATAACCTTTTTCCTACAGCACATGGCAACAGCTGGCAAAGGTGACACACAGACTTTAGCAGAGACAATTATGGCAGATCTAAATGAAGTTGGACTGCACACATCAAAGATTCTACATCAGGTATTTGATGGGGCTGCTCTGATGTCTGGAAAGCATGGTGGCATCCAGAGCTATTGCAAGAGAAACTAGGTTGTGAGATACTTTATGTACATTGTCTTAACCACCAGCTACACTTTGTGGTAGTACACGCAATGCAGAAAAAATGTTGTAGTGGACTCCTTTCATGTGTGTGATGCCCTTTACAAATTCTACAAGAAGCCCACAATTGCTATGCACTATAAGGATATGCATCTTAAATGCCTTCTGGAACAGAGATGGACAGGACATCTTGCTATTGTGTCAGTCATTCTAAAAATCCATTGATGACATAACATCTCTTTTGACAAGTGGGATTGACTCTGTGTTGGTCTATCGCACAGAGATACGAATGGAGGCTGTAGCCCTGCTAGATAACTGAGCTCAGTTTCTCATTCATTGCCAAGTTAGTGCATACAGTTCTTACCTTGGTGGACTCACCAAACAAGCTTCTACAGAAAGATGACACTGACTTAGTGACAGGTTTAAATATCATGACTAATGCAACAGCTTGTTTACAGAACTCCATTGCGATGAGGAGTTTAATCAGGTATGGGATATGGCCATGGCTTCCAGACATCACTGAAACCTATGACCACTGAACGGAGATGCAAAGTGATCACAATTATGGATAATTTTGTCATTATAGGAACTACAGGTCACAGGGAAGATGACAAAATAACACAGAACTGCACAGACTGTACTATAACACTATTGATTCAGTGCTTGGAGAGATAAATCGCAGGTTCATGGAGCGCAGCTCACAGTTGGCTAGTGCAATTGTTTGCCCTGAATCCAGAAAGTGATATATTTCTTAATGTAAAGGCTGCGAAGCATATTATGGACCTGTCACGATCGCCTATAATTGAGACAGAATACAAAGTTGCTATACAGTTTTTCAGCTCACAAAAGCAATCACAGCCAATCAAGGGGGATTGGACTATATAGCACATCCTCAAAGTACCACATACATCTGATCAGAATGTCCTGTGTACTGACTGCTTTCAAACATGCCTTGACACTTGGCTCCTCCACACCAATGTGTGAAAATTCATTCTCCACTCTGAGAAACGTATTTTCAGACCACAGGTACACATTGCTCCACAAAAGAAAGGCCCAGTTAGTTCAGCTAGAATTTGAGAGAGAATTAACTCAAAAATGCACAAATAAGTGGAAGGACACCATTCTAAGGAGATTCAGCACCAACACTCACCACCTGCAAATCTTTATTTTTAAAATATTTTTTATTGATTTTAATAGAAAAAAACCTTTATATATGAGTTCTGATGACATAATTCAATTCATAGAATATACATAGCAGTTATAAATTGTAAAACAGAATATAAACCCTAATTATCAGGCAACATATCTTGCTCAAAACCTTGGGTTTTTTTCCTTTTTTCTTTAATTTCTAGAGCAAACAAGGATAGAGTAGACAATTAATGATGATCACATTATAGAACAGGATGAAGATTTATAATCCCCATATGGAATTCTTAATTCCATCTTATTATTTCCTGTTTAACAGTACCACTCCAACTCTTAAACCCCTTCCACTGATTCTGTGTGGATTATCCGACTAATTTAGCTGGTCCGTTCCCAGTAATTGTGAAGTATGAAAAGTCTCAACCTGGCAGGGCTAGTTAAATTCCTGTTAAATTCAACTGGACTCTGAACCTGGTGGGGGCAAGTGTCAGAGCCCAGCCAAGTTAGCTCTGCATTGTCAATGCCAGAAGCAGGACCACACTTAAAATTCTGGCTTACCTATTAACCAGGTAAATCATTGTGCAGTGTGGGAAAGATTCCCAAGTGCAGCATGCCTGGTACGTTTTCCCACTTCCTAGGAGGGTAGGCAGTGTGAAAGGGGCTCTTGTTACATTTTGAACTGCACTGATGCCACTTCATGCACCTGTGCAGAATTCATCAAATTTATAAATTTTGCTACCAGCCTCCACCCTGCTCTCAAATTTACTTGGACTATTTTTGACACTTTTCTCCCTTTCTAAACCTCTTTGTCTTAATTTCAGGAGATAATCCATCAACCGACATTTATTTCAAACACATTGACTCCCACAGCTACTCAATTACACCTCCTCTCACCTGCTCTCCAGTAAGAATGCTATCCTTTTCTCCTGGCTTCTCATCTTCCATTGATTCTGCTCTCAAGATTAGTATTTCGGGGAGTCACATGATGGAGTAGTGGCTGGTCAAGTCGAACCAGCCCTCTCCAGAGAAAAGAAAAAAATAAAGTTTGAACAAACAGAGCTCATAAAACATAAAATACAGGAAGAGAAAAATAAAGTTACAGAGAAGAGAAAGAAGATGGCACCCAAAAGGGAGAAAGTAAGAATAACAGAGAAAAGGGAAGAAGGAAAATCATTAGAGAAGAAAGAAGAAGGCCTTACCTGCATGTCGGAGCAGGGAGCCACTGCGGAGAGGAAGCGGCTGATCTCCAATGTTGGTGAGTCCCCAGATGAGCGGAGTCCTCCCGACCGGTGGACTTCAAAAATGGTGCTCAGAACTAAGAAAAGTTGCACGAGGAAAAGAAAAGGTTAACGCTGGCGGGAGGGGGACTCAGCTGAGGAGCAGCCAGCTGCAGAGCAGCCAGCGGAGACACACTCAGCATCACGGCGTTCGGCTGGGGGAAGTAAGCAACAAAGAAGAAAAGAAGAGTGGTGAGAAATAGAATGAAGGGCTGAAAGAGGATGAGCGGCAACGGGGCGATTGGCAGCGGGACGACCTGTGGCAGAAGGCCCAGCAGCGAGTTGGCCTGCACCAGGAGGCCCAACAATGGGTCAACATGCAGCAGGAGGCCCAGCAGCAGGAGACACAGCAGCTGAAGGCCCAGCAAGGATACAGAAGCAACTCATCAGAGAAGAATGAAGATACACAGACACAGCAAAATGATGAAGAACACACAGACCTAGATACAGACACAGAAGGAGAAGAAGAAGAAGAAGAAGAAGAAGAAGAAGAAGAAGAAGAAGAAGAAGAAGAAGAAGAAGACCAAAAATGTCAAAGGAAAGAAGAAGGTAAAATAGAAGGTCAAAATTTAGATAAAGCTTTTTTTTGAAGAACAAGTGAGATCATTAAAATGAGGCTATCATTAGAATTTAGTTCAATCAAAAGAAAAATGAAAAGAGCTGAAGATAGAATGAAAAGATTAGAGTTGGTCATGACTGAAATAGGGAAAAGGGTAGAAAATGTGGAGGAATGAAAAGCTGCTGTAGAAATTAAGATAAATGATTTAAGAGGGAAGTTGGAAGAGAGCAAACATTTTTTTTAAAGAGACACAAGATTTTTTGTCACAAAAAACTAACATATTGGAAAAATACAGTAGGCGAAACAACATAAAAATAGTGGGCCTGAAAGAAGGCAAAGAAGTGACAGATAAGAAGGAATTTATGAAAAGATGGATCCCAAGGTGCTGGGAACGACAGATTCACATGAAGAAATAGAAATTGAAAGGGCGCATAGAGCACTAGTACCGAAACCGCCACCACATCAAAAATCAAGATCCATATTGTTAAAACTTCTAAGATATAAGACAAGAGAAAACATACTAGAGCAGGCAAGAAAGAAGGTTAGAGAAGACAACAAGCCATTGGAATATAAGAGACAAAAAATATTTTTTTACCGAAACATAAACTTCGAACTTTTAAAGAAGAGGAAGGAATTCAACACGGCGATCTTATGGAAGAAAGGTTATAACTTTATATTAAGACATCCAGCAGTACTCAAAGTATTTATTCCTGGGGAACAGAATAGACTGTTCTCGGACACAAAGAAAGCCCAAGAATTTGCTGAATGTTTGCAAGACAGGAGAAGAGAGGAGGAGGAGTGACAAGAAGGAAGACTGTCACGAAAATATACAAAAATATGTAAAAATATAAAGTAAAGATAATGTATATATAAAGATTTAAAGATGGATAAGAAAAAGGGAAGAACGGAGAAAAGAGAGAGAGAGAGCTTTGTTATATGTGTAGGAAATAGTGTTCTCTGGGGGGGCTGGGGGTGGGAAGATATCAGTCACTGTGAAATTGGTTGACGCTTGTGAGTAAGTTTGCAAACTGAATGGAAAGGGGAGTTGTGGTTGCCGTCAAGGGAGAAGGGGCAACCCAAGCGGGAAAGGGGTTCATTTGGGGTTAAAGGGTTATTGCTTGTGGGGATTGTTGGGGTATTTCATGTCTCAAATGCATTGTCATATATTGAGATTAAAAAGGAAAACTTAAAGAACAGTCATGGAAAAAAAGGGGACGGAGGTGGTGAAGAGGTGGAAAAGAAGTGAAAATAAAGATATAAAATGACTATAAACATTAATGGAATACATAACCAAATTTAAGTGTATCCCAATGGAAAAAATCACATATAATTTAAAAGACAAAGTTACAATGTTTGAAGAAACCTGGGAATCATATATGGAACATATCAGAAAGAGCAGGCCTCGGACCACCACCACCTAAAATGATAAGAAGATAAACACCATCAAATTTAATATGAATAAGTAGATGACACGTCTTTTTTGTTTGTATTCCTTTTGTATAAAGATGTTGTTTTATTGTATTTTATATGTTCAATATTTACTGTTTTTGCAGGGAGTGGGAAGGGGGGAGAGAGGGATAGGGAAAAAGAGAAAATATCACTGTGTATATTTAAAGAGATGCATCTGTAAATATTTTGGTTGATATGATTCATAGTGAGATAAATAAAGAATTACAAAAAAAAAGATGAGCATTTCCATTACAGAACATTGGAAATGCCCTCCTTTTTTTTTGGAACACAGCTTTCCCACACTTGTGGTCAATAGAGCCACTTCCTATATTTGGGTACTGTTTTCGAACTGACAACCATAGAACTTTATAGCACAGAAAGAGGCTCTATGGTTCTTCCAATTCATGCTGAACTATTATTCTGCCAAGTTCCTTGACCTGCACCTGGACCATATCCCTCCACCCTTCATACTCCTCCCATCCATGTACTTGCCCAAATTTTTCTTAAATGTCAAAATTGAGTCTACATTCACCAATTTAGCTGGAAGTTCGTTCCACACTCCCACCTCACTGGCATGAAAAGTTCCCCCTAATGTTCCTTTTAAACATTTCCTTTTTCACCCTAACTCATGTCCTCTCATTTTTATCTCACTTAATCTCAGTGGAAAAAGACTGTTTGCCTTTACTCTTGTGTCAGGCTGTGCCAAAGGAAAACACAGGCAAAATACTGTTTGGGGCAACACAGCTTTACTTCACTCACATAAATATCTAGTTGGCTACTAGCTGTACTTACAGTGGTCCGGGGGGGAGGAGAGAAAGAGAGCGAGAGAGAGAGAGAGAGAGAGAGAGCACATGGTCAGGACCTTGGCTTT
Source organism: Narcine bancroftii (assembly GCF_036971445.1). Taxonomy (NCBI): domain Eukaryota; kingdom Metazoa; phylum Chordata; class Chondrichthyes; order Torpediniformes; family Narcinidae; genus Narcine; species Narcine bancroftii. The sequence continues at coordinate 144,092,358 of NC_091475.1, forward strand.
ATACCATGGGCCCTTTGGGCCCACCTAGTGGTCAGATGTCATTAGACCGGGTGTCGTGTCTCTAGGCCACCTGTTGGCCGAGTGATCTACTGCAGCGCATCATCACAACTCTATCTATAGGCTTCAATGCTGATCGTAATTTTGTATAGGTCTATCAAATATCCCCTCACTCTTCTACACTCAAGGGAATGATGTCCTAACCTGTCTAATCTTCTCTGTAACTCAGATCTTCAAGCTCCAGCAACATACTTGTAGGTCTCCTCTAATTCTTTCAATATTATTGGTATCCTTCCTGAAGTTTTGGGAGTATCTCAGCTTTTCATTTCAAATGCCCTCCCATTGCCACACTGACTTGTCCATCTTTGGCCCTCTTCACATAAACCAAAGAAACCAACCTTATATTCCAGCTGGGCAGCCTGCAGCCCATTGGTATGAACATGTAATTTTTCAATTTAGGTCATGATATCTAGAAGCCCATAAAGCCATAAGACAAAGGAACAGAAATAGGCTATTCGGCCTATCAAGTCTGCTCTATTATTTAATAATGAGTTGACCCATTTTCCCACTCAGCCCCAGTCCAGTTTTCTCCCCATAACCTTTGATGCCCTGGCTAATCAACTTATCATTCTCTACCTTAAATACACCTATTTACTTGGCCTCCCCTTCCAACTGTGGCAGCAAATTCCCCAGATTTACCACCCTCTGGCTAAGGAAATGTCTCCACATTTTGTTCTATGCAGATGCCCTTGAATTCTAAAGTTGTAATCTCTCTCTTCTTCCCAGGGTACTTCTGTTCTTACCCCCCACCTCCTCGCCTCTTTGGGTCCACCTGTTCCCTTGTGTCCTTCTTCACAGCTCTTCCCCTACAGCTCTCATTACACCACCTTTGTTTTATTAGTTGTATCACTGGCAGCATTTGTCTCTACATATCACTCTGTTCCATCCTGTGTGACTAATTTTTCTTCTGATCTCTTTGTTTCTCTTACCTCTCTCTCCCTTTCACTGGCACTTGCCAATCAGCAACCTCCGTCTGTAATAAAAGCACCAAAATGCTGGAGGAACTTGATGGCTCTCACAGTGCCCAGAGGAGGTAAAGATATATAACCAATGTTTTGGGCCTGAGGCCTTCTTCAAGGTATGAGTGAAATGCAGGAAGGCCCCTGAATAAAAATGGTGGGGGAAGTGTGTAGAAAGGGCAAAGAAAAGAGCACAAGCCAACAGGGAAAAGAGCATCATGGAACATTGATAGGAAAGGTGACATGAGGGAATGAGTGGTGGCTCTGTGAATGAAAAGCTGGAGGAGAGGACAGAGGGAAAGGGAAGGGAAGAGCACAGAACTAGAGCTGTGGTTCTCAACCCTTTTCTTTCTACTCACTTACCACCTTAAGTAATCCTTACTAACCACAGAGTACCTATGGCATTCTCCCATCCCATCTTCATTATACTATCACGCCTGTAAACACTCATTCTCAACATAGTGTTCTAGCCTGAAATAGCATCAATTATTTTTCACCCACTGAATCTGCCTGACCCTCTCTACATAAGTGCAGGCACTTAGATCTTTGCAGCTGATGTTCATGTTCAAAAACTGGACTTCTCGCATCACAATGTTATCGTATCTACCTGACTTGCAATCTTACTATTCATTCCTGATAACTCGTCAAATCCAGGTGACTACCTAACCTAAGAGTCGTGACTACCTTCTGAATCAACGAGCAGATGTAACATTTCCCTTTTCGTCAACTCATCCCAATGTCTACAATGCTGAATCCAGCTCAATGAACCTGAATCAAATTTCTTCAAGATACCACATTATCATTTATCCATGATGCATCATCAACATTTGCATACTTAACAGAAGTTTTCTTAGACATTCTGTTATTTTAAGTTTCTAAGTTCTAAAATTATTTTAATTACTTTATCTGTTGAACAGCAATCATGCCTCATCAGAGAGTTCCTACCTGGAGCTGGCTCAAACTGACACAATGTAAGCAAATAGCGCATTCTACCCTCTCTGTGCTGAATTCTGAAGCTGACAATATTTGCAATTGGTTTTTTTAAAATATATTTTATTTAAAATTTTCAACCATGTAATTATACATTACGTATAAGCAATACTGAATTAAATTTAAAATTATAATGATTACATGGTATTAAACCCTCCTTCCCACCCCCTTACCTCCAACTATAAAAATTTTAATAATACAATAGATATAAAATATATTCATATGAACACAGAAAAAAAAAACAGAAATATAGAAAGAACAGTACTATTCTTGATCGCGCAGATAATCAGCTCACACACTGGAATTTTACAATATTTATATGTATAACAAAATTTAGGGAAGAACATTATTACAGGGTTTAAAAGGCCAGAAGTACATTTTTTTTACATATTTATCCCTAACCTTTGCATATATGGGCTCATATTCGTAATTGTTGAATTATGTTGATGACCAGTGATTCCTAAATAGTGGGTCATGGCCCTCTGGTGGACCACACTGTGATTCCATGTGGGTCTTTAAAAATATTAAATAACATATGTTAAATTAAATAATGATGTGTTTCTTACAGAGCTGCCTTTGACCTGAAAATATTGCTCATTTGTCGCCTCTAGTGGGCCGTGGCATGTTAGGTCATAAGCCGGCTGGGCTTTAGATGGAAAAAGTTTGAGAACCATTGGTTTATGCGTGAATTGCTGTTTGTTTATAAGGTAGTGAAATAAATGGAATAGATTAAATTAAGCTGTAAGAGCATGTCACAGATAAAATAAATAAATCCAAAGTATGGAAGACATCAGGAAATGATGCTTTATATGAAAGGAACTTGCTGAATTCAGAAACCTAGGTGTATCTGATAACAATCCAGGTAGAGAGGCAGCTGGTTAATTTCAAGTGAATGTGGTTCCTGACCTTCATTGCACACTGAGGTACCATTGCTTAATTTCAATTTATGTAAATGGTTTCATTAATTAATGTTAATTGCACAGAAACAAATGTGTTATATTTTAATTTGTTCTCAAAGTAATTTTTTACAAACATTGCAACAATTTCTAAATATTTCTCATTACCAGGAAAAGTTAGGAAAATATGAAAGCACTTGGTGTCAGAGCTATCTGAGCAGTCGGTGGGTGGAGTCCCAGTTGGAGCTGCGACGAACAGCCTGATCCACTCATTGGGATATCGATAGCAATGGGGGATAAGGTTGTCAGGAGTTGGACATTAATCAGGTTAGTGCCACTGCAGGGCTGCCACAGGGAGCAAATGCCAGTGCTATGTCAAGTATGTAGCGTGCACACTACTGCGAAGTGTGGAAAGAAGACACACACACAAGGAGTTGAAGTCTGTCGTAGTGATCAATAATATAGTTCAGTTATGGACAAAAATGCCTTGCAGGATAATGTAGATTGGTTATTGACTGTAATGGCTGGCATGTTGCACAGGACCATGAGAGAGTAAAAAACAGTAATGGTGGAATAAAAATTGAGCATATTTGAACTCAACCTCAAAATGTTGACTTTATTTGACCTCAGGATTCGACACTGGCGACAAGGATGAACTGATATTCTTGATATTTAGCTACACAGGAGAAAAAAATGGCATTTGGAGGAACTGAAGTCACAGGAATTAAAGGTTTGTCTCCAATGGACCCAACTGGAGAAGCAAGCCTAGTTAGGACTTGCTGGGTGGCTTGGTACGAGGAGTTTGATTCATATGCCGACAGCTTGGGACTGTTTGTCGATGGGGTGACGCCGGCGGAGCTCACATGGAGGAGGGCTCTACTCTGGTATACTGCTGAGGCTGAAGTGTGGGAGATTTTCAAGACACTGGCTGACATGAGGAATAAAGCTGGTTATAACAGGGCTGTTGACGACTTGAAAAAAAAAATTGTTGTGGAATCAAGTGTCACAATCCAACACCATGACTTTTGACAGATCAAACAGAGGGACATGGAAAGCATTGCTCAATGGTTACACGACTCAGGAAGGCAACCGAAGGTTGCAATTATGGACCAGATTTGGAAAACCAAATTCGAGATTAGGTGGTACAAATTTGTACATCAAACTGCTTGAGATATAAGTTGTTGGAGAAAGGTGCAACACTCACACTGGCAGAAACATTGACAATAGCAGCATCATTTGAAGCAGTGGAAACTCAGTTTCAAACTATGAAATTGATGGCGCATGTTCTGGTCAAGTTCATAAGATATATACCATCACAAGCAAAGGACAGGAACATGGTAAGCACACTAGTTATTCGGAACGTGGCCATGAAGGTTATTGATGTGGCAATATTGGACATTTTGGCAAGGATTTGTGTTGTCCAGCCAGAGGTCAAGTGTGCAGAAGCTGTGGTAAAAAGGGTCAGTTTGCCAAGGCATGCAGAGCCCCAGGCCTGGCATGAAGTGAACCCAGACATACAAATAATTGTGGAGGAAGAAGGGGGATGAGAGACGGACATAGGCCAAGGGGCAAACAAAATGTATGTCATGTTGAAAAGGGCTCACATAAATGTGTATGTACACATGATGTCAGGAAAAACAAACTGAGACAAGATATGGTTTTGCCATTAACAATAAATATGCAAATGCAAAGGTCCCAGTAGTGATTGGAGGTGTGAAGATTGACATCATGGTGGACAGTGGGAGTGACACCAACATCATAGACAGAAAATTGTGAGAGAAACTGAAAAAAAATAATTACAACCTGAAAATGTGAGAAAAAAAATGTTTCCATACACCTCATCGAAGCTGCTTCAAACAATTGGATGCTTTATAGCAGAGGTGCAGGTGGATGTCCAGAGTAATCTTACACCACGTACCATGATGGCAGAGTTTGTCGTCATAGAGGAATGAGGGGAACCTCTAGTGAGTAAGGAGAAGGCACAGGCAATGGGTGTATTACGAATAGGGCTGAATGTGAATTCAGTGCAATCCTATATTGATCAGAAGGAGGAATTCCGGTCAGTTTTGAAGGATTTGGAAAACTAAGGAACAGGCAGATCAAACTGATAATAGATCCAGAGTTCAGACCAGGAGCACTGCCCCTGAGAAGAACACTGTTTGGGCTGAGGGAGAGAGTAGAAGCAAAAATACATGAACTTATCCAACAAGACATAATTGAACCAATGGAGGAACCAACACCTTCGGTCAGCCCAGTCATTGTAGTCCCGAAACCCAATGGAGAGATCAGACTATATATTGATATGAGGAGAGCAAATGAAGCAATAGTGACAGAAAGGCATCCCATTCCTCTAGTGGATGAGGTCCTACAGGAACTATCAACAAGAAAAATCTTCTCAAAGTTGGATTTGAAATGGGGTTTCCACCAGCTAGAACTAGAGCCAGAGTCAAGAAAAATCACTACATTTATCACACATTGTGGATTGTTTAGATGCAAGAGGTTACTATTTGGTGTAAATGCTGCTCCAAATATCTATCAACACGAAATTCACAAAGTGATCCAAGAAGTTCCAGGCACAGTTAACATCTCAGATGATATTAATGTCCATGGTGCCACACGTGAGGAATATGATGAGAGACTTAGACAGACATTAGCCTGGTTGAGAGATGCTGGATTGGCAGTGAAGGCAGACAAATCTTTGCTGGATGTATCAGAGATGGTGTTCATGAGTCACAAGATGACTAGTGAAGATATCAATCTAACTGAAGATAAAATCAAACCAGTTGCAGAGGTTTGAGAACCAAGGAATGCAACAGAACTGTGGAGCTTCCTGGGCCTAGTGATACTAAACTATTTTTGCAGAACCACTGAGGAGGCTAACAAGGAATAATGCTCACTTTGTGTTTGGACCTGACCAAAGGAAGGCATTTCAGAAAAAGTCCAGGAGAACTCTTGTTCGGAAGAAAGATCAGAACCAAAATACCTCTGGTTGTTGACATAGTGAATGACCAGGAAGTAGAGGACCATGATGCTGAAAGAAAGGGGGCAACAAAACTGTATGCGGACATGTAAAGGAATGCCAGACCTTCAGATATAATACCAGGGGATGAGGTACTAGTGAAGAAGAAAAGTCAGAATAAAATGGACAGACCATTTATTCCCCCATCATATATTGTGGTGTCCAGGGAAGGAAATCAGGTGACGGTCCAGTGAAGGTGTTACTTATGACAGAAACACATCATATGTGAAAAAATATGATCGTCGCAATGCTCCAGTGATGTCGATGCTAGACGAAATTGTGAGAGAGCAGAGCCAAGATGACCAGCTTAATCGACCTGCGATGAACCAACTGGAAAGAGGAACTACTGGAAACCAGCATCAAAACTGAACAGGACATCATGGTCAGCAGTCCAGAAGCAGGCCAGATAATATGAGGAGAGAGACTGCCACATCAGCGACGACCACCTAGGAAATTTCAAGACTTCATATTGTAATAGCATGGAAAACTTTGTATTTTATCGTTTGGAAATCTGTGTTTTGTAAATCATCAAGGAAAATATGTGATTTGTAAATTGAAGTTGATATTTGTATTGAAAATAATCAGTATCAAAAGCTGACTGTTTTAAAAATCGTTTAAGGGAGGGAAGTCATAGTGATAAATAATATAGTTCGGTTATCGACTATAATGCCTTGCAGGATAATATAGATTGGTTATCAACTGTAATGGCTGGCATGTTGCACAGGACCATGAGGGAATAAAAAACAGTAATGGTGGAATAAAAACTGAGCATATTTGAACTTAACCTCAGAATGTTGACTTTATTTGACCTCAGGATTTGACAAAGTTGAAGACTGATTTATTGCACTGGCAGCTCTAATTATATTCTTTCCCAGGTGCTCACGACAAGAGTGATGCTACAGCAGTGCTGATCTCCAATTAGGTGGTGTTCCCGGCCTTGCTCGTTGATTCCCACTGTGCAGGTAGTAACTTGTGATGAAGGTCGTTGGCCCCCACGGGGTCTGCCCGGTTGCCATGTTCATCAGCCATTTTGTGTACTGAGTTGCATCACGGTTAGCGGGCCACTACATGACCCCCCTCCCTCCAGTGTCAGTGACTGGAGCACAGTTTGTTGCTTTTGGTGGCCAACCTCTACGTCATGGGGGCTGCATGGAGACTGGTTGGCTAATGTTCAGTTGAGCTGGTTTGAGGTGGTCAAAAGTGAAAGTCTCTTCCTCACTGCTGTCATCCAGCACACATCGATCCATTGTGCCTGATTACTTTATATGGCCCCTTGTATGGCCATTGTTCAGTGTACACCACTGGATGAAAATGTATGTCTTTGGGGACATAGGACTTGATCTGGCCATGCAGCAGATGCTGTGGAGGTGCTAGAGTACCCAATTTTTCCCTCTGCTTAGTCAATGAGGCAGTGGAGTCCTTTGGGTCCTTATCGACGGCCAATAGCTCCCCTAGTATCACCAATGGTGCACCATATACTATCTTGGCTGCTTATGCATGGAGGTCCTCTTTTGGTGTGCTGTGGATCCCCAGGAGGACCCAGGGTAACGCACCTGTCCAGTTCAGCTCATTGAGCCAAGCCGTCAAGGCTGCATTTAGGTGCCTGCGGAACCGCTCCACCAACCCGTTGGCCTGAGAGTGGTAAACCGTGGTGTGGTGGAGCTGGGTTCCCAGCAACTTGGCTAGTGCCACACAGAGTCCTGAAGTGAACTATGTACCTCTATTGGAGGTTATGTGCTCCAGGTCTCTGAAACGAGACCCAAGTATTAATCAGTGCTTGACACTGTGGTTGTGTCAGCCAGCAGGACCACCTCTGGCCACCTGCTGGAGCAGTTAATCATGGTGAGGTGATATCTTGCCCACGGGAAATCGGAAGTGGCCCTACAATGTCAATATAGACATGGCTGAACCAACGTCACGTTCACTTAAAAGTCAAAGGTGGGTGCTTGACGAGCATATGCACTTTGGACGTCTGACAGAGCATGTAGGTCTTAGCCCACTGTCTGGCCTGTTTCAAAAGGCCATGCCATATAAACCTACTGGCTCCCATTTTAACAGAAGTCCTGATGGCTCGATGTGCCTTGTGGTGCACCACATTAAAGACCTGCTGCCTCCACACTGCTAGAATGATGGGATGGGGTTTACCACTGGAGACATCACAAAGGAGCATCTGGCTCCCAGAACCAATAGCAACACACTCCAGTCTGAGTCTGGAAACTGCAGTTCGGTATACCAGTATCTCAGGATCCTCCTGTGTCCTGGCTAGGGCAGAATAGTCTATTCCCTAGCACAGGGCTTAGATGGACACAAACAACAGGCACCACGTTGGTCTTACCCACGATGTGTTGGATATCCGTGGTGAACTGATGTATGAGACGTGTCACTGCTGCCTGGCCAACCATGGTTCAGATACTTTGTGAAAGGCAAAGTTTTATGGTTTATGGTTCATGAAGACCCTGAAATACCTGCCTTCCAAAAAATACCTTAAGTGCCTGACTGCCAGGTATAACGCCAATAGATCCCAGTCAAAAACTCTGTTCGGGTGACCCGAGGTGCCTACTAAAAGAAGGCCAGCGGTTCCCATTGCCCTTTGATGAATTGTTCCAGTATACCCCCTACTGCTGTGCTGGAGATGTCTACTGTGAGGGCAGTTGGTCCCTCTGGCCTGGGGTGTACCAGATGTGTGGTGTTGGTCAGTACATTTTTGGCCTTCTGGAATGCCTCCAAGGCCTCATTGTGCCAGGTAATGTCTTTACCCTTCCCCACTATTAGTGTGAAAAGGGGTCACATGATGTGACCTGCTGCCGGTATGAATCAGTGATCAAAGTTAAACATACCGGCAAATTCTTGCAACCCCTTCTCTGTGCAGAGCTTGGTGAAATGCCGAATGGCCTCTACCTTTTCGGACAGGGGTTTTGCTCCATGCCTGTTGATCTGATGCCCCAGGAAGTCAATCATTTCCAACCCAAACTGGCACTTAGTAAGATTTATAGTTCGCCCAAATTCCTGCAGCCAGGCGCACAGATGCCTCAGGTGGGCTGCACAATCTGTGATGTTTCGGCTGGCAATGAGAATGTTGTCCAAATAGATGAATGTAAATGGGAGCTCCCGGCCCTTTACAAGCATCAGTCTCTGGAGCTTCTCAGGGGGAAGGCAGCACACCCTGGCATGGAGCGGGGGCCCTCAGTGAGGATGGGGTGCCTTACCCCGTGTTTCAGTCAGAGGCAGAAATCTGTAGCACCACGATTGAAGGGAACTCTACTAGGATTAACATGAATGCGTTGTCTAATAGCAGAAAGGACTCAAGTTGGGGAGCAGGTAACTTAGCATCCACCCCCCCATCCACACACATGGCGTGGTTTGTAAAGTCCTAGTGTTCACCAATCACTTCCCTTTAATGTCCACCAGCAGGCACTAGGCTTGCAGGAGGACTTCTTCTAGGAGTAGTTGTCACATTGGCCAACCAACCACCCCAGTCATTAATGATGGTTGGTCATGGCATTTCTCTGAAGTTGGGCAGCATCAACGGGGTCCTTCACCCCATTGCTGATGATAATAGCAATACTGTTGGGTTGGGGGGTCCACTTGCCTCTCTGTGTGCAATGGCCTTGTTGCCAGCTGTGTGCGAGGGCTAGCGATCTGCTCCACCGAGATGCCGTTTTCTTTCTTCACTGTCCAGAACATGTCTGACCAGACTGCGACTTTCCTGGAGTTGCTGAAGTCCTCATCAGTGAACAAGAGTTAGATATCCTCAGGCAGCTGCTCTAGGAATATCTGCTCAAAAAGCAGGCAAGGCCTGTGTCCCTCAGCAAGGGCGAGCATCTCGTTCATGAGGGCAGATGGGGCCTGACCCCCAAACCATCAATTTGCAACAATCGGGCAGTGTGCTCGCACCTTGAGAGCCCAAAGGTGCAGGTTAATAGCTCCAGAAGCTGCCATTGGAAATCGACAACACTTGCTACCATCCCCTAGTCGAGCGAGCTCACCACGTAGTAATAACATGTGCTGTTGGCGTTGATCTGTCAAAGGAGGAACTGGGCCTCGGCCTGTTCGAACCACACATGTGGTTGTGACACCCAGGATGTTGGTAGCTTCAACGAAACCGCATGGAGAGCTGCCTGGTCCGTCACCAATGTAGCGTGCGAGCTACTGCAAAATGTGGAAAGAACACACACACACGAAGAGTCAAAGTCAAAGACTGAGTTATTGCACTGGCAGCTCTGCTTATATTCTCTCCCCAGTGCTAACGACAAGAGTGATGTCATGGCAGCGCTGGTCTCCAACTGGGCAGCATTCCTGCCATTGCTCGTTGTTTCCTGCCATGCAGGTGGTCACCTGGGATGAAGGTTGTTGGCCACCATGGGGTCTCTATGGTCGCCATGTTCGTTGACCATTTTGTGTACCGGGTTGCGTCCTGGTTAGCAGGCTGCTACAAGTAGCATAACTTTTTTGTGTGTAAAAAGTAAATTCAGCTGGTCAAACAGTATACTTTATAGAGCAAAGATAAAGATACATACCAATCATCTGGCTTGATAAAGGGATTAATCCCAAAACATCAGTTATGCATCTTTATCTTTAGTCTATAAAGTACACTGTTTGACCTGCTGAATTTCTCCAGTATTGTGTTTTTACTTCAACCATAGTGACTGAAAACTTTTGTGTTTTACTTCCGTTTTTTTTACATATACTAAGGCAATGAGTGCAATAGAAAACAGACATTTTTATTTTCGCAATGGAATCAAGTCCATAATTATGTAGCATTCAGAGGGGGAAACTTGGAACACATAAACAGGCAAACACAAAATGCTTATTTAACTCTATAGATTTTGGATCTGTTTAATATCATCAATTGTGTTTGTGTACTCCTTGAAAGAAATGCAAAATTATCAAGAAAATAGCTGTTTGGAAATCATTCCTAAACATCTGCGATAATACTCCTGAAGTATATTTAACGAGTTTGTTGCATAAGAATAGTCTCTTGTACAGTTGGACATTAATGTTCTCTGCAGGGGCAATAATGATGCTGTCACTGACATCTGTGTTGTTTCTAGATAAGGGAATGTTAATATTGCACTATCCTTCCCTATCAAGGTCGTGGCAATGTACATTATTAATGTAGCATAGTGATAATACACTGTTGCTCTGGAGATAGCATGAATGCAACATCTTGTAAATTTACATAGAGATTATTTAGAAATTATTATTGAGATTACATTTATTAATTCCATACTGAGTCAATGTTTATTGCATCTTCATTTTTTCACAGTACATTGCAGACTTATCTTCAGAACAATGTTAATTTAAGTATGTACTTGGGATACCACTCTTACCATAATCTGACTTCACTTATTCAGCCAATAATTGATTGTTTTTTTTATACAGTAACACAAATTACATCAAAAGTAATAGCTTCTTGCATTTTGTGGGATTATTTCCACTACTTTAAAATACTATAAACAATGATGATTTGAATCAATATTTAATTTGAAGGAATAGACTCTTTCCAAAGTAGTATCGGTACTCAAAATGATTGATTCAATTGAATTGGATCTGCACAATCATTCAATCCAGCACTCATTTGATTTGGCTAGGAATGTTTCATTCCTAATTTCAGACTCAAATACACAGACAGAACATTTGGACAAAATGAAAACAGCTTAAGTAGGGCATTAAAAAAATGATCAAGTCACAATAAAAGGGCATTGGCTAAAACCCTGTTACTGTGTTCACACGAGCATGGTCAAAACTGCTTTGAAACCCAGCCATTTCTTTTCAAGTGTCCTCAGTTTTACAGTCTGAAAAGATAAATTATCAACCCATTCCTTCTCAATCACTTATCTTCCTGCTTTTCAAAGCCCTTTGTGCTTCTGGCAGGAAATTCACCCACTCCGCCCACACCTTTTGAAAGAATACAACACTATAAAGATTACTAATTCTTAATTTGTGTTTGATTCTGCATTTCAAAAAAAACATTAGGTAAAAATATATTTGAAATGCCTACTCTGCCAAGATTTATTTTCTCAATGCATAACCATTAAAATTTCCCTTAATTATGCTCATCTGCACAGTAGTATTTCTTAGAATTTTGGTATTTGAAATGAATTTTCCATTTGCTTTTAAGTTTTTTTTTGATTGGTTTACATGGTGGTATCTGGACAGACAGATTTCTCCTTTGGAATAAATCGCAGGATTCAGTACATCACTATTCCCTTACTGGATTTAAGACATAAGGTGTTTATTTTCCTGAAGCATATGCATGGGAGCCAAACTAAACAGCCATGTACAAAGATTTGCCAACAAATAGAAAGACCCACAATATCATACTCTTTCAGGGCATTCCATTACAAAATGCAACTGAGCTCATTATTGAGCATCAGAGCTGTCACCATGTGTCTGAATTCTGGTTGGAAATCAATTTAAACAGATGGAACTCTGCTTTTTTTATGGTTACCTGAATATAAAGAAATTGACAATGACTTTCGGGGCAACTTTTTGGCATGCTCATAAGCCAACACCACTACATAGTTTGATGACTAAAGTTGGAGTTACCTTGAGTCTGGAGAGGATGTGACAGGTCGGAAGAGGAGTAGGTTGCTACCATACCAACAGGAAGTTTGTGGGAGCCAAGGTAAAATATTGCAGCAAAAAAGATTGCAAACTGAAGTGATATGCTGCCTTGTTTGACACAAGGCTGTACTGAGATTGTGCTCTGTGTAGATACATTGATTCAAAACTCCAGCTGCCTTGTTTTGTGATGTAAATGAACTACTGCAGACAACTATATTCAAGAATGTTGGTCCACAGACCCCTTGAGATCAATTAAAGTGTATGGTTATGGCTGGTGCTCATCCCAGCACTTTTCTTCCGAATCAGAATCTATTGTCATGAACAAGCCATTAAATTCGATGTTTTGTGGCAGCGTCATAGAGTAAACATACACATTATAAACATCTTATTATATAAATAAAAATAACAATAATAATGCACGAAAAGTAAGGCAATGTTTTTGGTTCATTGATTATTCAGGAATCTGATGGCAGCGGGGAAGAAGCTGCCCTTGTGCCATTGAGTGCTTGTCTTTAGGCTCCTGTACCTTTTCCCTCCTGGTAGCAGAGTGAAGAGGGCATGGACTGGTGGTGGGGGTCTTTGAGGATAGAGGCTGCTTGGAGGGGTTATAATCATTTCCGTGGTGTCCCTTGATGGACGCAGTTCCACATTGCCCATTAGGGAACAGCATTTTGACCATTGGGAGGAGATAATGAATGAAGACACTGGTGATAATAGCAAAGAGAAGGGGAAACACTTTTACAGATATTGCAAACAAATTTTTCTGCTTTAATCTCAATCAGCATTGATTTGTAGACCACATGTCTCACATGGGCAATTCGCATAACAAATACTCTATTCTGTTTCAGAGATTTTTAAATGGGCAGAGAACTATAGTCAAGGATGTTTTTAAAGCTCCCTTGAAACAGTGTAATATCCCTAATGGCATGGGATTCCCTGGCACTCAATAACTCATGTCATCGTGTGGCATGGTTAATGAAGGGGGCTGCATGGGTTTAAATAGCGGTTAGCATGACGCTATTACGGCATCAGCGACGCAGGTTCAAAACAGGCACTGTCTGTAAGGAATTTGTATGTTCTTACTGTGTCTGTGTGGGGTTGCGGGTGCTCTGGTTTCCTCCTACCCTCCAAAAAAACATATGGGGTTGTAGCTAATTTGGATGTAATTGGGCAGCTCATGTTTAAAAGGCAATAATCGGCTTGTACCGTGCTGTAAGTAAAATAAAATAAAGTTATAAAATTAAAAATGAAAATGAGCATTTGGAATGGCATGGAGAACATTGAGTTGATGTGTTGGAGTACCAGAGAATAGAGGGTTAAAGGCTGGAAGGAACACACCACCTCCCAACTCACTTGCACATCTATGCCATCACACAATTTATGAGGTTCCTGTGACTGAATCTATGAGTTACATACTGACCTCATGCGCCACCTCAGAACCTACCTAACTGGAACATAAGCAAATTGATCCTGCAGTACTGCCGAAGAAAAATTTGAAATAAATTACATGATTAAACAAAAGTAAATATTTGTCAAAGGTAACCACTGTGTATTTTCGTATTTTGAGTGAATATTTCACATCAGTGTCCTCTGTAAATGGAAGTAATGGAAACTGCGTTTACTTGAGTACGTGAGATGTCAGAAACAAGAACAGAAAATGATAGAACCACTGAACAGGGCAAGAAGCATTTGTAAATAGAGAAACAAAGTTAATGTTTCAGGACAAAAATAGGAACATGAGAAAATCACCTAGTTTGGAGGATGATACGAAGATGAGACTATCTCTGATAAGAAGAGATGAAATTTGTTTTATGACAGTTATATCCTGGGAATTCTAATGAATACATAATAGTTGCTGTTAAATAGCTGGAGTGTATGCAGTCCCCAGGTTACAAACAAGATCCATTCCTACATCTATTTTTAAGTTGAATTTGTAGGTAAGTCGGAAACAGGTACATATGGTTCTTATTTAGCGACATTTTGTCATATGCTTGTCTTAGTACTGTGAAAAAAATAAAGAAACAATTCTTAAAACAGTTTAGATAGAACAAAAAAAATCATGATTAAAAGCTTAAATGGCGGCTGACATTCTCCATCCTCGAGCCAACGAACCGCTGAAGATGTGCATGGTCCATTCATAAGTACAAGTTGTCCATAAGTCAGACGTTCATAACCTGGGAACTGGCTGTACTCAGTTCCTTTATTGTTGTCATCAATGAACTCGATCTTCCACATATTTGCTTAACTGCATCAAAATCACATGTGCACCAGGATGTTTATATTTTTCAAGGATACATCAAATATGGCTGAATGACCTCTCCTCTCCCTCTCTGACATTCCAGTTAGGATTTTACACCTTCATTTTTAGTCCAGGGTCGACAATTTCAAAGATGAACCTCTGAGAAAATAAATGCCTTTTCATTTCCAGTTGAGAATGGGTGACTATGGCCCGTAGTTTTTGATACCCTCACTACGGGCAGGATCCTCTCACCATCTACTCCATCAATTCCAAGCAGAATCTTTTTTTTCAATAAGTTCCTCCCACACAGAACACCAAAAAAAAAATCAATGAGCAATGTCAACCACTATGCATGAACTTTTTCAACCTCACTAAATCTTAGGGCCTCAGAAGCACACTCCACAGAAATTTATCTCCACCTTGCATTTGCATCACAATGGTGCAAACCACATGCCCAACCAATAGGACTACAACTGCCAATCTCTTTGAAGACCAATATCAAATATGTCTTTGTCATTGTCCCAATGCTTCCCATAAAGGAGGAGATGACCTTCAGAATTAATGGGAGAATTTTCAGCCTGTGATGGCTGCACTCCAGAAACAAGGAAACCCAAACGTCAGTACTTGAGCTGCAGTATGTAGATTGTGCACATTTGGAGACTGAGCTCCAAACCAATGACAACTCTTTCATTGAACGATTCAAGATAATGGGTGTTTCCCTGAGCAGCTGAAAAATAATTATCTCACCATCTGCTCCTGTCCCAACCTCCAAAAATGAAATTCACAGAAAGTTGCTGGAAAACAAACATTATTTCTCATCTCAGAGAGACAGCTCCTTAAATGTGGCAGCACGACATTTGTTTTCCCCAACCAAAGATCATGACCTCAGACCTGGGGCAATACTTGTGGTTGACTGGACAGCAGTGATTTCTGCATTTCTAAATGTGTTTTAGACTTGGGATAACTACAAAAGGCAATTTAATGCACAAAAGGATACCATCAATGTTATCCCTAAAAATTCCTCCAACCCTGTGGAAGATATGGGAACCAATGCCTTTATCCTCCCTTGAACAACACATCCCACATTGAAACACTTGTTTTGGTTTGTCAGCTTAGATGGGCTGGACATGTTGTTCCTCTGCCTAACCCAACATTCCTGAAACACACTCTCTATTCCAAGCTTTGTGACAGGAAGACAAAGTAAAATATTCAAGGATGTTCTCAAAGACCCACTGAGAAATTGCAAAATTCTCGTTTACTCCTGGGAATTACTGCTCAGTCTGAAAATGAAGCCTGCAAGACAATTTGAGAAGCCCTAATCCATACATCTGCAGCCCACACAATTCATGTACTACCTTGAATTCAGTCTTGGAGATATTCTCACATTCTTTCATTTTTGTTTGGTGATTTCTTTGGAAAACCCAGACTGGAATGGAAGTGTGTTTTGTTGCAATAAAGCATGTCAGATTTGAATACAAATACACAATCATATTACAAATAATGAAAAAAAAACTTATTCACAAACTGCCCCTCCCCACTCCTTTGCACCTCACTACCCCCTCCTCCCCCCCCCCCCCCCACTCCCTGAAGAGCCAGACATCTTCTATATTATTTGTGAAATCAACAGTAGTTCCCACTCTGGTCTCAGCAGTCATCTCAGAACACATGAGACCAGAATGGAAGCATTTCCGTCTCAATCCTGAGAGACTGCGTGGTGAGAAATAAATGATGATGGTAGCAGCTGGCACACAATTGTGCACAGTTACGGAAAAAATATATATTTCATGGTCATGTTTCAAAAACTTATTTTGACAAATTTATAATATATTCACTTTTGATTTGCTAATTCTAAAATCATTTAATTTGCAAGGAATGTCAAATATACATGATTTTCTATTTGCAACAACCCTCTTAACAACTGTTGTTGAATGATAAAATCTCCGTGACGATTCTCACAAAAAAAGGTGGCATGGTTGACGTAGTGGTCAGTTCAATGCCTTTACAGCCACAGCGATCGGGAGCAAGGTTCAAATCCAGCACTATCTGTAAGGAGTTTGTACATTCTCCCCATGTCTGTGTGGGTTTTCCCCATGGGGCTCCGGTTTCCTCCCACACTTCAAAACATACTGGGGGTTGTAGGTTAATTGGGTGCAAATGGACTGTGCGGGCTCGTGGGCTGAAATGGTCTCTTTCCATGCTGTATGTCTAAATTTAAAATTTAAAACATTTTAACAAAGAAACCTGATTTTAATGAAACACAGCTCCTCTGTGATTGGGTAAGGATTAAAATAGTAAAGAATGCTTATATGACAACAGAGACCACATTATAAATGTTGTTAAAAAAGAAATTTTGCAAACGTTGAGGGTCCAGTGCAATTTGCAAACAAAAAGGAGAAACTCAGCATCCATAGGAAGTAAAGGGTGACCAACGTATTGGTACTGGGTATATAAGCATACCTAGCGAAGGGCCGAGGCCCAAAGCATTAGTTACCCTCTACTTCCTATGTATTGTCTTTCACCTGCGAAGATTCTCCAGCACATTTGCACATGGGTGATTAGAATGCAAAGTACCTTGAAATTTTATGAATTTGAAGATATTCAATAAATTCAACATTTTTGCTTTTTATAGTATTATCTTTTCTGTGATACATTAAGTATAGGAAAGAATTGGCACATTGCATTGTAAAAGTAACATGTGATATTTTGAGGATAGCCAAATCTGAGAAGTATTTCTATAAATTTGTGAGAGCAAAGAAGGGGAAAACCCCAAACAAATTTAAATATCAATTGAAAAGGGAAGTCTGGTTAAGAAATATTCAGAAATGCAACTCCCACCACCGCAAATTCACATGTACAAACATAAAATGAGGAATATGTCTTTTGTCAAATATGAACAAGTCTATTTTTTTCCCAGAGTACAGCATTTTGTCTCTCTCCTCACTCCTGAAATGATTGGAATGGTTTATCAGAATTCCAACTTCTTGAATCAACCTGAACACGATCTTGGAGACATTTCTGTCTGATAGTTCTTCACACCTCGCATCAGTGGATAATGTCACATTAAAATACAAACATACATTTCACTTTTGTCATGTGAGATAGCATGTTCTGTTTCTGAATTGTGGCTCAGTCTTCTTTGTGTGAGAACAAGTTTGTTATATATAAGATCATGAATTGAATAAGTTTCCTTCTGAAGAGTCTAATTGTAAATATGTTGGCTGAATTTGTCGCTGATCTAATTGTATTCTTAACTTCGCTAGGTGCCTTCCTCACTAACATTTTACCACCTTTGATGCAGCACCTTATCAAATGCCTCTGGAAATTGACTAATTATTCTTTGCACTTTGTGACTTCTTTAAAGAGTTCAAATAAGAGCACAGTTGGTGTAGGCGTTAGTGCAATGACTTTACAGTGCCAGCGATTGGGACTTGGCTTCAAATCTCGTGCTGCCTGTAAGAAGTTTATACATTCTCCTCATATCTGCATGGGTTTTTCCCCAGGGACTCCAGTTTACTCCCACCATTCAAAATGTACCAGGGGTTGTAGGTTAATTGGGTGTAAATTGGGTGGCATGAACTCATGGGCCAAAATGCCCTGTTACCCTGCTGTATGTCTAAAAACAATTGGTCATATCTGATTTCTCTTTTACCAATCAATGTTGACTTTGTCCAATCATCTTGAATTTTTCTTATGTCTTTAATATTACTGTCAAACATCTACATATGTGACAGATGCTAGATGAAACCGATCTGTAGTTTCCTGTTTTTGTCTTGAATTGAAAAATTTCTTAGTTGAATAGAACCTTTATTTTGCTCAATATCATTGGTTCTGTGATACTAATTCTCCTGAATTTCTCTGCCCCTTCTAATTAACAACCTAAAGCATTTCTGATATTTATTTGTGTCCTGGACAAATTATCGGCTTGCCGTAATTCATCTATCTTCATCTTACTTCCATTATTATATTCAGTTTCTACGATAGCAGGGCTTACATTGTTCACTCCTTTTTTCTTTAAATATCCATATAATATCAGATGGTAAGAGTTTCCATTTCTGTCTAAATTTATTCTGAGATCAAAATTTTTTCTTTGTTATTAATCATTTAGTCTTGCTTAGATTTTTTGTAATATACTGTGAAATCTTCCCACCTGTTACCTGTCTGAGCAATTATCTGCATCTTTAATTTTGATACATTGTTTTATTTTAGTTTATATGCAGGGACGATGCTGAAATTTAACAACCTTCTCATTAAAGAGAAATTGCCTGACCAAAATTATAAATGTGATTTAAATAATTGGACAATAGCTAAATGTCCTTGGGTTTGATAAGCAAATTGTCTGTTCTGAAATCATGAGAGCCAAGTAGACAATACCCCCCTTTTTTATGGCAAAGGACAGCTTTTCTTTCTGTTTACTGGACATTTATGAAATTGAGGGCCTGATTTTGTATTACATCTCTTTATGGCCTTTAAATTGATAGGGTAAATTTAACTCCCCAGTGCATAAATTGCAAATTATAATATTGTAGGTCACTTCCTGCAATCACTATTTCCATAGTTCTGATGAAGCAACATTGACTTGTCATGTTGACCCTTTTCTCTCTCTCCACAGAGGCTGCCTGATCTGGAGAGCAGTTTCTTGTTCCTTGATTTTATACACTTTGAAAGGGGGAGATTATTCTTTTCTCTCTTTTTTCATTTAATTTATAAATTAGGAATCAGGAAATTTCTCACATCGTCTCTGCAGAATCGAAGAGAGACAATGAAGAAACAATCTAACATTCCCTTGTTTTTTGTGGGCTGTGCTTATTCACTGAGCTTTGGTATTGAAGTAATATACCCAAATGAAGGACAAGGCTTTGCTTTTACGTTCCAGTGTGAGTTGATAAAGGCTTTTAGCCGTTGCATTTTAGCATCTATATTCCTTCAGGTTTTCAAACGAAAAGAATTTAACCGTGGAATAAATCACTGAAAGTGCATGCTATGGCTAGCAGGCATTAAAAATATAGCGTGCATTTTCATTTCATCCCACAATGATCTGTATCTTTTGTAAACAGTTTTAATGCTGTTTGAGAAATAAACAAACTAAGACGTTGTTGCTGTCAATCTCTTCTTTTTCTTTGGCTTGGCTTCGCGGACGAAGATTTATGGAGGGGGTAAAAAGTCCACGTCAGCTGCAGGCTCGTTTGTGGCTGACAAGTCCGATACTAAAAGAAATGTCAGAAATACACAACAGGGCAGGCAACACCTGTGAGCCAAGAAATAATTTTCTTGACACTCAATCAACAGCACCTTTTCAAACATACATTGTTAGGGATGTAGCTCCAAAAAAGACAAGTATTTTATTTACAGTGAAGTTGTAATTATTCAAAGTGTACCCTCTGAAGAACCAGTACATAGTGGTGCCAGAAGCATTCAATTATATACTAAAATGAATAATGAGAGTTAATTGACACAATGCATGGTGTACTGGAACTCTTACTTGCTGCATCCAAAGAGACACATAAAGTATTCCAATTCCCATATTCTAACTAATATTAAACTCCCACAATATCCCAAGACAGGAAAAGAAGAAACATTGCAAGGGATAGATAGATAAACATTCACAGCTTCGGTTAGCAAAAGACATTTCAATGGTGGTCCCATTCGAGTTTATTGTTAGGATTAAGGTGGTACTGGGAGTCTGGTAGCCCTTAGAAAATCTCCTTCTTCCTGTATATGAGCCATGGCTCAGGGACAGCCTTCTCAGGTCTTTAACATATGAAAGCAGCCTGAACACTGAATGCTTGAGCTAAACCACTGCACTTCACGTCATACATTAATTCATACCAAACTAGGAAATGTAATGCCCAGTGGGTACTGGAGAAAGAACATTCCAAAAATTTAGCTGTTTTGCACACAGTTTTGAACAAACGAAAAAAGAAAATGGTACAAAACTATGCAGTCTTGTTCTAGATGCATAGGTTTATCTTAAAATCTATTTTGTTTGATATTTGGAAATATCTTTTGGGAATCTGTTGATTCACAACTATAGGAGCTGAAAAGCACTGTGCACAAAGCTAATAAAATAGATTCTCGATTTGCATTAATGGCAGTCGAACAATATGACAGAGACTGATTCCCGAGTGCATGAGTGATCCAAAATATTACAACCATTGATAGAGAATCAATGTTTTAATCATTAATTCTTTTTTTCTTATATTATGGAAATGGCTTGAGCTGCTGAACATTTCTATGTTTCGTATTTATTTCACATTTCATCCTCTACATTTTTTGCTTTGATATTCATCAATAACAAGCGCTGGATAGCCATTTGATTCAAAGAATCTGTAATGGAGATTTTGCAGAAAACCTAACAGAGAAATAATGCAGTTAGTTTTTCTCTGAAGGTTGTAAGAGTCCTTCAACTCTTGAACATGAGGAACAAATGCAAGATTGACTGTCTCTTTTTGATTGCAATTAAAGTTCCTTTACAACTACATAAGAGCATAATAATACGAAGATAATTTATTCAAAAGTTTTCAACTTTAATGAAGCATACATGTAGCATATTAAACTGGCAATATCTGGACCATTTAAGCCAGATTCATCATAGCAGCCTAGATGGAATTTAACTTTGACAAGCTGGACTTTGGTAGGTTAATCCAGCTCAGGATGTGGAGAATAGTAAGACCCGGGGAATGTTGCACAACAAAGAGGCGTGAGATTGTATGAATAGTAATTCCATAAAAGTGAGAAGACAAGGAGTTCAAGAAGGTGTTTTAGAAGGCTTGCCTTTAATAATCAGGGCTATGAATACAGGAGCAGAGATGTTACATTACAGCTATATAAGATGTTAGTTAGACTGCTCTTGGAGTATCATGTACAGTTCTTGTCACCCAGCTAGAGGAAGGATACCATTAAACATGAGTAATCTGGGTACAGTGTTGTGGAAAAGATGTTGAGCAATAACTTGTTACCAGCAGAGTCTATGCATCCCTGTACTTAACTGCTGACCAATATGTTGTCAATTTACTTTTTGGATTGATCCATGCCAATAATTAGTCATGTTCTTGTGGACAAAATCCTGCTCAAGAAACAAAGGGATTGCAGTGGCGGCTCACCCATGCAACAGGCAAACTGGCCCATGGAATCGCTGGCAAGTCCACGGCAGATCTGACTGTGAGACCTCTGGATGCTGGGAGTCACAAGCATCCTCGACATCTAGGGGATTTAAACGCATGTGAGAGTTCTATTAAAGTCAGATGATTCAACTCACTTTCAATTCTGTGAGGTTCTTTCACTCACTGTGAGCCTAGTGCGACTACATTGTCCTCTTTTTCACCTTGTTATATGATGCCCTCTGCTTTGCCCAAATGTCAAAAGATGATGCAGTTGAATGAATGAATGAAAAATTTATTGACATAAATTTTAGTGACATGTACAGATGTAATGAAAGGTTTATTTATTGCACCTTCCTGTGAACAGAAAATAGGCTAACAACAATTACATTACATTTAACACACAAGATGCCATAGCAATAAAATAAAGATAATAAATATAAAAGGAATAGAAAAAAAATGAAGTAATTAATAAATTAGTGTTCAGACTTGCCAAGGGTGCAAACAAGTATGTTGTGTCAATTGTATAAATACTACTTTGGTGGTCTTGGAGAAATGCTTGGTGAGGGTACTACAGTGATGGCATTCCAGAGCATGATAAATATCCTCGAACATAGAAGTACCCAGTTTAAATGTTTCTATCAAAAATAATTGGAAATCAATGGAACAAATATTGTAAAATTATTGAAAGACATTTACATTAAATATTAAGCAAGTCAAGTCAAGTTTATTGTAATCTGATTGTACAATTACAACTTGTACAACTTATTCACTCTACTCACTTTACACCCATGACTTTGTGGCTTGGTATGACAATAACACCATCTACAAATTTGCTGGCGATGCCACATTAGTGAGTTGTACAAAGGATGGGGTTGAGTCAGCATACAGGATGGAGATTGAAAGCCTGGCCTAATGGTGCATTAACAACAATCTTGCATTCAATGTCACACAAACTAAGGAGCTTACTGTTAACTTCAGGAAAAGAGAGCCAGATGTATACAATTCAGTGATCAGAATCAGAATTTATTGTCATGAACAAGTCATGAAATTCAGTGCTGTGGCCAGAGGTGGAGAGGGTGAGCAAATATAGGTTCCTGGGAGTTATTATCTTGGAGGATCTTTCCTGGAAGCCACACACCAATGGCGTCATAAAAAAAAAAGCACGTCAGTGCCTCTACTTCCTCAGGAGGTTGTGGAGGTTTGGTATGACACCAGAAACCCTGGCAAATTTCTACAGAGGTGTTTTGGTTAAGTGTGCTGACCGGCTGCATCACGGTCTGGTATGGGAACACCAATACTCCTGAGCATAAAGTGCTATGAAAGGTAATGGACACAGTCGAGGATATCACAGGGAAAATTCTCACCACTATTGAGTACATCTACAGGAAACACTGCTGTCACAGGGGAGCAGCAATCATTAAAGACCCTCACCCCCCAGTACATGCACTGTTCTCACTGCTGCCATTAGGAAAGAGGTCTGGGTGCCATAAGAAATAGCTGCTACCCCTCCACCATCAGACACCTCAATGACAAACTCAAAGAGACTCATTTAAGGACTCTTACTTGTGGAATTTATTGATTTTCTTTTTGTTCTCTCTGTATTGCAGTCAGTTTGTCTATATTCGTTATCTGTTTACAGTTTTATTTGTTTGCATGTTTACGCTCTGTACAGTTTATTTTTTTACACTACTGATTAGTGGCAATTCTGCTGTGTCTGCAGGAAAAAAAAGAATTTCAAGGTTCTATATGATGTCATCTATGCACTCTGACAATAAATCTGAAATCTGAACAACCAGGGTTCTCCAGTGCTCTATGAAAAGAAATGTCGACATACAACTAGTAGTAACACACCTACAGACAAATAATACATATGTGGTTGTGTGGGTGTGTGGACATTGCAGAGCTTAATACGTTGGATGAAGGCTGGTGGGGTGGTAGATGGGGACAATGGGAATACTGTACATGTGTCCACGGGCACAGGAGACCAAGGCAGATGAGTGGGAAATGAGGGGATGTGGGTACGGCTGAGTTAATAGTAGTAGAGGGGAAGCCACATATTTTAAAGGAGGTCATTGCAGATGTTCTGGAATCTCATTTTTGGTGCAGATGCGATGGAGATGGGGGAATTGAGAGAAAGGAATAGAATCCTTACAAGGGAAAGGGTGTGAATAAGTGCCATCGAGGTAATAGTGGCAGTTGGTAGGTTTGTAGAAAATGTCTGTAGAATGTTTGTCCCCCAAGAGTGAGATAGAAAGATTAAGAAAGCAGAAAGTGTTTCCATAGATGGACCACGTGAATTTAAGGTCGGGGTGAAAGTAAGCAGCAAAGTGCATAAAGTTGACAAGCTCAACATGGGTGCATGAGGCCCATAACTTTTCCTTGTCTCGTCCAATCATTCATCTCCTTTGTATCAGCTATCTGTAAATTAGCTGCCATTTCTCCTCCAAGTCAACAGTGGCTGCATATCAGGATGTGTAGCATTGTCACCAACGTTTTTGAAGACATCTTGAGAAGGGCTGAGGCCCAAAGCAACAACTTCCTTTTATTTTCTCTGGATGATGTGTGAAGTGCTAATTCTCTCTTTTTTTATATATATATACTGCACTATCCTGCACCAGAATTGAGAGAAAAAAAAGAGAAATTATTTGCAGACAATACAAAGATGCATGTTGATAGAATGTTATTTTTTTGTTGAGTTCATGAACTGCATAATTAAGCTTGTGATCCATAATTTTTAGCTATTGCCTATTATTCTCACTGAAATGAAAGCATAACTGGTAACAAAATATAGCAGTGGATGTGCAATGCCCAGAATATCCTCCTGTCTCACATTTACTTTCACCCCCTTCCTCCTCCCAAGATTTGTCCTTGAAGATTCTGTACTTTCTTCCCCCTCTCCTCACCTCCATGCACAGCTAAACCTCACTGCAGGGCAATGGTCCATAGTGCGAAGCACAAAACTGCTTCATGGAGCCCCCGATATTTGCGAACCAACTAGGTTTTCAATCCCTGGGTCCTGCTTTGTATCATGGAACAGTATGGTTAGTGTAGCAATTAGCACAACACTGTAAGAGTGTGGGTTCAAATCCCTTACTGTCTGTAAGGAGTTGGTATGTTCTCCCTGTGTCTGTGTAGGTTTTCCTTTGGTGCTCTGGGTTCTTCCCACTGTTTGAAGTGTATCGGTGGTTGTCAGTTAACTTGGTGTAATTGGGTGGCACGGGCATGGGCTAAAATTGCCTGTAATGTGCTATATTTATGTCTAAATTTTCAGAGATCAAATATCATTAATTGGATTGGTCTTGAGCCTCCTTCCTAGAGTTTCTGAAGAAGTTGCTATCTCTTGCTTGTAACACTGTTTTAATGTGGGAAGATATTTGGAAAAGTGCAAGGATCTTGTAATGAGCTGCAGAATGATATACCTCTCTTTGAATAATGGATCTACAGTGATAGCTCAAAAATCCTAAAGATCGGTCATCATTTCTGGGTGAAATATAATTGCCTTAATTACATGCAGTACTACAAACATTTCTGAATAACCTTCAAAAATGTGTGCAAACAATAATGTTGAAGGAAGGAATGACTTTAGAGAAGCCCCAGTGGCGTTTGATTCTTGTTAGCAGCAGGACCTGTCAAGGTGGACTGCGATTTTCCATCACTATCTGATGTGATGTGCGAAGCCTCCTGAAATAGTGATGGTCACTCATTTTAAGGAAGCTTATTTTCTGCCTGCCTGCACTGATAATAAAGACCTTCTGCACCTCTTTTCAAACTTGTTGTACTAATAGAGCTAGAATCTTTGCAGCAAACCACTGCTGTGGCACAATTGAATTTAACTGAATCACTTGGCATTAGTCCGAAAGAAACCCACTGCTGTTTTGGCTGCTCCTAGTGTCTATTTGCTATTCAGGTTATCTTCTTAAGTATGATGTTAAAGACAACAGGCACACTCTATTTCTGTAATGATAAAGCATAGTGAAATAGAGATCCAAAGTTTTAAAAACAACTCAGAAGTCTTTTAAACTTGTCCTTCAATATAATGGGTACATTTCAGTGTCCAATAACCTTTCAGTTCCAACACACAGAGGTAAGAAAGCAGTGGGAAGTATTTAACAGATACTGTTATATTTCTGTTTGGACTTTAGCACTGCAATTGACATTTCTCTCTTGCATTACTGCCATTGGTGATTAACAGCTAACCCAGGACATCAGTGCAACCAAGGTTAAACTCTAAAACACATAATGATTTCACCATAATTGGATCAATTAACATATTGAAATTGACAAACTATCTCCCCCAATGCAGTTGTGCACGCCAGACCTAACATGCTGTGATCAAGTAAGGAAATTGATAGACTCGAGTCAGGTTCCTTACCTGGACTATTTTTTTTTTAAGTTCATACACCCAACCAAATATTCACAATCTTGTTAAAATTCTCCTCCTGATTTCCATTACATTATGCTTCTGGATTTCTGGGAGTTGTTTAGTTAGGGCAATGCTATTTGAACACAAACCTGAGACATTTAAAAAAAAATTAGATTCAGATTTCCTATTCATTGTCAGAGTACATAAATGACATCATACACAACCCTAAGAATCTTTTTTTTCCTGCAGGTGAGGCAGAATCACCATTTAATGGTTGTGGTAAAAGGAAATGTACTCAATATACACATGTAAACACATTAATAAATGTAACCAAGCTGATAGTGCAGTACAAATGTTTCAGTTTCAACTTCAAAGTTGTATTATTGTGTCAAGTACTTTTCCTAGCAATTGCATTGCCATTATATTTCCTTGTTTTTTTTTTGTTCTCTCCTGTATTTTGTTGAGACTGGCATGATTTTTACAAAAAGAAAGACATCTCACTTACCAACATACTTGCTTGTGCAACAGATGGGGAACCACCGATGACAGGTCGTCATCATGGCTTCATCAGTTTCTTGAAAAAAGCTATACCTGGTGCACTATGTAAACCCTAGTTGCAAAAAAAAAATAAGTGGTTGACTTCACAAATCATTAAGCATTGTTATCACAGGAATAAATAAAATAAAGGCACGTGCTCTCAATTCCTGACAATTTCAACAGCTTTCCACTGAAAATGATGAAGATTTTGAATGTTTGTTGTTGCACACAGAAGTTAGATGGCTGTCAAAGGGAAATTGCCTGAGCCGCTCCTGTTCACTTTTTTAAGTTATTGAATTCTTCCAAGACTCCAATACAGTTCTCTGTGATGAACTAAGAAACATCAAGCATGATGACATTGCTTACTTGTCAGATGTATTAACAAAATTCAATGAAGTTGCATTGCAACTGCAAGGAAATGAGGTTAACCTTATCAAAGTCAAATCAGCCCTCTCCACTTTCCTGTCCAAGTTACCATTTATTCAAATGTAACATAGCCTGTCATGTGCTCTTCCACTTTCCAAGGCTCTCTGAATTGGAGAAGGAGAAGAGCATGCCAGATGATGACCTTTAAGTGTATTGTGCACACCTGGATGAGCTGCATGTCTGACAGATTTCAGGGTCTTTTTTTGGCTTAAAATACCAGACTGGGTGATCAATACATTCCTAGATATCAGCAATGAGGAAACTGGAATGGTGGAGGAAGAATTGATTTCACTCCAAAATGATATTAAGCTCAGGCCAAAGTTCAAAAAAAGCCTATCAAAACCTTTGGTTACAAAAAAAACATAGCTGACTTTTAATCTGCTCTGTGGTGTGGAACAAAGTCAAGATGTGCTTTATTTTCTTCCCAACATCATATTTAGTAGAGCGAGGTTTCAATGCGGTAGCTTCTTTCCAAGCAAAGAAATGAGCTGAAAAATTACTGAATGTGGGGATCTAAGACTTATTTTTAGTGCCTTTCAGCCTGATGTTAAAAAGCCAATATTCTTACACCAAGCACATCCATCCCATTAAAACTGAGAAAACAATGTAGTTACAGGTGAGATGTAAATTTACCTTTTCATATTGCTAAATAAATTGGTGTACTATAAGTTGTATATGTGAGATACATACACTTATTTATAGGGTTAGATTAGTTGTTGTTTCAAATTTTCAGTAGACCTAATACCAAAAAGAGGTGTGTGTGTGTGTGTGTGTGTGTGTGGTGGGGGTGGGGGGGGGGGGGGGCGGGCAGATGCGCTAGGGATATAGCATGGGAGCTTAGGGTGCAGCAGCCCAATGAAGTTTGGAAACCATTAATTTAGACAAACCACACAGTTACAGGCCCCTCTGTCCCATGAGCCTGTGCCACTCAAATATGCCTATTCAGCTACATCCCCCGTAAGTTTTGAAAGGTAGGAGGAAACTGAAGCACTGGGATGAAACCCATGCAGACACAGGGAGAATGTAAAAACTCCTTACAGGTGGCTCTGGATTCAAATCCAGGTGACTAGTGCCAGCTTTTCAGTATCTAAGCCACCCATAATGTTCATATTCTAACAATGTCAATATGTATTGATGTATATTGTTAGTCAAGTTTATAAATTCAATTTCTGCAGGTTAAAAAACTATTAAAGTTATAATTAATGATCAGTGATCAAGACCTCTACAGGAAGTTATGGTATGACCTATGAAAGCCCGTCACAGCTCCAAAAAAGCAATTCTAAGGAAGTTCTGGCAGGGTTTGCAGCCCATTAAATTTTACAAGGAGAGGCCAAACACCATAAATGGCTGTGATGCTCAACTTCTCGAAGAGCTGAATACCTTTTATGCTACTTTGAAAAGCATAACACAACGGTATCAATGAGAATCCCTGCAGAAGCTGATGACCCTATTGCTATCTGGCTCTGAGGCCAATATCAAAACATCCTTCAAGAGGGTGAAGCCTTGCAAGGCATCAGGCCCTGACAGCATACTTGGTAGGATACTGAAAGTCTATGGGAGCCAATTAGCAGAGTGTTTTTGTATATTTTCAATCTATCATTAATATAATCAAAGTTTTCCACCTCCTAAAAAAGGGCATGAATGATACCAGTGCCTAAGAAGAACAGAGTGAACTACCTCAATGACTATCACCTAGTAGCACTTACATCTCCTGCAATAAAATGTCTTGAAAATTTGGTCATGGCCAGAATTAACACATACTTAAGTAAAGATCTGGACCCACTGCAATTTGCCTACAGTCACAATTGTTCCACAGCAGATGAAATATTATTGGCTCTCCACTCCGCTCTGGATCACCTAGACAACAGCAACATCTATATCAGGCTCTGTTCATCGACTACAGGTCAGCTTTCAACACGTTCAGAACAGGTTAAAAAGCTCCAAAACCTGGGCCTTTGCACCCCCCGCAACTGGTTCCTTGACTTCCCCATCAGAAGACCACAGTCAGTACGAATCAGAAACAATGTCTCCTCCTCACTGACAGTCAACATAATTGCACCTCAAGGATGCATTTTTAGCCAACTGCTCTACTTGTTCTGCATCCATGTCTGCATGGCAAGGCATAATTCAAATGCCATCTACAAATTTGATGATAACACCAGGGTCGTCAGCAGAACCACAGATGGCAATGAGGAAATTTACAGGAGGGAAATGCCAACAACCTAGCACTCAACTTTAGCAAAATCAAGGAGATTATTATGGACTTCAGGAGGGGGAAATCAGGAGAACACTCCTCAGAGTGGAGTCAGCAGTGGAAAGGGTTGAGAACTTCAAGTTGCTGGGTGTCAATATCTCTGAAGATCTCCATGCCAATGCAATCACAAAGAAGGCAAGTATTCTTCATGAGAAATTTGAGATTAGGTATGTCACCAAAGACTCTTGTAAATTTTGACAGATGAGCATTCTGATTGGGTGCATCACTGTCTGGTATGGAGGACAGGAAAAGACTATGAAGAGTTGTGAATTTGGCCAGTGCAATCATGGACATCAGCCTTCACTCCATCAAGGACATCTACAAGAGGTGGTGTGTTTAGAAAGCACCTTCACCACCAAGGCCATGCCCTCTTCGTATTGCTACCAGCAGAAAGGAAGCACAGGAGCATGAAAATAAATATCCAGGTACATGAAACACAGTTTGTCCCCCTCTGCCATCACATTTCTGAATGGACAATAAACCAGAGACACTACCTCACTTTGTCTTCTTTTTGCACCTATTTGTTTATTTATTTATTTTCTTTTTAAAAATGCAATTTATAGCCGTATTTGTCATTGTAACGCTGCCACAAAACAACACATTTTATGGCAATGACAATGAATTCTGATTCTGAATTAAGTAAGATGACCTCGAGCTAAAACCTCTTCCATGAACTTAATTATAGAAACATTTTTCATACATCTACGTCTCTGCTTCAACTATGGAAAATAAAGCTACACATAAATACCAAATTCTGCCAAAAAGTCTCTGTGTGTTAGAGATTAAATGGCTGACAAACAAGAAATAATGCCCTCTGGGGCAAAAGCAAAGACTAGGTTGGGATAACTCTATTATCAATGTCAATTTATTTGAAACCAATCTCTGAGTACTTAATCATGTGAGTGGAAGCTAGGATCTTCACTGGAAGTGACATTAACGTTTGGATGATTGACAAATTCAAGATATTTGGAGCAGAAGTCCATGAATATGATTGGGTTATAGATGTGTCAAGTACCATGATTCAAAGTTTGTGAATGATAATTTTTCTTTCTTTTTGGATGGGATGATCTCTCTTCCAGCTCTTAGCTATTCTGGACCAGTTCATCGACAGGCTATACCATGCATCTAGAATTGGACGATGCACATTCATCAGCCTTATGTTCTTCGACAATATGTCCTGACCTCCATCCATTGCTTGCATACTATGATATTACCAGATATCTGGCAGAAATTTGAGGTCTTGTCCTCCAGAGAGCAGGTATCAACAGTGTCCACTTCTACCCTACTTCTTTTGTTGACAATTTTCAGAATGTACCCGACAGTCTTGGATAAGAAAGATGATCTTTTTATCTATTTTGTTTCCCAGTTCAGTGAGTACAGAGAAAATTAGTTTTTTTTTTAATTCATCTTTTTATAATATTTGAGGAAATGGTTTGGAGGATTAGGTTATTTTTATTCAATTGAATAATTGTTTTCATTTAGACATCACAATCTAGATCCTTCTGTTTCTATCTATAATTTTCTCTATTTGTCTTTAAAAATTACCCTTGTGAATCGATTTTCATTTTTCCTTCTTCACCTATTGATGTGTGATCAATTAACCACAAGACTGAAGTACAGAAACTGAAGGCTTTTATTAGCTAAAGATGGACAGCATCCCTTGAGTTGCTCGCTCACACTGACCTGGACTCGAACTGAAGGCAGGGTTATGGCATGACAGCCTTTATGGGAAATAAAGGGGAGGATGAGCCGGCCAGTGAAAACAGAGTTGAACAAACAAAGTCAAGGTATACAAGTAGTTTCACCACACCTATCTCTCTTGCTCATCTTGTTCTTTCCCTCTATTTCTCCCTACAAGAATTATTTTCAGTTCAAATTATCAGCCAATTATCTGGTGCACTGGTCTTTGCATCAATAATTGTACAAAAACTGCAATTATTGCAACTGCCTACCATTGCCAATATTTGAAATTATGTTAAAAAATCATTTTAATTATATGAATACAATGAAATCCCATTTTTGTCAGTATTTACACTTCTAAAATATTATCAATAGCATCAAGCTTACTTTGAATCCCATGACATCAATTTCCAATTATTTTCCACGAGTAAACAAAGCACAAGTTAAAAATATTCTTATTATTTACAAAGTGGAAATAAATGGGCATTGAATTCTATGTTGAAAACTAGGTTGTGTTTTTAATCATTATAACCAAATTTCAGATACATATACAGTTCATACAACAGATGATACATTTTTACACTAAAATACTATCAGATATAATCTTCAAAGTAATTTGAAATAAATTAGAACTGAAATAATTCAAATTAAATTAAATTGAGATAATCCAAATTAAATTTCACTCATTAGGTTTTGATATAGATTTAGTGGGGATCTGAATTTCTATATTCATTCAAACTTACATGTTCGGATCGCAGCTTGCCATTTGGATATTAGTCTCCAATCCACCATCTCATTGGGTCATGGTTTAGCAGATGTAACCTCAGCTACACTGACAAAAACCTTTTGCCCTTTGCTTTACTGTATGTCCACTGACCTGTGCCTTTAAAATATTCAAGCACTCTGTTTCAACCACATAAGAAATGCAGATTTTGTGATGGAGCATCCAAAGAACAGTGGAAGACATTCAAATAGATTTTTCACACTGTTCCACAAAACCATACTGCCATTAAAAGCAAGGTCATAAAAAAGTGGCCTTCGAAAAATGAAGGAAATAAAGGAGGACATCAAATTAAAAGCTCATGAATACAAAATCACCAAGAGTAGAGGGAAACTGAAAGATTGGGAGAACTTTAAAAAGCAGTAAAAAACCACAAAGCAAACAATAAAGAAAGAAAAGCTAGATTATGAAAATAAATTAGTTAAAATATAAAAAGATATAGTATTTTATTGTTACATAAAATGGAAATAGAGTGGCCAAGATGAATGTTGTTCCCATTGAAGATAATCTGGGGATTGAAATATTGGGTAATGCAGATATAGCCGCAGCATTGAATGACTGATTGGTGTCTGTCATTTGATTTCAGATTTATTCTCAGAGTACATCGTCTACAACCCTGAGATTCTTTATCCTGCGTGCGAGGCAGAATTTTCACTTATTGGCAGTGCAAAAATAAAATTATACATAGCGTATTCCTGTAAACAAACCACGAACTATAAACAAATAACAAAAAAAAATAAGTTGACTGCAATAGAGAGAATTTTTAAAAAATCAATAAAGTATAAAAGTTAGAGTCCTTAAATAAGTTCTTGATTGAGTTTGTCAATGAGGAGTCTGATGCTGGAGGGGTAGCAGCTGTTCCTGAACCTGGTGATGTGAGTTTTGTGGTACCTATACCTCTTTTCTGATGGCAGCAGTGAGAACAGAGTGAGTGCTGGGTGCTGTGGGTCTTTGACGATAGCTGCTCCTCTCCTTTGGCAGCAGTCCCTGTAGATGTTTGTGATAGTGGGGAGGATTTTGCCTGTGATGTTTGGCTGTGTCCATACTCTTGGAGAGTATGCTCAGGGATATTGGTGATGCAGCTGGTCAGCACACTTTCCACCACACATCTGTATAAATTTGCCAGGATTTCTTATGTCATACCAAACCTTGGCAAACACCTGACACCTGAGGAAGTAAAGGTGTCGACATTCTTTCTTCATTGGTGTGATGGCTGCAGGAAAGATCCAAGATAATGTCTTCCAATTACTTAAATTTTCTCAACTTCTTCACCTGAACCCCTAATGATCACCAGATTGTAGATCTCTAGTTTCCTTTCCTGAAGTCAACAATCAGTTTCTTGGTTTTGGTGACATTATATGCAAGGTTGTTGTTGGTGCATTGTTCAGCCAAGTTTTCAGTCTCCATTCTGTATGCTAACTCATTACCTTTCTTTATACAGCCCACTATCGTAGTATCATCAGCAAATTTGAGGATGATATTATTGTCGTAATGAGCCACACAGTCGCAGGTGTAAATTGGTGGAAGATATCTTTGCTTGGCTTCGTGGACGAAGATTAATGGAGGGGTAATGTCCATGTCAGCTGCAGGCTCGTTTGTGGCTTGAAGTGAAGGTTGAGCTTGCAGCGAACAAGCTGGTGGTCAGTGTGGCATTCCGCGCTGGGCATGACCCTGGTGTGGAGCACATCTCGTATGTCTCTTTCTCGAACCAGGGCGTAGTCCAGGAGGTGCCAGTGTTTGGATCGGGGATGCATCCAGGTAGTCTTCAGGCTGTCCCTCTGCTGAAAAAGGGTATTTGTAATGACAAGCCGCTGTTCTGCGCAGAGCTCCAACAGGAGGCACCCATTGTCGTTGCACTTGCCAACACCATGCTTGCCCAGGATTCTTGGCCAGGTTTCTGAGTCTTTGCCGACATGAGTGCTGAAGTCGCCAAGGATGACAACCTTGTCGGCTGTAGGGGTGCGTGAATGAGGTTGCGCAGATCAGTGTAGAACTTGTCCTTTTCTGCTGGTTCCGCCTGGAGGGTTGGAGCATAGACACTGATGAGGGTGATGCGATGCTTGTTTTGAAGGGGGAGTTGACCTCACTAAAGCCTTCGACACCATGAGTAGGAAAGGGCTTTGGCAAATAATAGAGTGCCTCAGATCCCCCCCAAAGTTCCTCAACATGGTTATCCAACTGCACGAAAACCAACAAGGTCAGGTCAGATACAGCAAAGAGCTCTCTGAACACTTCTCCATTAACAATGGCGTGAAGCAAGGCTGCGTTCTCGCACCAACCCTCTTTTCAATCTTCTTCAGCATAATGCTGAAACAAGCCATGAAAGACCTCAACAATGAAGATGCTGTTTACATCCGGTACCGCACGGATGGCAGTCTCTTCAATCTGAGGCACCTGAAAGCTCACAGCAAGACACACGAGCAACTTGTCCGTGAACTACTCTTTGCAGACGATGCCGCTTTAGTTGCCCATTCAGAGCCAGCTCTTCAGCGCTTGACATCCTGTTTTGCGGAAACTGCCAAAATGTTTGGCTTGGAAGTCAGCCTGAAGAAAACTGAGGTCCTCCATCAGCTGGCTCCCCACCATGACTACCAGCCCCCCCCCCCCCCATATCTCCATTGGGCACACAAAACTCAAAACAGCCTATCTCGGCTGCACCATTTCATCGGATGCAAGGATCGACAACGAGATAGACAACAGACTTGCAAGGCAAATAGCGCCTTTGGAAGACTACACAAAAGAGTCTGGAAAAGTAACCACCTGAAAAACCTCACAAAGATTAGCGTATACAGAGCCGTTGTTGTCATACCCAGACTCCTGTTCGGCTCCGAATCATGGGTCCTCTACCGGCATCACCTACGGCTCCTAGAATGCTTCCACCAGCATTGTCTCTGCTCCATCCTCAACATTCATTGGAGCGACTTCATCACCAACATCGAAGTACTCGAGATGGCAGAGGCCGACAGCATCGAATCCATGCTGCTGAAGATCCAACTGCGCTGGGTAGGTCACGTCTCCAGAATGGAGGACCATCGCCTTCCCAAGATCATGTTATATGGCGAGCTCTCCACTGGCCACCGGGAAGAGGTGCAGCAAAGAAGAGGTACAAGGACTTCCTAAAGAAATCTCTTGGTGCCTGCCACATTGACCACCGCCAGTGGGCTGATATCGCCTCAAACCGCGCATCTTGGCGCTTCACAGTTCGGCGGGCAGAAACCTCCTTTGAAGAAGACCGCAGAGCCCAGCTCACTGACAAAAGACAAAGGAGGAAAAACCCAACACCCAACCCTAACCAACCAATTTTCCATTGCAACCGCTGCAACCGTGTCTGCCTGTCCCGCATCGGACTTGTCAGCCACAAACGAGCCTGCAGCTGATGTGGACATTACCGCTCCATTAATCTTCATCCGCGAAGCCAAGCAAAGATATCTAACAATGCAAGAGTAATGATAAGTACACAATGGAAGATGTGACTTTCATTGAATGGGTCATGATGAACAAACTAGTGAATCTAAAGTTAGGTAAATCCACTTGTCCTGATTATAATGAACATTAGGGGATTGCAAGAAATGGTGGAAGTTATTATAAATGTATTTGTAGTAAGTTATCATCATTCTATGGACTCTCTATGTAGTAAGTTATCAACATTCTATGGACTCTCCAGAGGTCCAAGCAGATTGGATGAGAGTGAATGTCATACAAAGGTTTAAAAAAAAATGTTAACAATATGTATTTAACTAGCCATTTAGCTTAATGCTGTAATCGGAAAAATGATTGAAAGTATCATTAAGGAAATAAAAAGAATAGTGTGACATTTGGATAGAACTTGTTCCATCAGGCAGACAGAGCATTATTTCAAAATGTTTGATAAATTTACTGAAGTTCTTTCAAGATATAACAAACACAGAGGATAAAGGATACAGGTGGGTGTTGCATCATTGGATTTGCAGAAGGTGCTTGATGAGGTGCTACATAAAATATTTATCCAAAGTTAAACATGCACAAAGTTGGGATTGAAGCATTAACTTGGGTATAACATTGGTTAATCGATAATAGGCAGAGATGTGGGATAAACAGAGTTTCTCTCATTCACAACCAGTCGTGAAGACAAAGGAGATGGTTGTGGACGTCAAGAAGATTAAGGTTGACCATTGTCACTGCACATCAATGGATCCATCATGGAAAAAAACATAAAGCACAAAGTTCCTTGGCTTGCAGATAAAGTATAATCTATCCTGGTCTCACAACACCTCCTATTTGGTCAGGAAGGCGTAGCAGCACATACACTTGTTAAGGAAGCTGAAGAGAGCAAGGCTACTAGCCCCCATGTTGACAATATTTTACAGGAGCGCAATTGAGTTTATCCTGTCTGGCTGCATCATTGTGTGGTATGGTCACTACAATGCATCAGACTGGAAGTCAAGAGAGGATTATCAACAGCCAAAAGGATCACTAGGGTCTCCCCGTCCTCTGTACATGACATTTATTGGGAGCACCGTCTAAATAGGGCTCAAGGAATTATACACGATCATTTCCACGCAGGGCACAATATTTTCAACCAACTACTATTAAGAAGATACTGGAGCATCAAAATCAGGATATCCAAGCTGTGGAATAGTTTTTTTCTCAACAGGCTGTGATTAATTAACAGTATCCTGTAACTGTGCAAATTATCCCTAATATTAATATTTGTTAATTTTGATTATTTATGTGATCATTATGTACTGTGTGTTTTTGTGTGCACACTGTGGTCTGGAGAGATGCTGTTTGTCCCATGGGGGTTGGTGCCAGGCTGACAACAGTTCACAATGTACAGTAATGATTTGGAAGAGGGAACAGAGTAATACATCTAATTTTGCTGATGGCATTAAATTGAGTAGGAAAGCAAATTACGTCAACCATGTGGGGAACCTACAGGTAGATATAGAGATGCTAAGTGATTGGGGAATACTCGGGCAGATGAAGTTCAATGGTGGTAAATATGAAGTCATCCACATCACGATGAGTCCAAACACAAGATGAAGATCACTCATGTGGTTGTGTGGTGATGGAAGTCGATTTTAGGAGGGGGAGTCTGAGGGATGTGTTGGCATTGATATTGTGGAGCCCATATATCTGAAAATGTCTCATCAAATTCACACATTGAGGCAATTGTGAAGAAGGCACATTAATATCTTGAGGACATTTGGCATGTCATTGAATATCTATCACATTTCTTCAGGTTTACTGTATAAAGTACATTGACTGATTACATCACAAAAATACAGAAAGAACTCAGTAGGTCATGCAGCATCCATAGGAGGTAAAGATAGATCACTAATGTTCTTCGAGGTATGAGCAAAAAAAGTCAGATGCCTGAATGAAAAGGCTGGGGAGGAGAGAAGAAGCACAAGCCAACAGGTAAAAGGTCATAATTGGACATTGATGAGATAACATTAGAGGAAAAGTAAGAATTGATCAGGGGAGGGGGCTAGCTCTGCTAACATAGAGCTGGAGGAAATGAAAGGGAGGGATAATAGGAGGATAATGCAGCTTAACAAGTGGCTAAAGAGATAGTGCAAAAGGGAGGGCTTCAGATTTCTGGATCACTGGGATCTCTTCCAGGGAAGGTGAGACCTGTTCCGATGGGATTGTTTGCATCTGAACTGGAAGGATGGTTGCAGGATGGTTTGCCTGTGCTGCTTCAGGTGGTTTAAACTAGATTTGCAGGGGTTTGGAATCAGAGTGGCAGAGCAGATAGTGGAGTGGAGGTGGGAAAAACAATGATGTGAAGACTGCCTGTAAAGTCAGAAATCAAAGGGTTGAATGTGGTGGAAATGTTTTCAGGTGCGTCTATTTCAAAGCAAGGAGTACTGTAGGAAAGGCAGAATAGCTTAGAGTGTGGATTGACACATGGAATTATGACATTGTGGCCATTAGTGAAACTTGGTTCCGGGGTTGGGGGGGGTGGGGCAGGACTGGCAGTTCAACATTCTGGGGTTTCATTGTTTCAGAGGTGATGGAGAGAGCATGATGAAAGGGGAGGAATGGCATTGCTCATCAGGGAAATTATCATAGCTGTTCTGAGGCAGGACAGAGCAAAGGACTCATCTACTGAGGTTATTTTGGTGGTGCAAAAGAATGCAAAAGGTATGACCACACAATGAGGTTGTACTATAGACCACCCAATAGTTAGTGGCAATTGGAGGAGAAAATATGTAGAGAGACAGCAGACATCTGCAGAAAACAAAGTTGTGATAGTAGGAGATTTTAACTTTCTACATATTGACTGGGTCTCCCATACTGCAAAAGGGCTGGGTGGCTTGGAGTTTGTCAAATGTAAAGTTCAGGAAAGTTTTCTAAATCAATATATAGAGGTACCAATGAGAGAGAGCGCAATAGTGGATCTCCTATTTTGGAATGAGACAGGACATCAGTATTGACTGACTAAACTGGCACAGAGTTGTGGGGTGTACGGAAAGCAATCATTGATATCATGGAACATACACATATTAAAGAGCAATTAAGAATAGATAAATTTCCAGATCCTGTTAAAATATTCCATCAGATCTTGAAGGAGGCTGGTGTAGAAATTGCAGGGGTCCTGGAAAAAAATAAATAAACTTTTCTTAGCCACAGGTGAGATGCCAGAGGATTGAAGGGTAGTTCATGTTGTTCTGTTGTTTAAAAATAATGTTCCAAAAGTAATCCAGGAAATTTTAGGCCTGTGAGCCTGAAATCAGTAATCAGTAAATTATTGTAAGGTGTCCTATTTGGAGCATTATGTACAGTTTTGGTCACCTAACTATAGGAAAGATATCAATAAGATTGAAGGAGTGCAGAGAAGATTTACTAGTATGCTACCCGGACTTCAGGACCTGAGTAACAGGGAAAAGTTAAACAGGTTAGGACTTTATTCTCTGAAGTTAAAAGAATGGGAAGAGATTTGATAGAGGTATACAAAATTATGATGGGTGTAGACAGAATAAATATCAGTATGATTTTTCCACTGAGGTTAGATGAGCTACAAACCAGAGGACATGGGTTAAGGGTGAAAAGGGAAATGTTTAGGGGAAATTTGAGGGGAACTTCTTCACACAGAGAGTGGTGGAAGTGTGGAATGTGGTGCCAAGTGAAGTAGTGAATATAGGCTCAATTTTTACATACAAGAAGAATTTGGATGGGTACATGGATGGGAGAGGTATGGATGGTGCAGCTCAGTGAGACTAAGTCAAAAAATAGTTTGTCACAGTCCAGAATGGTTAAAGGTCCTGTTTTCTGTTCTCTAATGTTATATGGTTCTATGGCAATAAAAAGAGACAGAGCTAGAGGAAAGAAGACAAGGGGATAGGAGAAGGCATGAGACAGGAAGAGGTGCTAATGGAAAATGGCAAAGTCAATGTTAATATATCCGGATGGAGGGTGGCCAGACAGAATAAGAGGTGTTGCCCTCCAATTTTCTGGTATTGTCATTCTTTCTGTGTAAGAGACCATAGACAGTCTTGTCAGCATGGGAATGGGACAGGGTATTGAAATGTGTTGCCACTGGGTGATCCCCACTATTGCAGTGGAGCGAGTGAAGGTGCTCAATGAAGCAATTTCACAGTGTCCAGTCTCTCCAATATTGAGGAAAGTACAATGGGAACACCAGATGCATCGATGACCACTGCACATTCACAAGTGAAGTGTTGCTTCATTTAGAAGGACTATTTGGGGCCCCAAATGGTGTTGAGGGAGGAAGAGTAGGTGCAAATGTAGCATTTTGTACGATTGGTGAGACGGGAGGAATGGATTAGGGAGTCATGGAGGGTGTGGTCCCTATGGAAGGCGGAGAGGGAAATTAGGTAGATGAAAAGAAGACCAGGTTCCTTTGGCAGTCAAGGTGAAGAAAAATACTAAGGGCTTCTGCAGTTAATTTAAGAGCAAATGGATAGTAAGGGACAAAATTGGTCCTTTTGTATATCAAAATGATCAACAATTTATGGAGCCAGAAGAGATGGATGTGATCGTGAGAACAAGTTTGAGGAGTTTCAGAAGCAACAAGTCCTACACAAGGTGTGTTGATGAAAGGTAGCTGTTATTTACATGTTGGGGATTTTCCAACAAGGATCTTAATTCCAAACATAGACAAGGCAATCTCACACATACCATGCACATCGGACACAGGTTAATCACCCAAAATCACAACTCCTGATAAATCGCTGATAATTACAACACCCAAATGTGACACAAGGGTTAAACAAATGATATACACCACCTCTATCACAACCTGGAATATCAATTAACTAAGAATTACAAATAAACTATTATCAATAATGACTGACACACAACAGTCTTTCACCCTTTACTGTCACAGACCTTGCAACTGGTTCTCCAGTGTCACCCACAGTTCACAACCTGGAGTTGGTTGATTTCAGGGAAAAAATAGATTATTGAGTTGGTCCATGTGGTGGGATTTATTCTGCAGCTGGCTGTGGGGGTGAGGGGGTGGGCTCAAGCAGGTCCAAGTGACCTAAGGTGTAGAGAAGAATGAATTGCATGACAGCCTCACCTGTGGATAGATTTTGATTGGCAGATGAGATGACTTCTGACCTGTTTCCCACTGGAGAGGTCAGATGACTTTCCATATTAAGGTGGGAGATCATTCAGGTTTTTTTTGGATCTGTATTTACTTAGGAAACTGGCACAAGGTCTAGGGAAGTAAGCTCAGCATCAGAATTCATTGTCATGAATATGTCACAAAATAGGTCATGGAACTTAAACAGATTAAAGAGGAGGAGGGGATTTCTATCTTAAAGCGAATTAAAGTTGATAAATGCCTCAGTCCTGACAAGGTGTTCCTTCAGACCTTGAGGAAAGCTAGTGCAGAAATTTCAGGGGCATTGTTAAAAATATTTTAAATGCCTTTAGCCAGAAGTAAAGTAAATAAGATTAGCAGATAGCTTATATTGTTCTGTTTTTTAAAAAAAGGCTAAAAACAAAACCCAGAAAAGTATACTCCAGTGAGCCAGGCACCACTAGCTTGTAATTTATTGAAAGCATTCTAAGAGATTGGATATACAAGTATTTGAACAGTCAGGTACTGATTAACGATAATTAACTTGGCTTTGTGCGTGGTAGGTTGTGTTTTACAAATCTTATAGTTCACTGAGGAGATAACCACGAAAGTTGATGAAGAAAATGTGAATGTCGTCTACATGGACTTTAGTGAGGCCTTTGACAAAGTCTAAGTATAACAGTATAAGAGAAGAGAAACAAAAGAGCAAACCTTTAGGGCCACTGATTCTCTATGGATTCAGCTTCAGTACTTCCGCAGGCTCTGCAGCCCCAAAGACTTCTATTCATCAGCAGCCTAAGCTCCAGTACCAAACCACCAACACGATCAGGATATTTTCAGCACCCAGGGCCCTTCAGAAGCCCTCCTTGCCCTCAGCACACTCTCGAATCCCAGCTCTGGTAACTGTGTCCCATGAGCAACCCATGTGGGTCCCCCGACTTCAAGTCGTCCGAGGCTGTGTGAGTCCCTGAGCTGCTGTTCTGCTGCCAGCGTCACCATCCTGTAGGGTTATCTCCTCTGCTTCTTCTCATCAATGGGTGGGGGGGGGGTGTTCTTTCTGTAGATGGCTTCTCCTCAGAGTCTGCAACCCATGTCTGCTGCTTAGCACAGGTGCCACCTTCTTGGACACAGACCTGTGGTTGCAAATTTGAGTTTAAAAACACTGTTGGTTCCTTTAACAATCCATTTAATGCCTGTATGGAGTGGTCAGCATTACGAATGCGCAGTTGAACCGTTCAGAGTAGCATTGTCTCTCCGTTCTCCACTCTTCTCTGTCCACACCAGCTGGCAGCACTGTTGTTACAGCAGCTCTGGCAGGGAGGGCACCATATTTTTTTAAATTCTTGAACCTTTCCTGAATAGACTAACCATAATGTCCTGTCTGCACCTTTGTAATAGTACTCATTTTAACCATTTCAATACCCTGTCCCATTCCCATGCTGACCATTATTATCATTATAAATTTATTTCACAAAACCAATATTGTCCTTGCTTAATTACAAGTAAGTGCCTTGTTCTAACTTTTTTAACAATAGTTTCTAACATTTTCCCCATGATAATCTTTAAGCCAATTGATTAAATATTTCCTGGTTTCTCTCTCTTTTTTTTCTTCAGTGAGGAAGATTCATTTGCTAGTTTTTGTCTAATGGAAACTACCTGGATTCAAGGAACATTTGAAAAATTGAAAACAATACATTAACTTTCTCAGTTGCCATTCCTCATAATATCCTAAGATAAAGTCCATTAGGACACAGAGATCTATTCATCCATAGTTTCGACAGCAAGCTCAGGTGGTAAGGATATACTGCGAAGCTGGAAAGATTCCAAAATAAATTTAATTACTGGTTTGTACACATGCTCCCTGATGCGTGTGCTGGTTTATCTTTCTTTTCAAATCTTTTCATTGAGTTTAGCATACAAGTATACATAATAAATGATGATTACATAAATAATAAATTGTATATGGGTAAATAGTTACTAATAACAACTTAATCTAGTAATAAACATATTGTCAGACCCATTTATTTGACTGTTACATTAAAATAATAAAAATAAAAAAAGATAAACTAAAAACTAATGGCCTAAACTAATCTAATCCACTTGCTCCCTCTAATCAAGATTACATTTATTTTATAATGAAGAGGAAAAAAATAATCAATAATGATGTGGAATCACTGGTGACCTCCGGAAATTAGACAAAGTATTACCGTAATGTTTATCAATGATTGATTCTTTCAGTGCTGGTTTACCTAACATTAGCTGAGCTTTCTTTTTGGCCAAGAAAGGCAAAGATCACCTTGTGTGTAATGCTGAGTCATCTTTTGTTCAGGTGTAATAAATAGGTTGGGTGAAATTTGCACTTGGGTTAGGAAAGGTTATAGGAATCAAGATTTTCACTCTTTCGATATGTCCATTTCTGAAAAGCTAAAATACTGTTAGAATTAGTATCAATAAAACTTCATTATATAATCTGTGAAGAGACAGAAGGGTAGACGTCATTTATTTAGAGATTTAAAAACAATATTTCAGGCTGTTGACCTGAACTGACAAAGTAAAAAAAAATGGTCTATGTTGAAAAGAGGGCCATGCATGTGAAGATCAAAGAAGATGTCTATGATACCTGGAGTGCTTTACTCAATGTTGAATTCAAAAATTAAAAGAATCAGCTAATTCATATGTAAGATCATCCATCTTTAACATTAATTGAGGTTCTCCCTATCCCCGAATGCTGCTACAACATGTTCACGCCACATCCATGGATTCATTTTTTGCTTCTCTCAATGACAGTACTTGTTGTTCGTTTCCTTTTATGTACATTCCTGCAGAAAGACCATTCATAGACTGCAGGAATTCAGGATCATCTGCAGAGTCCACATCATGAGAGGCATCTGAACAATCCTGCAGCTTAGAAGGTTTTGTCTTCTCCACCACTCCTCTTTGTAGCATTAAAACACATTTGTCTTTACACTATTTTGATGAAAGTTTTACTCCTTCCATATTTGCTGCATGACCTGCTGATAATCTTCAGAATATCGTGGTTTAATATTAAATGCCCAGCATCCGCAGCTTTTCCTTGTGCTTGAAATAGAATGTCATTGAATTGCAGGAATTAAAATCAGAAAACCAGTACAACGAAGGCATCTGTTTTTAGAGAAAGTATCATTGTCAGATTTTGATGAACCAGATGCAGTTAAATTGCATGTTTTCATGTCTGAATATAATCCTGGAAAACTTGTTTTCTTTTAGCTTTGGGGACACTGGTAGTAGCATTCTTGCCAATTTTAAAAGGACTTAAATGCATCTTATTTAACCTGGGGGTGTGGGGGACGGATGGGACACATTGATTACAGCTTATTTAACAACCATCTGAGACTGAGCAGGAAGTTTATAACAGTTTTTTATTTAGTCAAGCATGAATTGAAAGACTGAAAATACAGCACTATTACAGAGGGAAAAAAATAACTGATGGATTAATTAACACGGCCTACCTGTGAGATTCTAACTGCTGAGATATTCATTTAAAATCAAAGGTCAGCAATTCAAAGCAATTTAATCAGAAATGGTGAAGAAAATTTAACAAATATAAACATTTTATCAGATGTCAAAAAAATGAAACCCTTTCATGGATTATTATCATACATTTAAGATTTAAGGTGCATGGATGCTCCGGAGACTCCCTGTATATTAACGAGAAAACTAAGGTTCTATCTATTAAACTCAATAAAAATATTTTAAACAGAAAATTTTGTAAAAAAAAAATGCTGCCAAATGTCCATTTGGGGAGGCAAATAATGGTGTCATAAAATTCCTTCTTTAAAAAAAGGTAAAAAAAATGCAATAATCAATGATGTCCATCTGGATTTTGAATAATATATTTCATGAGACAAAAGTTTGCTTTTTCTATGATGTCAAGAGGATACATTCTTTGATACCAAAGAAATCAATGTTAGCTCCATTGTATATCCACAGCTGTCCCTCTTTCTATTTTTCGCTCATTACTACCCATGAGGGAAATGGCAGCGCTCCCGAAGCTGCCATAATAGCAGTGCCTGTATTTGACAGGGGCCATGAGGGGTTGTAGATTTTGGGGGGGTGGGTGGCGTGGAGCAGTGCACTGGCACAGAGTACCAGTAACGGGGAAAAGGAGAAGTAGAGGAGACGACCTTAATGACAATAATCATGGCGGCAGACCAGTGAGGGGCACTGCAGTTGAAGGACAAACTCTAGTGGTGAGCTGATGTCAGTTTGAGGTCAAAGGACGTCTACCAGGCTATGGGTTGTTGAAGACTGGCTATGAGAATCAAGTATCAGAACTGGAATTTCAGATGATGCTGAGGGCATGAAGGGAACCCAAATGGCCCTGGGCTTTATCTCAGAAATTTGGATCTGGTCTCAGGTTGCCGATGGTTTGAACTGAACTGGAGTCTCATGAAGCTGCAAAGGTTATGGGAGCAGTGGAGGCAAATCTACAGACACCCAGTGTCTCCGGTGGGTCTCCCTTTTGATTCTTTCTCTGAAGGTAAGGG
Organism: Narcine bancroftii; assembly: GCF_036971445.1. Lineage (NCBI taxonomy): Eukaryota > Metazoa > Chordata > Chondrichthyes > Torpediniformes > Narcinidae > Narcine > Narcine bancroftii. The sequence goes on from NC_091475.1 coordinate 144,137,288, forward strand.
GCTCCGGGCAATGCTAATGCCATTGGCGAATATTTGTCTGCCTTAAGACAGACTAATGGGAATTCAGAGCCAGCTCTTCAGCACTTGACGTCCTGTTTTGCGGAAACTGCCAAAATGTTTGGCCTGGAAGTCAGCCTGAAGAAAACTGAGGTTCTCCATCAGCCAGCTCCCCACCATGACTACCAGCCCCCCCACATCTCCATCGGGCACACAAAACTCAAAACGGTCAACCACTTTACCTATCTCGGCTGCACCATTTCATCAGATGCAAGGATCGACAATGAGATAGACAACAGACTCACCAAGGCAAATAGCCCCTTTGGAAGACTACACAAAAGAGTCTGGAAAAACGACCAACTGAAAAACCTCACAAAGATAAGCGTATACAGAGCCGTTGTCATACCCACACTCCTGTTCGGCTCTAAATCATGGGTCCTCTACCGGCATCACCTACGGCTCCTAGAACGCTTCCACCAGTGTTGTCTCCGCTCCATCCTCAACATTCATTGGAGCGACTTCATCCTTAACATCGAAGTACTCAAGATGGCAGAGGCCGACAGCATCGAATCCACGCTGCTGAAGATCAAACTGCGCTGGATAGGTCACGTCTCCAGAATGGAGGACCATCGCCTTCCCAAGATCGTGTTATATGGTGAGGTCTCCACTGGCCATCGTGTCAGCGGTGCACCAAAGAAGAGGTACAAGGACTGCCTAAAGAAATCTCTTGGTGCCTGCCACATTGACCACCGCCAGTGGGCTGATATCGCCTCAAACCGTGCATCTTGGCACCTCACAGTTTGGCGGGCAGCAACCTCCTTTGAAGAAGACCGCAGAGCCCACCTCACTGACAAAAGGCAAAGGAGGAAAAACCCAACACCCAACCCCAACCAACCAATTTTCCCCTGCAACCGCTGCAACCGTTTCTGCCTGTCCCGCATCGGACTTGTCAGCCACAAACGAGCCTGCAGCTGACGTGGACATTTACCCCTCCATAAATCTTCGTCTGCGAAGCCAAGCCAAAGAAAAAGAAAACAAATACTATCTGTTTCTCTCTTCAGATTTTCAGATAGATTTCAGATTTATTGTCAGTGTACAACCCTGAGATTCCTTTTTCCTGCAGGAGCAGCAGAATTACCACTAATTGGTGGTGTAAAAAATAAACTGTACACAGAGTGAACATATAAACAATCAAAAGAACTGTAAACTGATAACAACTGTAAACAATGTGCAATACAGGGAGAGCAAAGAAAATCAAGAGAGCACACAAATAAGAGTCCTTAAATTAGTCCCTGATTGAGTCTGTTGTTGAGGAGTCTGATGGTGAAGGGGTAGCAGCTGTTCCAGAACCTGGTGGTACAAGTCTTCTAGGACCTATACCTCTTTCATGATGGATTCAGCAAGATCTGGGTGGGTGGTGTGGGTCTTTGATGATGGCTGCTGCCCTCCGACAGCAGCGTTTTCTGTAGATGTACTCAATAGTGGGGAGGGTTTTGGCTGTAATGTCCTGGACTGTGTCCACTACCTTTTGGAGGGCTTTTCGCTCAGAGGTATACCCCATACAAGACTGTGATGCAGCCGGTCAGCACATGTTTCGCCATGTTCTATGTCTAATTTTTTTAAAAATTGTTCGTGTATGTTATCTTTTGTCCATGCTCTCACTCTCTAACTGCTCTTATTCACTCATTGATGAGATAATCTTATCTACTGCTTATCTCCATGGTCCTCCTGTTTTAGCCTGATCAGAGACATGCCTCTCCAATTTCTCTCGTATTCTTCGTTGGATCTATTAGGTTCAATCTTATATCTATGAAAAGATAGAAGTAATCTGATAGAAGTAATCTAATTTGATAGAAGTATTTAAGATTATGAAAGGGATAGACAGAATGGATGTGGATAGACTATTTCCGTTAAGAGGAGGAAAGATTAAAACAAGAGGACATGAGTTAAGAATTAAGGGGCAGAGGTTTAGAGGTAACATGAGGGGGAACTTCTTTACTCAGAGAGTGGTAGCCGTGTGGAATGATCTTCCGGGAGAAATAGTGGCGGCGGAGTCAATTGTATTATTTAAGAAAAGGTTGGACAGGTATATGGATGAGAAGAAGATGTAGGGTTATGGGCATTGTGCAGGGAGGTGGGACTAGAAAGGGGTGTTTGGTTTGGTGCGGACTAGAAGGGCCTAATGGCCTGTTTCCGTGCTGTAATTGTTATGTTATGTTATGTTATGATTGTGTATGACAGTGAGTAATGGATGAAGTCATTTGCCACCTTTTGGCTTTCCTGTCATTTCAGCGTTCACACAATGATTTTCTTCACAATCAATAATGCATTGCTTCCCAATCCAGGTACATTTGGATGAGCACTTATCAAAATTGGACAGTTCATACTCCTAATTTGTGATGTAGTAATATAAGAAGATTCATATACCTAAATATGATTGCTCCTTGAATTAACCAAGCACCAGGGAATAAAAATATTTATTCCTCTTTAGTTCATATCATTGCAAAGATGAACTTCAAACTTCTGTAGGCCATCAAATAATTTTACATTTTTCTGAATGCATTTTTTGCTAACCCATAAATCAAAAGAAAGCAATTCATGAATTCTGACCCAGGATATTGTTCCATTATTTCTTTCATCGAGAAAAGGTGATTGACACTGTTACTTTCTAATGTAAAACCACAATATATGCAATTTAAAGCAAGGGCTTTTAAGTTTATGTAAATTCTTTATGTACAATTTGAACAAAAGTCGGAATCTAACTACTTTTACTAAGCTATAAAATCATTTATTAACAAATGTAATGAATTTAAAATTCTGAAGCAATGCTCCATAGCACCATGATAAAGCAATTATGTTATATTTAACATGTGTGGGCATTATATAGGACATGGACTTTTTTTAATCTTCAACTCAAAACTGACCAGTTTAAAGGAATTTTCTACATGAATTGTGTAAAATCTTATCAAATATACCACAATACCTGTAGTCCTTAATTTGTACAATTTATTTTACAAATGTAACCATGGACAGATTTTAATCTTGAACCTTATGCTCTTGTAGCACTGTTCTAACATAGGCCTCATCTTCCTCAGGGACATAGTTATATCAATTAATGGAACCATACAATGGAACTAGGATGCAAAAGGGTGTCGAGGCTCTGAGGGGCTCCAGATCATATTGGAGGCTTAGACCTGGAGGTCGGGCTGCTGATGGTTTAGACTGGACTCTGTGCAGCAGTAGGGGCTGATGGAGCACTGAAAGTGAATCCTCGGACACTCGGTGACTCTGAAGGGACTCTCTTTCTCTGACCGAAAGAGATACTTCAAGCAATTTCTGTCTTAAGACAAATGAAAACAAATCTTGTGTAATATGGCTCTGTCTTTATTACATGGCAATAAATTAAATCCTGAATCTTGAAACTAGGATATCCTTTCTTATTGTCTATTACACCATCAATTTTGGTGGCATCCATGAATTTATTTATCAAGTTTATCACATTTTTATCCAATTTGTTCATATAAACAACAAACAGCAATGGAACTAGTCCTGGCATACTACTGGTCATGGACTTCCAATCAGAAAAATAACTCTCCACTATTACACTCTGACACTCCACTATACCAGTCTTGAATCCAGGGAACACACTAGAGACTAAAGATGCTAGAATGTGGAGCAAAAAATGCAATCTGCAGGATGAACTCAGTGGGGAAGCAGAATTAATGTGAATTTAAAAAAAAAGAATGTTTGAAGTTTTGGGCCGGAACCCTTATTCAAGATCAACCACTGACTGACTCCAAAAGATTGCTTTTTGCTCCTATTTTGAATCCAACTGGCCAACTTACTGTGGATTCTAGACACCCTGCCATGTAGGATATTGCAAAGCCCTTGCTCAAGTCTATATTGGCAACAACCACCACACTGCCCTCATCAATCCTCTTGATCATATCTTCAAATCATCTATCAGATTTGTGCAACAGGATGTCCCATGTACAAAATCATATTGACCATATTGAAATCTTTCTCAGCCTTTCCAAATGCTGACAGATGCTGTCCTCAGAACCTCTTGTGGCTGAGATGTGTTTATTTGAAAGGTAAAAACTGCATTAATAACCTTCCATGATTGACAAAGCTTTTAAGGAATGGTATAGTTTAGGCATTAAATGTTCTCTAGATTTATTTATTGAGGGAAGTTTTGTTTCTTTTGAAATGCTGTCAGTTAAATAAAGCTTACCAAATACTCTTTTTCTTCCAATATTTCCAGATAAGAGCTTTTTTGCTATCTCAATTACATACATTTCATAAGAGCATTGATAAGAATTAAATAGACATAATTTTTAATTTACATTTTTTTTTATAATGGTTCTTTATCTAACATTTATGACATGGTGTTGGGAATAAGAAAAAAAAGCCCAAAAAAATGACCTACAGTTTTTAATCTTTGAAGAAACTTGCAATGTATTTTTTTTAAATTGATTAGTACCTCATCTTTATGTGCATGTCACTCCCTTCTACAATTTAAAGTAGTCTATAGGATTCACATGCCCAAAGTCAAACTATCTCACTTTTATGTGGAGAAATCTCCTTGTTGTGATGGATGTAACAATGGAGCTGCTTCACTAATTCATAGGTTCTGGAAAGAAAATTTTTCAAACTTTTTCTTTACTTTTTAAAAGTTATTTTTAAGCCTAACTTTAACTGCCTTGTTTGGTATTATTGGAGAGAGTGGCATAACATTAATGGCACCTGACTTGTGTGTATTAGTCTTTATTTCTCTTATGGCTCAAATGGAAGGATATTGCTTCACCTACTCATGCTCAATGACTACATGATGTTATGTCATGTTTAAATATAGAGAAGATTAGATACTCAATTTGTGATTTGACTTTTAAATTTTCAAACATTGTGGGGACCCTTTTTGAATGACTTTCAAAATCTTTGTTTGGTATTAATGCAGAGATGTTGTCCAATAAGGGAATTTATTACTCTGATAAGATTTTTTTCCCTCTCTTTGCCAAACAGTTTTGTTTTTTTTGTAATGGACTTAGATTTTATTTTTATAACAAAATTTAAAAAAAACAAATATTAATTACAGCTTTTTTTTTGCTTTTCATCTAATTCTGGCAAAGCCACTTACCTTTATCTGAATAAACAGAAATTTAGCACACAATGTCAGACCTCTTAATCTTGAAATTTCAACAAAATCTCATTGTTAAAAATCTGAAACATAAGCAGAAAATGTTGTAAGAATGTCAAACAGCATAAGTGGAGAATGCGACAGAGTCAAAGTTCGGTGCTAAGGACTGAAAAAGTGAAAACATTGTTTTAAGTTGTAGAGATGGTAAAATAGAGAGAATGCAGGGAAATTTGTGATGAAATATCGAGCTAATAATTGCAAAAGAAGTATGTACAAGAGAAAAATTAAACAGCTTTATGCAGAAAAGTACAGTCACATCAATGTCTGGAAAAAAGTGTCTAAAATTGTTGTTCAATGTTGTCTTGGGTAAACTTATACCTCTCATTTTGTTCGTTTTAGATTGGTCACAGTGTTTGAGCTACCGAAAGAAAATAGACACACACACCGAGAGCAGTTCAGTTTATACCAATGTTTATTACAAATTCAAAAGCTGATTTCAGACTACAATATGCAAGCCCTTCCCAACTATACTTATCAATGCCTGGACTGGTCCCAACTGCCGAAGCGAGGCAACGACTGCACACTTGTAGTAGGTTGTCAGGGCACTGGTAGCAGCTTCTCCACCTCCCCGACCAGGACGTTGGCTGGACTCTAGAAGTTCTTGCTGAGAGATGTTGCCATCTCTCGGAGAGTCTCAAACTTCAGCAGCGGGATCATGGCTTATATTACCCAAAAACTGCTTACCCAGGCACCTATTCCCAGCACAGCAAGACAGATAAGCGAGCAAACTAGCATGCCTAGGCTTCTATCAAATAACATAATTTTCAGCTTATCACTTTGAATAGAATGGTTTATTTTGCATCAAGGTTAGGCCTCTGACAGTCTGTGACCAAAACAAGCAAGAAGATTAAATGTTCTTGGTACACAGATGTCCTTTCTTCAGATAACTGCATCTCTGGCCCCTCGATGGAACTTAGCTTATGTCTGCTGATTCTAAAAAAAAACAAGCAGGTTCTCAGCCTTCCAGAAGCAAAGGCTGCAAAAGTAAAAAAAACATGATTTAAATCTTCCATTACAAATATGAAGCCAAGAGGATTGTAATGCACCCAGATGTAAGATGAGGCACTGTTCCTTAATTTTACATTGCAGGTACTGGAGAAACTTTGGAGGTCAAAAGCATAGAATTCACAGTGAGATTAGGATAAGAGATATGTGTGATGGTCCATCATCTTCCAGTTTTCTAGTTTAAACTAGTTCACCTTCTCTTCAATATTCCACCAATAAAGACCAACATCTTGCATCACACCCTGGAGCAGGATAGCAAACATATACTGTTCAAGAAATCAAGGGCTTTCTATGTTACACCAGGATGTTCGGAGGCCTCTTTACTTCATTTTCAACAACCAGTTTCTCTTCCACCATCACAGTCATTCTTACATTGAACAACTGCTCCTTCAACTCTGTTCAATTTCTAACAGTTTAAGGTGTAACAAGATGAACTTACAAGGGCTCAAACCAAGTTTGTCATTTTGTTGGATACACTTGACTGTCCTTACCTTGTTCAGAGCTCCCCCATCAAATCCTTTTCCATTACTCATGACTTATTGGCACAGGTTCCTCCACTCCTGTAGAATCCAAATATGTAATTATATTCTCTGGTAATTATCACTTGCTTGCATGCTCACCTGGTTCAGCTTTCTTCCAGTAAGGGTTCCCCTCTTGTATCCCCATCTCCATTGCTTCTATCCACAATAATGACTTCATGAACACCTTCCTTTTAATTTTAATGGCAGCTCTATCATCATTACATCTGACAGTATTCCTCTATTTTGGAACATACTGCTCTCATGAACAATGATGGGGTTCATATTGTCCATCTACATTCAGTACATTATCTTCCCTAATTTCTGCCACCTCTAAAGAAGATTCATTCTCAGATAAATCCTCCCCTCCCTTCCCTTCTCCTTGTTAAATCCTTAAGAGACATTGACACAGAAATTAGATCAACCTTCTCATCAAACTCACCCATATATGTTAAGTGCAGGATTCCAACACCAACCCTTAATGTCTCCTCTTTTCACTTCACAGAACTTCTCGATTTAACCCACAGGGGTGATGCTGAGCTTCCAGCCTTCCCTCTTTTTAATTCTACATCCACCTTCATACTGAGCTGTGTGTCTTTGACCTTCCATGTAGCTCCATTGATGGCCAATGGAATTTCATACAACAATATTTAATCTTCCATTGGGTAAATGGCAACCCCCCTCAATATAATATTGAACTGAGTCATTGAAGATAAATTCCCCTTCATTTAATTTTGGGTATGTATTTTCCTTTTAATCTGCTTAATTTTTCTACCTTGTATGCAAATGGTAATTTTTATAGCAATTGTTACCTTGACAACATTGATTTGTATCCCATCATGGATATTCCTTATGTTTTCCACATCTCATCCTTCCTGTTTATTTTTTTTTGCCCACTTAACCTCCAGAGTTGTAAGGTTGTTTTCATATTATCTTCAATAAGTCCTTTGATAACGTGCCACATAAGAGGCTGCTTAATAAGATAAGAGCCCATGGAATTACAGGAAAGATATTAGATTGGGTGGAGCATTGCCTGATAGGCAGAAAGCAAAGGGTGGGAATAAAGAGATCCTGTTCTGGTTGGTTGCCGCTTATTAGTGGTATTCCACAGGGGTCAGTGTTGGGGCCATTTCTTTTTTATAGTTTAGATTATGGAATGAATGGTTTTGTGGCTAAGTTTGCATAATGCACCAAAATAGGTGAGGAGTAGGAAGTGCTGAAGAAACCAAAAGGTTGCAGAAATTTGGACAGCTGAGGAGAGATAGCAAAGAAATGGCAGATGAGATACAATGTTCAGAAATGAACAGATGTACATTTTGGAAGAGGGAATAAGCAGGCAGATTATTATTTGGATGGGGAGAAAATTCAAAATTTGGAAGTGCAAAGGGAATTGGGGAATCCTCGTGCAGGGTAACCATAAAGTTAAGCATCAGGTTGGATCAGCAGTAAAGAAAGCGAATGCTATGTTGGCATTCATTTCAAGAGGAATAGTGTATAAAGAAATGTTGATGAGTCTCTTTGGGGCACTGGTGAGACTTAATTTGAAATACTGTGTGCAGTTTTCGGTCCCTTATCTTAGAAGGGATATAATAATGTTGAAGTGAGTACAGAGAAGATTTTCCAGGTTGATTCCTGGGATGCAAGGGCTAACATATCAGGAATGTTTAGTGGGTCTTGGACAGTATTCATTGGCATAGAGAAGAATGAAATGAGGTGTCATAGAAATGCTTTAATGCTGAAAAGATTGGTCAGAGTAGATGTGACTAAGATGTTTGCCTTGGTGGGTGTAAAAGGCAGCACAGTCTTAGAATGAGAAGGTACCTGTTATATAGTCAGGATAATATGAACTAATTTGTAACCATATAAGAATACACCCTTCTCACTGTACTAACTGAAGTGCACCACTGTGGGGTGTATATATATATATGTATATGTGAGTGAGTGCACAGTTCCCTGAGATGGTGGAAGGCATCAGTATGTAAAGTCTCTTTTGCTCTTTCAATCTGGCATCTCTATGTTGTTTAAGAAGTCCCGCAAGTAACACAGAGAAATAACAGTACCCATTTAAACCAGAGATAAGGAGAAATTTACTTAGCCAGAGGGTCGTGGATTTGTGGAATTTGTTGCCATATACAACTGTGGAGGCTTGATCATTGGCGGAGTTTAAGGGTGAGATTGATAGGTATCTAAATAGTCAAGGTATTGAGGGATACGGGGAAAAGTTTGGAACTAGATGTGATAAAACTTTACATCAGGGTGTATTTCCGGAGCAGACTCGATAGGCCGAATTGCCTACTTCTGTTCCTTTATCTTGTAATCATCTGATCTGTTTTTGTAACACATCTTCATCTTTTGCTGTCTGCTTCAGTTCTTCAGTACATTGTTTTTAAGCCACAAGTCAAATTACATTCCAGGTGAGAAGAGACAATTTCAATAGTTAGAATAGCAGTGCATTTCAAATGGGTAAAAACAAATGCAATTGAATTTCATCAGGGGAAAAAAAGTACAAGTTCTCCTCTCCTTCTGCTTCTGATAAATTGCTGTATTTGCTTGTAATAGTTTGAGTTAACCTCCTCAACTTTTTTTACTTATGAGATAACATTTGCAATTAAATTGTTCTTGGGATTCATTAGATTTATGATTCAGGTGATTCTTTATATCTTTGCATTTTACAATGTTTGTTTCAATTTTTTTATTTTTAGCTCAGGATCTTTTCAGAACATAAAACAGTACAGCACGGGACCAGATCCCTCAGACGCAAATTTTCTCTGACCATAATGCTAGTTCAAACACAATCCCATTTGCCTACTATCCCTCAAATTCCTGCCTGTTCATGTGTTTTTCTTAAACATCACTCTTGTATCTGGTTCATTCATGTTCCAAGAACTTTCTACTCTGAGCAAACAAAACAGGTCTGGCAAATCTCCTTTACACCTTTCCCCTCTCATCTTAAAACTATTCCCATAGGAATATGACATTTACATTCTGGGAAAATGGTTTTGACCATCTACCCTCTCGATGCCTCTCATAATTTCATAAACTTCTATTTAGTTGCCCCTCGGCCTCTGAAGAAGCAGCAGAGAGAGAATAAACAAGTTTGACCAACTTCTTATATCTAATACACTCCGATTAAGGCAACATTCTGGAGAACTTGTAGAAACTACTAAATCATGAGGCAAAAATAACGAATCATATGCTACTAAGCTCAGCAAGCTGTGTCGTTTCTTCTTTATTCAATGACATTCTGTTAAAGCCTTCCTCTCCACTTTCACCCCTGCTTTAACCACTGTTGCCTGCATGTGACCACGACGCTGTTCTCGTTCATGCCTTGTCAGCTCGCGCAGCTCACCAGCTCTACACACAGCACAAAGCATAGGCATAGGGCAGAAACAAACTTCCTCGCAGTCTTTCTAAACCTTCTACATTCTTCTTGTACATTATTGAACAGAATGAGAAATAATATTCCAAATGTGGCCTGAGTTTTATACAGCTGCAAAGTAATTTTCTAACTTTTATATTCAAATGCCATGGCTGATGAAGACAATCATGCCATACATCCTCTTTACTACCCTAAGGACTTCCACCCCATGATCCTTTTGTACATCAGTGCTCCTAAGGATCTGGTCATTTATGTCATGCCCTCTGGCATTTAACCTCCCAAACTGCATATCTTCGCATTTATCTGACTTAAGCTTCATCTACTATTTCTCTGAACAAGTTTCCAATTGATCCAAACCCATTATATCCTCTCACAATCTTCCTCGTTACCTCCAACTTTATCCATTTTCATGTCATCTGCAAACTTCCCTATCTGACCACCTACATTTTAATCCAGAATATTTTATATGTAAAATCAGAAGTTGAATTGGTAGCTGATCTATTAGTTTCCAATCTTGTCTCAATTTTTATGAAGCTTCAAATGAATAATGTAACTGCACTAATTCAATTTTAATGGGAAATTGAATGTTTGCTTTGTTACGAGCCCAGAGGACCCCAAAACCCAGCAGCAATAGATATTCACCAAGACAAATTATTACTTAAACAAAAGTTGTTTTTAATTATCTTTAAACATGAAAACAGAATCACACTTTAACTGATTACTATTGGCTTAACTAACCTAACTTAACCCCCTTCTGATTTTAAGCTCACATGTAGGTAATGTGTGTGTAGGTTCAGAAAAGTTCTTTGATTCACAGTCCAATCTCACTTCTCATTCCTCCAAGTTCACTAGTTTCAGGCAATTCTAATACTGTGCACAGAATTTAACATTTATGAAGTTTACCAGGCTTTGGTGCTTGAAAGGTAAATGTTTACCGTTCAGGAAGGTTCTTGTCGATTTTCAGAGAGAGATTTGTTGTATATTTACTTCCATCAACCACTTCAGTGTCTTGCCGAAAAAACTTACCCCCTCAGGGTTCTCCAGATGATAACCTATTTCTTTCAGGTCAGCAAAGAGTTCCTTTTTGTTCTCTTATATCAAATGAAACATTAGACAGTGAGTCCTCTTCTCTTGCATGAACCACAATGGCTTTTACCACGCTAAACTAAGAACTCACAACCCATCTTCCAAATGTCAACTTGTCCAGTTCCAGACCCAGCTGCTAACCTGACTGTAACACTGTAGAAGTGATCTCTGTCTCTCTCTCTCTCTGTCTCACTCGCAGAGAGAAAAGCCTCTATGACTCTCTCTGCTTGCAAAACCACATGACCCTCTTAGAACAGCAAGTCCCACTGCAGCCACAATGCAGCTTTGACAAGCTCTTTCATCTGTTGCCTTTTTGTAAATAACAATCCATTAGTGAAGTCTCTTGGGTACTCTCTAAAGCTCTTGCAAAGGCTCTAAGGCCTCGGCATATCTAGCACTAGCAGAGCTCCAGTATTTTGAATAAGATCTGTTTTAAAGTGTATTTGATTTACAAATCCTACCCCAATTTATCTCCCAAAAACATCTTGAAATGGACTAAAAACTAACAGAAGGGAAAGAATTATGCTTATATAATGACATCACTTTGAGTGGCTGGATTGAAGTTGATCCATGTAATTTGACATTTTAATTAAGATAAACACATGGCAGCAATTTTTGATTTTTTAAATTTTCATATTATTTGTCTACAAATATCAGAGAATGATTTACAGATTCATACAGCATAGAATCAAGCCTCGCAGCCCATTCAGTCCAGCTCAATATCAGGCATGCATTTACACTCATTTTGTCCTCATCCCCTACTTACATTCTCCTCAATTTTTAATCAACCACTCCGAGATTCTTCTATGCATTGCATATTCAGCTTAAGTTGCACTGGCCATCCTAACCTTTTTTTTTCAATTTGGCACTTGTACACTCAAATAATCGGATTACATGTGTAACAATATGTTTTATATGCCTCCAGTCCTGTGAGATTCTCCTCTGATTGTTTATTAAGAACTTCAGATGTCCACTGGACAACACTTCACTCTGAAATCCAAAAGAAAACTTCTTATCTCGCTCTTTCTTACACCGTTACGCACATACCTGTGTATAATATTTTTTTCTGAGGGGGAGTTGGGAGGAAGGGGGTTATAGGGGGGGGGGGTAAAAAAACATTTATGTATTTTTATTCAGTTTATCTTACAATCTGTACTATTATATTGAATATGATTACTACATTTATGGAATTTAAAATAACCAACTGACCAATGCTTTAGGAACGTGAGAGGAAACCCACACATTCATGCAGAGAATATACAAACTCCTAAAAGACAGGCCCAAAGGTCAGGTTAGAATCCAAGTCACCGTAGCTGAGAGGGAACAACTCTACAATCTGTGCCACTGTGCTTTCCTAATACATCAGAATGATTGAGATTGACCAGTGCACATTAAAGATTAATTGAATTCGAATCACTGGAGTTGAATGGCAGCACTTCCAACTGCTGCACCAGTGTATTTGTACTTAACTTTATTTCTTTGTCATCAATGCTGTGAAATTATTTCAATAGTCATAGGCAATTGTGTAGCTGTAATGGCAGTCAAAGGAAAAATAAACTGTGATTTTCAAGTATATCCCACAGAATTAGGTCTGAACATGGACTTTAAAGCTTCAATTGGTACTCTGTTTTGATGTGCATAAAGAAATTAGTCTTTATTTTTATACATAGCATGGTAACAGGCCTTTTTGAACCATGAGCCCGTGACGCCCAATTACACTCAATTAACCTAAAATCTCTGGTTCGTTTCAGTATGATGGGAGGATGCAGGAGCCCCTGGGGAAAACCCACGCAGACACAGAGAGAATGTACAGTCCTTATAGACAGCGCAGAATTCAAATCCTAGTCCCAATCACTGTAACAGCACCGGCCTAACTGCTACACCAACCGTGCCTCATTGATAAAGGAACCTGGAGAAGATCTTCTTCGTTGATTTGTGCAGCTCTAATATCAATCTGAATGTTGTGAATTACTCATGTCATGGGTTTGTCTGATTGATGAAGTAAGTCTGTTTTCTGCCTTAGTTTTTCCTCAACCATTTCTAGAATGATGTATTGATTTTATTATTTAGTAATCTGCTCTAGCATTTAGTATACAAATATGCATTTCTGATTTTATACTGTGAAGCCACAGAGCATCACGAAATACAGCAAGACAGCCAACATTATAGTGTGCAATGTTATCATGTTGATAGATACTCAAAACGATACTGGGCATGAGTGAAATGTCACCCCTATACAAACACCAATAAGTTTTATTTGACAATTTTGTTGGCTTCATCAGAATAAACAAAAATAAATCAATGTAACATTTTTTTTTCAAATTACATTTGGCTGCACCTCATTTTTGCACACAAACCCCACACCTGGCTCAGCAGTTGAAAACTATATCTATTTTGTGCAAGCCTTGGTTCCTGAAATCAGCAATGCACACCATGTGAAATTAAAGGAAATGAGAGACTTGGGCATCATTCTCAGGCACTTGTGGCCCAGACACCTTCCAGATACGCTGAGAACAAGCTCCTGGAATTTGTGTTCACCAAGTTTTGGATGTACTGTCCTGCACATTATCCTTCACCTACTCACAAATATTGATGTTTGAGACTCATTGGATAATAGACCTGGACCCTTATTCACTAAGAGAGTGCACTGCAGGATGCCATGAGAAGGCCTTGTATTTTTGGCCTAAGAGTGGTTGATATCTTTTAAATATTTTTTTCTGCTGGGGAACTTGGAACTGAGCAGAAGGTTAATGTGACGATCGTTTGTGTCTTCAACGTCAGCTGCCCTGTGTGTGTCAAGCTTGATCTGAAGTAGGCAATTCTCTTATTTGAGTTCCATCAGTTGAAAGTCCAGTGCATTCAACAGCTGTGAAAGATGGAATAAAAAAAACATTTGTCAACTTACCAGTGGCAGGCTAATCAGTAACTGATAGCATCGGTAGCAGCTAAAGCCACACAGCTCTTGTGAAAAAAAATATATTTGTTTTCTGTCACTAATTAATGCAAAATATGATTATTGATGTGCATTACATTTTGCTTTTAAGAGAAAGTTCAAAGAATACAGCTCACAGCTGCTTCAATTTTGTGTGTTTAGACATGTAGACCAGAAGTCAAAAGCTCACATTATTGTGAGAATACATTCTATCTCATGGTGTGGCAATCACAAACAAAAAAAAATGAAGCTCTTATCACAACACATTCCAAAATTCTCCATTCCAATTACACAAAAGGGTCACACAGATAAAGTGGTGTAAATCTAATGATGCAATTAAAAAGCAAGGGTGCAATAAAGATTCCATTTCAACAATACAGAACTGGAACAGGACCTTCGCCCCACATGTCTGTACTGCACATAATACCAGAATTAAACTGAGGCTCCTCTGCTTGCATATGAAATCTAGCCCTCCATTCCTTGCATATTCACATGTCTGTCTGGAAGTTTGCTGAATGTTCCCATTGTATCTGCTTCCACCACTACGCTTGGCAGCCCATTCCAGGCACCTACCTCTTTATGTGTAAAAACATACTTGACCTATTCATCTCCTTTAAACAACCCCCCTCCCCACCTTAAACACACTTCCTCGAGGATGTGAGATTTTTACCTCAGGAGAAAGATTCTGAGCGTTATGCCTCTCATAATTTTGTAAACTTCCACCTGATCATCTTTCAACCCCAGACTCTCCAGAGAAAACAACAGAGGTCTGTTCAATCTCTTCCCATCACTTATATCCTGCATTGTCTCCTGCCACAACTGGGTAAATCTCGTCTGTATCCTTTCCAAAGCCTCCATATCCTGCATTCCGTCAAAAGTGTTCAGTGGAACAAGTTGTAGACCAAACTGAACAATCCATGATTCAGTTTTCTGACCAAAGTATCCATGCAAAATGGATATCATTACATGGCCATTGTAAAATCATTCTTCATTGGCCAGAATGACCTCCTCAAGATGCAAGTAAATATATTAATATTTCAGCAGCAAATATGAAAATAAATGTTCTGACAATTCCATAGCACAATGCAAAAGAGAAATGTGAAAAAAATCTCAGGATGTTTCTTCTCTGTGCTCGCTTAGGATTATGGCCAAATAAAGCTCCCTAGTTTCTGTGCTTTTATAAAACTAAGAATAGAATTTATGATCTTGAGGTACATAGTTAAATCCCCAGGATCTGAATTAAGTTGCCTTGAAAACATCTATCAAAAAAAAAATGAAGAAAGCAGATGTGGCAAATTGGATATTACATTGATCAAGGGAGGAAGAAACTGGTTAAGAAACTTCATTTTCGAATCATAGAGTTCTACAGTCTGGAAACAAGCCCCTTAGCCCAACAAGTCGATGCCAACCAAGTTAGTCCCAATTATCTGCATTCAGTCCCATCCTTCCAAATCTTTGTTATCTATGTACCTATCTCAATATCTGTTAAGCAGTATCTGTTCGTTGGCCAGAGAGAAGCAGAAGGAATCATCTGTCGTTATTTTTTTTCACACTATGAACCATACTAACCAAAATACACACAAACATTTCCCTCTTGAACATACACAGTGTCATTTTCTCCCCTTCCCACCCTCCCTTCCCTCCCTCCTTCACCCCCCCCCCCCCCCCACCCACTCAACGTTCAACCTATATGATACATTACACCCATTAAACAATGTTATCACACAATGAAAATAAACAAGAAATTTGTGTCTTCTACTTTTACATACTGGGTCAGTTCATTTCGTCTTCTTCTCCTGCTGTAATTTTAGGCGGTGGAGATCCACGGTAGGACTTCTCTGTTGTGTTCCATGTACGGTTCCCAAATTTGTTCGAATACTGTGATGTTATTTCTTAAATTATATGTTATTTTTTCCAATGGAATACATTTATTCATTTCTATGTACCATTGCTGTATTCTCAGGCTATCTTCTAATTTCCAGGTTGACATAATGCATTTCTTGCTACAGCTAAGGCTATCATAATAAATCCTTTTTGTGTTCCATCCAAATCGAGTCCAAGTTCCTTTCTTCTTATATTACTTAGAAGAAAGATCTCTGGATTTTTTTGGTAAGTTGCTTTTTGTAATTGTATTTAATACCTGATTTAGATCTTCCCAAAACTTTTCCACTTTCTCACATGCCCAAATTGCATGTACTGTTGTTCCCATTTCCTTCTTACAACAAAAAACATCTGTCTGATACTGTTGGGTCCTATTTATTTAACTTTTGGGGCATGGTATATAGCCTGTGTAACCAATTATATTATATCATGCATAATCTCATGTTTATTGTATTTCTCATAGTTCTGGAGCATAGCTTTTAACTGTCATTATTGATAGCACAGAAAGCAGAGTTGTTGCAGAAGCTTGATCATGGTGCATCTGTGCGACATCTTACTGAAGATTATGGTGTGGGAACTACCACCATATGTGTCTTAAAGATGTAGAAATGTAAGTTTTACAGTCACAATGAAGATCAGAAATAATTAAAGATTGGAAAATATTGCATAGGGCAAAAAGCGTGTGAAAACGTGTGATTAATTAATTGGTGGCATGGAACAAAATGCATTGATCAGTGAACATGAGATTATGGCAATTCATTCAATTAAAGAGTGACTGCTTTGACAGAAACCTCAGCTAATGAAATAGATAACATTAGAAGAAGTATTTAAAAAGACTCAACCTGATGATGATGGTCACCATATTTTCAGGTGTTTATCTTAGCTTGAGCCAGTTTATGTTTGAAGTTTTACTGTATGTTTTATTTAAAAATAAAAAAAAATACACTAGTAATTTTATGGCTTATCTTTATCTCATTTCATTTACAACACTCTGCTCCCCCCTTCCCGTTCAGCACAGACGTAACACCCACCCCCATCCAGCGCCCTGGCACCCCCCAATCCAGAGACCCTTCTATTTGAGTGTGTCTTTGTTTTGCGTGAATCTGAAATCAGCACAATTACTTAACATACTATCATTTCTATTATTCTATTAACTGGATAATTCTGAATTCTGAAAAGTGTCTGGTTCCAAGGGTTTTGGATACAACACTATGTACCTGCATTGGGTCAGAGCAAGAGAGCATCTCCCTATAATTGGTATTAATCCCAGAATTTACTAAGAATGGTCTGCAATTTGAAATGTTAACTCTGCTTCTCCTTCCATAGATGTAGCCTCAGTTTTAATTTTTTAAATTTAGACATACAGCACAGTAACAGGCCATTTTGGCCCATAAGCCTATGCCTGCCAATTACTTCTAATTAACCTACAGCCCCCAGTACATTTCAAATGGAGGGAGGAAACCAGAGTCCTGAAGGAAACCTATGCAGACATGGGGAGAATGTACAAACTCATTAGAGATAGCATAGGATTCAAACCCCATACCCAATTGATGGCAGGCACTGTAATGGCATTGCGGAAACTACTAGGCCAACTGTGCCGCACCAAGATTGCTGCTGAGTATTTCCAGAATTTTATGCTTTTATTTTAGATTTGCAATACCTTAGGCATTTTAAAAAAATTTTGTTTGTGAAAATGCATAGTAATTGACTGCAGGATGCACTGGTCATGCAGGAGAAAATGGACCAATCATTTGCTATTGTTTGGGTTTGAGAATTAAGGTTCTTTATTGGATTTCCCCTAGGCCCCAGGACTTGAGGATGTCCCCAGCACTCAAATATACTCGTCCAGTATCAACATCTCCAGGTGGTGATAGTGGCACCTGAAGCACTTTCCTCTACCCTAGAGAGGCTGGCAGGTGAACTTGTCAGAATTTGTGCTACCAACATTAGATAAGTGCATGGTGCAACAAAATAAC
This sequence comes from Narcine bancroftii, assembly GCF_036971445.1. Taxonomy (NCBI): domain Eukaryota; kingdom Metazoa; phylum Chordata; class Chondrichthyes; order Torpediniformes; family Narcinidae; genus Narcine; species Narcine bancroftii. Next base: position 144,155,259 of record NC_091475.1, read on the forward strand.
TTCTCAGTTCTGGTGTGATGCATATTCTAGGTTCCTTTAAAGTAGAGGCATAAAGTTAACTTAAAAGATAAGAGGTAAATTACATACCTCTGTGGTTGAAAAAAGTAAGAATTTTGGTGAATATACATATACATATTCTTCTTTCTTTGGCTTGGCTTCGCGGACGAAGATTTATGGAGGGGGTAAATGTCCACGTCAGCTGCAGGCTCGTTTGTGGCTGACAAGTCCGATAGCTAATTAGATATGTAGGACTTGGTACTTCTATCTAGGGCTAGGAGACCCTTATCTGATCCAGACTACCTCAACTTCCTACATTCTATTGTACCTTACCATTCCCTTTCTTAGTCTTATGGTGGCTCTTGTCACAAAGAAGATTCTTATGTTAATCGTGCTGACTCTGCTTTCCTGCATCCTAATCCCCAAGCTCATCCTGTTTGTACTGGTTACAGCCATTAACTGATGAATTTTAGTTTCTTCCATGTTCATAATTTTAGATCAATTTTCCCATCTCTCACAATCCTCACTTTTCTTTTAGATCAGTAATACTGATCTTTCACCATGATCAGTGTTACTGATCTTTGGTTACTGGTGTCAGTGTGACTGATCCCCCCCCCCCCTCACTTTTATTTTAGATCAGTAATACTGATCTTTCAAGTGTAAGGTGTTGTTTTACCCAGCTGGTCAATAACCAAATTGTAATACCTGTGTAAAGTCTTTAGGTAGGGGAGCACCATGAAGGTCAGAGTAGCGAGTCCAGCTGCTTATTAGGGTTGCGAGTATCAGGCTCCAGTTCTCAGTAAAGAGTCTAGTCCATCCCACATCAGTCCGAAGTTGCCACATCTGAACATGGGCATGGGCAGATTCACGTTGAAATCTTGAAGCAGTGTCTTTAACCGCCCGACTTTTGTAAGCTTTGTCCTGACGAAGTATGTGAGAGACGCTGCCTTCAGCAGCGAACGAGTAGCAGTAGTCAGGCGGTTCCGTTGAATTGTGGCTAGTATCTGATGTCCTCTTCAGCCCCGAACCCTAGGGCCACCGATCTCCGAAGGCTGTCTGGAGTCTGATATTGAGGTGCCAAGCAGCTCACGTTGTTGGTAACTGGTGTTCCCCTTCACGGTGTGATGAAAAGAGACCAAGCTGGGGGGGATTGTTTCTCGTGATATTATCCCAATGTAAAACACAATAAATTCTAGCTGAAGGAGTACCAGGCATTAGAACCAGGATATGAGGAGGTGCTGAGGGCGCTAAAGGGTTCCTGACCATTTGGATCTGGAACTCAGGTCGCCAATGGTTTGGATTGGACTCTGTATGGCTTCGAGAATTCCAGAAGTGCTGGAGACAAATCTATGGACACTTGATGACTCTGGGGGGACTCTCTTTTGCTCCTCTCTCTTTGACTGTAAGTCTGATTGTAAGTCCAATTCCTGCCGGTGGCAAATTTGTCTGCCTTGCAGCAGGCAAAAAATTAATTTAATGTAATATGACACTGTTTTATTACTCTGACAATAAATTAAATCTTGAATCTTGATTTTAATTTCACCTCAAAGTAATAATTGTATTTGAACATGGAAAGTTCTTGCTATTGGCAATGAACAGTGACCAAGCTTAGTCATACATAATCAAGATTTCATTGTTTTAAGCAACAATTGGCTTCTTTATTAGAGGCTTTCACATATTGAAATATATCAAACATCTTATGAATGGGATTGACAGACAAAAACCAGGGAAAAGTTTGAAGGATCTGACAAAAGGGATAAGAAATTAGGGAAGTTTTAAGGATAATTATGAAAAATAGATGGAAGAGTTGTTAATATGGTAGTGAAGAAGATAATATGGTAGTGCATAGGGATAAGTTGGTGGAAATCTCTTCCAATGATGGGATGAGGAACAAACCACTCAGAAACTGTCTTAAATGGGCAGCTAGTTGGATAGAAAATATCTGCATGGTTATAAGCACTGCTATGGCATTGTGCAAAAGAAGGAAAACAGTCTAAGAAGAAAAGGAATTCATTGTCTTGAAAACTACAGAGCATCAAAGACAAAAGGTGAAGTGCTGAATATGCTTTGATCCCATTTCTACATTTTTACTGCTATATTTGAGCACCAAAGTTAATCTTGTGCTGTGGATGGCAATGAGGCTAAAGGGTGCACGTCAATGTATTTGAGAACTGCAAGAGGAAGGGAATAATACTAATAAAAGGAGCAACATGAAGGAATAGATATTCAGCTTTTTAACAGTATGAGTTCCTTGAAATTCACAAGTCAGAATATAAATGCTACATTGTTAAACCTTGCATTCAATATTCAACTTGTGCAACACTGAAGAATAGTTTCTTCACTTTAATTGCCGAGCCTGGGAAATCTTACCTTCAGTTTGTAGGGCTGCAGATGGCAAAAGTAAGCCAAAGGATTGCACTTTGAGGCAAGATTTTTTTATTATTATTGACCCTTGCGCACTTAAATATTAATGAAAGGACCCAGTAGTGATGCACCAGTTAGAATGAGGATGGAAGTTTCAACTACATTACAGATAACAAGAGTCTGAGGTTTCGACATTCTCCTCAGCATACTCCTAAACCAATGACACCTTGGCTGCCAAAGTAAAAAGGTAATATTCCTTCAGTGAGTAAGAGCACATTTGCAGTTGGATGATCAGATCACACACATATACCAAGTACACTGGAGACCTGGCTATCGAACTTAATTTTTGAATGTGGTTGCTGAATTTGATTGATGGAGATGCTGAGAAGTCTGGAAGAGACCAGAACTTCAAAAGTAAAGATAAGGGTTTTCATGGAGAGAGATGGTAGAGTCATGAAAAATGGTGAAGTGGAGGAAGATGCGAGCAATTTGGAGATTCTGGCAGAAAAGATACTTAATTATTTTTCCCAAGGGGGAAATTATGATAGAAATCTTAGTTTGAAGGAAGTAAATCACAAAATTCTGTAGACACCATGGTTGGCTTGTGTCCTTCATCAAAGTTTGTGAAAATGCTAGCAAGCATTCGAACAAAAGGATGAAGGGGAGGAGAAGAGGGTGGGTGGCAAGGCAGGAGATGATAAGTGGAGAAAGGAGGGAGGGGACAGCAGTAATGAAGGGAATGGTAAGGGCTGTGTGGGTGAAATAACTGCAAGGACAGGAAAGGAGGAGGGGGAAGAAAAGGCAAGTCAGTTTAATGGAAAGCCGTAAAGAGATTTTCCTCCAATCTGCCGGTGGTCAGGGTGGGACAGTACAAAGACATGTAAGCATGAGAGTGTGACCCAGAACTTAATTAGAAGGAAGATGTGTGAAAAAAGTGAAAAAAAGGCATGCTCCAAAATTGCTTTATCACTGGTTGATACCTTGGATGTGGAAGACCAATAAAGTTTATCCTATCACTTCCACATTTTCCCAGATTATGCACTGATAGCAATTAAAGATAATATTTGGAAAATTCTGTCTGTAATGAGCTCTGATTTGTTCACTTTGAACATGTGCAGGAATCAACCCACACAGCAAGCTTTGCAGCAAGAAATAATTGCACATTCAGAGCTGTATTAGAAGTATTGAAGAAAAATGTGGCATAATTAGTATGATCCTTCTTTGACAACACTGGAGATAGTTCATCATTACATGAAGATTACTACACCTACATTCTGCCAAGCTTGTTAAATTGGTTGAGAGATAGTAGAAAACTGATGGGAAAAGTATTTATTTATCCTTCAGAAAATAAAAGTGGTACCATAGTGTCCTATAAAAGTTTCTTCTTTTCATTTTTTTTCTTGTAGTTGAAAATCAAAATTTGAGAAGATGAACCATAATTTAAAAAAAAAACTTGGCAGCCTCTCAAGAGGAACAATCAGCTTCATGGCTACTGGCAGGCAGCTTTTGTGACTAAAGGTAGTATCTCATTGGCAGAGACGTCACTGTGACTGCCGCAACTGATTAGTCATGGCAACCCAGGAGACAAAAAAATGGCTTGCGCTCTCACCAAGGTGAGACCAGGGCGATGTCCAAGACGTCTCCAGACAAGGTGACAACCAATTTACCCGGAAGTCACGGGGACGTCTCCGAGACGTCTTCTCAGTTGTGGCAATGTTGCTGTGATGTCTCCGGCAATCGCCAATAGGTTGCCATGGGTTTCCATAAGGTTGCGGAGACATCGCTGTGACTTATCCATGTTTATATATACCTAGATCTACAACTAGATCTAACATTCACTTTTCAGACATCAGACAGTCAAGAACTCTCACCATGGACATCTGCAATGAGGCTGTTATGCTGTTGGATCAGGCTCCCTACCTGGAGGATGAGCAGAAGGAGGCCTTGGCCCTCGTGCTGTTAGCTCTGACTGTGAACAAGGCAAAGGCCAGGGCTAGGGATAGGGCCAGAAAGGGTGTCGGGAAGGCAAAGACAGTGTGGGTACGTGAGTGGCTGCTACAATGGCAACCCCATGGCTGGTACGAGAAGCTGATGAAACACCTGGAAAAGGGGGATGTGAGGTCCATCAAGCATTTCCCGAGGGTGGATCCATAGATGTTCATGAAGCTGGTTGTTCACCTTACTCCCAGGATCTAGAAGCAAGACACTAACTTCAGGAAGGCCCTTCCCCCTGGTTTGAAGGTTGCCATCACTCTGAGGTTCCTTGCTACAGGAAACTCCTACAAGAGCCTGTCCTATGGCTTCCGTGTGGCTCCAAACACCATTGTCAGTATTGTCCCAGAGGTGTGCCAAGCCATCTATGATGAGTATCATGAAGAGACCATCAAGTGTCCATCTACACCAGAGGAGTGGAAGGAAGTGGCCAAGGCTTTTTCTGAGAAGTGGAAGTTCCATCATGTTTGTGGTGCACTGGATGGGAAGCATGTTAGAATTCTTGAAGCTCCAGGGTCAGGCAGTGTCTACCACGACTACAAAGGCTACTTTTCTATCATCATGCTGGCATTGGTAGATGCTAACTATAAGTTCATGTACCTCAACATGGGGACTCCTGGGGCTGACTCAGATGCTGGTATCTTCAGGGACTGCAGTTTGTTCAAGGCACTGGATGAAGGTCAAGCCAGCCTGCCACCTCCTGAACCCTTTCCCAGTGGAGATCAAGATGTCCCCAACTTCTTGGTTGGTGACGATGCATTCGGCCTGAGGACATGGATGATGAAGCCCTATTCCAAGCGCTAGATGACCCATGCAGAGAGAATCTTCAACTACAGGCTATCCAGGTCCAAGCTTATTGTGGAGAACAGCTTTGACATCTTGGCAAACAGGTGTGCAGCACTTTATTATTATTTTTTCCTGCCACACAGACAGTCATATTTGCCAGATTGTAAACACAGCAAATACATTGACTTTAATTTTATTTCTATTTTTTTCTTTCCAGATTCAGATCCTTCCACACCATGATGATGATGTGCCCACAGACGGTTGAAAAGGTGGTCCTTGCTGCCTGTACATTCCACATTATGATGACAGACATCAGACTCTCAGCTGACAGAGAGAACCCACACACCTATGAAGTTGCCTCTGGAGAGTGGAGACACCATACCAACCAGTTGGAGGGGATGCAGAGAAGAGGAAGTAACTTGCCGTCTGTTGCCAAGAACCAGAGAGAATACCTGACCCAGCACTACCCTGGGGTTGGAGCTGTCCCTTGGCAAGACAAGATGGTGGAGCTTCTTCCAAGGCAGTACAAGGAGCAGCAGCCAGCAGGAACAAGTACCAGATGATGAAGACCTTGACTGGGATGTACCTGTGAATTGGACCAGAAGTGAAGGCATCTCGATGATGCCAGGACACACACAGACACATGGTATTTAAGTCAAGTACCGTCGCGGAGATGTCACTGCATCGTTGCCGCAAAGTCTCCTCAGTCTCCTTGGTCTCAGGACCCAAAGCCATTGCAGAGACGTCATGGAGATGTCGCGGTGACGTCTCCCCAGTTGCGAACAAAATTAGTCTCCGCAACGTTGCCGCAACTGATGGAGAAGTCACGGAGACCTGCTGGAGACTGGAAAAAGTCTCCAAAAAAGATTGAACATGTTCGAATTTCCCACAACTCCCCGGAGACCCGGCTATTCTCCAGGAGACGTTGCGGAGACTCGAGTTGCCACCAGGTCGCCACCTAGTCTCTAGGCCAATGAGATAGGCCCTTAAGTAGACAATTGTTCAAGGCCTTTACAAATAAATGAGCAAAAAATCATATTTTCTTAGTGTTCCCTTAAAGTGGAAGCTGCATTTTTTTTTGTACGTAGTGATTCCCAAAGTGGGAAAGATCCAAGGGGGCAGTGAGGGAAAATGGGGTGGTTCAAACCTTCCATCTTGCTATTATTCAGTTTACTGCAAAGTTTAATGAAGAAGCCAGGGCAGTAATTTCCTGGCCAGATTTGGGTTGACAGTAGTGAGCAAAATAAATGGCGACTAGGCATTCTCATGAGAACAGGTCTCAGTGGGCTGCCAGGCTATATTGGCCTCACTGCCTCTCAGTGCCGCCACTATCCCCATACCCAGCACAGAGCTGCAACTAATCCCCACCCTGCTCAATGCTGCCACTACGAAACCCCCAACCCTGCTCAATGCCCTCGGTGGTGCCACTACCCCCTCACGCTCCAGTTGATTGGGGATGTGGCATGGAGGCCAAGGGGGTGGTAACCAAAAAGGTTTGGGAACCACTGATTTAACAGATTATGAATGACTCAACATTCACAGTGTAGATTTGAAAGGATTACTCTTTGCAAATTGTGAACATGGCACAAGGGAAAGAGCTGTTTATGTTTTTTTGCAACTAATATTTGTTGTGCTTTGTGTAAATGTGAGGCAAAACATACCTAAAATATTGTTTGTATAATGGTTTGTGAAAGTTGGTATGTTGAAAAACCTATAAGAAGCTGAATTCAAGGTAGACAAAAATGATGGAAGAACTCAGCGGGTCATGCAGCAACCATGGGAGGTAAAGATATGAGTTCTTCCAGCATTTTTGTTATTTTACTCTAATCTCAGCATCTGCAGACTTTTGTGTTTCACTACAAGCTAGAGATATAGAAAATCAGGCATGATTAGAATCTACCAAATATACAAGGCAATAGTGAATATCTCTTCTCTCATATCCCTCTAACTTGCAGGCATTAGCATTGAGCTAGAATGTGATGCAGAGACCTCTGAACATATTAAGAAAAGGTTAAAGTCCATGATTGATTCCTCCTGACCACATTCACATATTGTAAGGCCAAAATGCAGATGGATGACCATATTGTCAGTGTACAATGGACAAAGTTAGGACACAAGGAATTTCAGAAACGATCTTGTCCAATGCTGTGAAGATTTGTCAATGAACAGACTAATATTCATAATGGAACTTTGGACGCCCATGATTGGCATAGCGGTTAGCGCAACACTGTTATGTCGCCATTGATCGGGACTGGGATTCATATCCTGTGCTGTCTGTAAGGAGTTTGTACATTCCCCCCATATCCCCTGGGTTTTCCCCAGGGGCTCCAGGCTCCTCGCACTTTTAATTGGGTATAATTGGGCTAGTGGGCCGAAGAGGGTTTTTACCATCCTGTGTATTTATAATTAAAATTTAAAAATTAATTTTATAATTTAAAATTTAAATAAACAAAATATATAAAATTTAAAACTTTGATGAAGAGCTTTCCAAAGGAGAAATGAAGAGGGGCACCATAATAAAGCAGATAGAGAACATCTAAAGGTTCACAGAACAAACAGTATTCATTGTAATACAGGTCAACCATATCACATAGAACATTTCCAAGCTGGATAAAGGGTCAGGCACAGTTTAAATCAACTTGAAGAAATATTGGTTAATGAAGAAAGGACATATGACCCAGTTATGTTTATGTGTATAATAGCAAGGAAGTACATAATGCTGATTGAAGCAAAGTCCTTGGATGATCAAAGATGGGAATTCAACATATCAGTTATTAATATATTTGCATGGATGATTTGGAAAATGCTAGATAGGAATGATTCATTTTATTGAATAAAGGGTGAAATGAGCTATAAGAGGTCATTAAGCAGCAGATACCATGAATAGAATTACTAAAACAGATTTTATGAGTAAGGTTGAGGATACCCAGACTTAATTAGATGTCATCCCAGTCACTAGTGGTAAGCATGAAGTGATAATCCACTTTTGAAAATCAGTTCCAACTGACCACATTCAGAATGACAGACCAGAGGTGAATTTCTTGGCAACCTTGAAGTATGAATGCAAAGAATTAAACAAGCATAAAGCATAGAACACCAAAGCACAGTACAAGCCCTTCGGTCCTTGATGCTGTGTCAACGCATATATTCCTTACAAAAAGCAGTACTAAACTCTCCCTACACTGTAACCCTCTATTTTTCTTCTATCCATGTGTCTAAGAGTCTCTTAAATGCCCCTATTGTTTCAGCCTCCAGCACTATCCTTGGCAAGACATTCCAGGCATCCATAACTTCCTGTGTAAAAACTTTCCGCTGATGCCTCCCCTAATCTTCCCTTCCTTCATTTTTCACATATATCCTCTGGTGTTTGCTATTTCTGCGCTGGGAAAAAGGTGCTGGCTGTCCACCCTATCTACGCCTCCCATAATCTTGTAGACCTCTATAAAGTTTCTTCTCATCCTTCTACGCTCCAAAGAGAAAATCTCAGCTCTATTAACGTTGCCTCATAAGACTTATTTTCTGATCCAGGCAACATCCTGGTAAATCTACTTTGCACCCTCTCCATAGCTTCCACATCCTTCCTATAATGATCATATGACAAGTAGTTTTACAAGAGTTTCTTTTGAAGGATTGACAAGGAAATATGAATATCTTCCTAGTTTTAAGAATTATTACCAAGCAGCCAAAATGAGATTTCTTACTTCTCTTTTTGAAGGAGTAGAAAAACTGGCATGGGTTAAAATACAATTGATAAAATACGACCGAGATTAGGAGAGGAATTTATATACAAATGGGATTCCAAATCATTAACTGCTGTTAAAGAAACACCATTGTTAAAACATTTGATTACTATTTGGAAGAAGCTAAAGGATGAAAATGGAACAAGAGGAAGGTTAAGATGCCTTTGAATCAAAATTTTCTTGTACCTTTTTCAAAGCATAATTCATTTTTAAATATTTGGTTTAGTGAAGGTATTAAAAATATTGAAGATTGTTTTGAACAAGATTAATTGATATCATTTGAACAATTAAGGAATAAATGTGGAATAACTCAATGCTCTTTTTTGTTATTTTCAACTGAGAGGATGTTTGAGGGAAATGTTAGATCTAGTGATGCTGTTACCTACTTATAGTGAAGTGGAAACTCTTTTTAGGAGAGAGGAAATACTAAGAAATTTACTTCTGCAGTGTATCATTTATTGGAAATCAAATCTATTAAACAGGGAGTGCATAAATGGGAGTTGGATTTGAATATTACAATTGATGAGAAAAGATGGTGGGATCTCTGGAGATTGTATGACATATACTATTAATGTAAGATAAAGATTAGTTCATTTTTTTTTACCTCAGCTATACATGATGCCACAAAACAAATTGAATAGAATGAAATCAGATTTATTATGTCACTGTTTTAGGTGTAGTTAAGATAAGAACTCTCTTGCATTCAACTTGGTCATGTCCCAAGATACAACCTTATTGAGTGGATTTAGGAATGTTTTATGACAAGTTACAGGCATTATATTTCCACAGAACCCTAATTTATTTATATTGGGAAATATACAAAGAACAAGACCTCAGTTGAAACTATCATTATACTGAATGAAATTTGTTAAAATAGCATTAGCCGTGGCAAGAAAATGTATTGCAGTGACTTGGAAATTGGATTCATATTTAGGTATGGGAAGATGGAATGCAGAAATTCAAAGCTGTATCTCCTTAGAGAAAATCACATATAATTTTAGAAATAAATATGCTATATTTGTGCAAATTTGGAGTTGGTGTATGCAAATTTTAGGTATAAATATATAAATAAATATATGCCTGTCCCACATCGGACTTGTCAGCCACAAACGAGCCTGCAGCTCACGTGGACATTACCCCTCCATAAATCTTTTCGTCCGCAAAGCCAAGCCAAAGAAAAAAAAAATATATATAGTGGTGTTCTTCCAATCTCCTGATACCTGTGTCAATCTTCTTCTCTAAATTGATCATATAAACCTTGTTATAGTCCTGTGTGTTGGAAAGTGATCCTCTGAGCAATCCATGAAGCTATCTTTCTTTTTCTTTTCTTATTTTATATTACTATATATCTTTATAGGGGAAGGGGGAGGGAGGATATGGGAGGGAAGGGGAGGGACTATAACCATCATGTAATGAATGTTTTTTTTCTTAAATTTATTGTTTTATATAATTGTTTATTAATTTCCATGTACAGAATATTTTTAATAAAATATTCAAAATAAAGAGGTAGTTTTATTGGGAATTTGACTTCCATACAGACTGGACGACAGAAGAGGTCATATCAGTAGCTCCCAAGAAGTTTATCTGCAGTCAGTAACACTAAATGCATTTTCCTCTAAAAATTATTTCATCAATATTTTACTACATAGCACATTTATCACTGCTAGCCAAGGATGAATTTCAAGGTCATCATGACTGAATTAAAATCTTGCAATATGATGTAATTACTTTGAACAGATTGCAGAGGTTTAAGAAGGCAAGCAATAGATATTGAAACAAGAAACTCTGCAGACGCGGTGATTGTAGTAAATACACAAAAGTGCTGGAAAAAATCTCATAATTCCCCACAGTTTCCACAGGAGGCAAAGACATATTATCAATGTTCAGACCTGAACCCTTATATATTAAGTACAACTATGGATAAGCAATAAATGAAAAAAAATAGTTGTTGCTTCTTACATTCCAATGAAAAAGTCCCAACTCTGAACTTCATGGTTTTCAATGTGGCCCCGTAATGGATTAGCAATGAACAGGCATAATTTTGGGTAAATTTCCTTTGATGCATTATAACAAATATAACTTTACCACTATTAAAATGAGAATAAAACTTTCTTTCCATTAGCTATAGATGATCAAGCAATATGTAATTTTACTATTGATAACTTGTATGTTCCAATAATTGCATTTGTATTCATTTCAGAATTAGATATGCAATTCATTCAGCAAATATTGAGTTAATTACATTTAATTTCTTTAATTAAGATATGCAGCATGAGTCCATGAGCCCATGCCACCCAATTACACCCAAATGACCTTAACTCCCCCACCCCCAGTACGTTTCGAATAGTGGAAGGAAACCAGAGCATCTGGAAGTAAATTATACAGACACTAGAAGAATATACAAGCTCCTTACAGACGGTTCTGGATTCAAACCCCAGACGCTGAGGCTGTAACAGCATTGCACTAACCCATTATAGTTACTAATATAATTATAGTTACTTCAATGCAAAAATTTAGGAGCTGGAAAATTGAATCTAATATTACTTCTTCCTGCTCCTTAAACACATTATCTATTCATGTAACTTTGAAGAAAGACGCAGATTGACTTTTGGAAATGGGGATAGAATGGAATGGAAGTTCTGGAAAGCACTAACAATGATGGAACAAAGCAAGGTTATGAATTTGCATTCTGATTAATAACTGCCTTAGAGGATAACATAAGTACATGAAAAATAGGAGCAGGATTCACCCATTTGGCCCATTGATCCTGCTTTGCCATTTAAGAAAAATGGCTGATCTGCCCATGGACTCAGCTCTACCTAATTGCTTTTTTATCCATAACCCTGAATTCCACTACTATCCAAAAATCTATCTATCAGATTTATTGTCATGAACACGTGACACAAAATATGTTGTCTTGCAGCAGCTTTATAGTGTATTGTGCACCACGTGTAAAATTGCTACAAATGACTATTCAAGATGTTTAAAAAATGATGTGAGGTAGTGTCCATTGGTTCATTGTCCATTCAGAAATCTGATAGCAGATGGAAAGAAGTTGTTCTTGTAATATTGAGTGTGTGTCTTCAGGGTCCTGTACCTCCTTCCTGATGGAAGTGGTGAGAAGAGGACATATCCTGCTTGGCAAGGGTCCTTGTTTTCTTGAGACACTGCCTCTTAAAATGTCCTTAATGGAGTGAAGACTGATGCCCATTATGACTCTAGCTGAGTTTACAAACATCTGCAGCCTTTTCCTGTCCTGTATATTTGCACTGCCATACCAGGCAGTGATGCCACCTGTCAGAATGCTTTCCACAGTAGGCCTGTAGAAATTTGCAAGAGTCTTTAGTGACATAACAAATCTCCTCAAACACCTGAGGAAATAAAGCCGCTGGTGAGCTTTCTTCATGATTGCATGAACATGATGGCCCCAGAATAGTTCTTCAGAGATGTTGACAACCTGGAATTTAAAGTCTTTACCAGGCATCACAATTTAGAAATAAGTTTAAGACAGAGGTAAGGCATTTTTTTCTCTCAGAGGTTTATAAGTTTTTGGAACATACTCCCTCAAATATCTGTGAAAAAAAAATACTTTGAATACTTAGAATATTTTTAAGACAGAATGTATTTCCATGTCCCAGACTTCATACACAGTGGAAATGAGTTAGTGAGTTAATACTAGCCATGTCCCTCTCTCCACGGATGCTGCCTGAAATGGTAAATAGTTCCAAAATTTTCAGTGCTTTTGTTTTCAGGTCTGTTATTGGAGAATTCCAGATTTCATATTTCACATTTATTGTCAGAGTACATACATGACATCACATACAACCATAAGATCCCTTTTCCTGTGGATGAGGCAGAATTACCACTTACTGATAGTGCAAAATAAAACTGTACACATTTAAACAAATAAAGAACTGTAAACAGATAATGAATGTAAACAAACTAACTGTGCAATACAGAGAGAATTAAAAAAATCAATAAAGTGTAGAAGTAAAAGACCTTAACTGAGCCCCTGATTGAGATTGTTGCTGAGGAGTCTGATGGTAGCACCTTTTTCTAAACCTGGTGGTTCAAGTCTTGTGACATCTATACCTCTTTCCTGTTGGCAGCTGCAAGAAGTGAGTGTGTGCTGGGTGGTGTGGATCCTTCATGATTGCTGCTGCTCTCTGAGAGCAGTGTTACCTGTAGATGTTCTTGATCGTGGGGAGGGTTCTGCCTGAGATCTCTTAGATTGTGCAGACTACCTTTTTGAGGGTTTTATGCTCGGGGTATTGGTATCCCCATACCAGACCGTGATGCAGCCAGTCAGTCACTTTCCACCACACATCTGTAGAAATTTGCCAGAGTTTCTAGTGTCGTACCAAACTTCTGTAAACTTCTGAGGATTTAGAGACACTGAAGTGCTTTCTTCACGATGCCATTATAGTGTTGGGACCAGGAAAGATCCTCTGAGATAGTAACTCCCAAGGACCTAAAATTGCTCACCCTCTCCACCTCTAATCCCATAATGATCACTAGATTTTATACCTCTGGCCTTCCCTTCCTGACATCAACAATCAGCTCCTTGGTTTTGGTGACACTGAGTGCAAGGTTGTTGTTGGTGCACCATTCAGCCAAGTTTTCAATCTCCATCTCCTTCATTTATACAATCCACTACCTGTAGTATTGTCGGCAAATTTGTAGATGTTCTTTTTTTTTTGTCGTACTGAGCCACACAGTTGCAGATGTAAAGCAAGTAGACCAGTGGGCTAAGAGTGCAGACCTGTGGTGTGTGGATGGAGATTACGCAGGAGAAGTTCTTACCAATCCTCATTGATTGTGCTTTGGTGGAATGACTGCACTTATTACATCACTAATAAATCCATTAGGAATTCAGCAGTTATATCAATGTCCAGAAATTGCAATCAAACATAGTTGCTAATAGTGTATTCGATTTTAAGGGGAATCTTGATGAGGGAGAAAATAATAACATTATATGTTGATAAAGTGAGAATTAGAGAAAAAAAGAACCAGCTTGGCTGATCTAAATAGACCAGCTGATTTATATTCTGTAAATTGCTTTTAAAAGAATTGGATTTGAATTTATTTCCAAAGCTTTCTTTGTGTATCCAGTTACTAAGTGAAACATTGACAGGGAGTCAGCTTTCTGGTTTACTCTGAACTTTAGATCAGGAAATAGGAAATTATGAAAGAGGACTATATCCCCCTTGGTGTGCAATGTATCATAATACTTATCCTATTTTCTGATTAACATTTAATAAAAATGTATACATATTATGTATGTTAGTGCACTTTGATATGAACTATGAGAAGAAATATCACACACACCTCCGATTATCTGAAATGGTTGGGACCAGGCCTTTGTCAGATAGACCTTTTTTCAGATAATTGGTCATTTTTAAAAAAAAACAGACCAGTAGCCACCTCAAATCACTTGTAACAATTTTAAAACAACAACCAACAAGGTAAGGCTCTTGAAGCATTAAAATAATTTTTAATTCTCACAAAAAAAAAATGCTGGCCTCTGCCAATGACCGACACTCCCCACTAAGGCCCCACCCATGCCAAGAGCATGAGGTCCCCACTGCTGACGGAAGCCCGAGATCTGCACTGCTGCCGGGAGCCTGACGTCCCTGCTTCCATCAGGAGCCCATTGTCCCCGGTCAGTTTGGCTCAAAAAAAAATTCAGGTAAATGAGGGTTTCAAAGAATCCGATTTTGGGTAATCAGAGTTGTACTGTGTGTGTATGATATATATATATATATAAAATTGGAGATTATATAAATAAATAAATAAATATTTTTCAAACATATATAGATAGATATAGATGTATTTCTTCTCATAGTTCGATATATATATACATATATAGATAGATAGATATAGATATATTTCTTCTCATAGTTCATCAAGAGTGCTAAAAACACAGTGAAACAGAGTTAATATGTAAATGTGAATGAAATTAACTCACTCAGGAAGATAAGGGATTGACCATAGAAGTATTTTCTAAGATGTATATAACTATTGTGATAAAAGTGTTAAAAGCTCTTCAGCTGCCAGTTCTGCCCAGAGAAAACTAAAATAAGTCTTCCTTGAAATTATGGTCCTTATGTTATGCTTCAGGGATCCATTAAACACAAGAAGGCTGGTCCTCTGCAGCCACTGAAAATTCATACGAAATTTTAATGGAGTGGATTAATTTGCTGCAAGGGTCTAGATGTTTCTTTTCATCTTGAAGATGTATTTATTACTTGAAATGAGTCATTCACACTGATTGTTCTATAGGTCAAACAGAAGGGTGCTTATTTTGATAGAAGGCAGCCCATGCATTTTGCTCAAGGGGACAAATGTACACAATATATCAACATTTTATAAATAATATTACATATTGCAACACCTTTATCCAATTTGCAGATATTCACTTATCAGCACAGAGCCAATTAGTTAGAGATAGACTTGTGATAAATCATTGCTGACATCAGTAGCCCTGTGTGATCACTCTGTACCTTGTAGGCCCTACATTTATCATCAAGGGGAGGGAGGAGAAAATCCTATGTTGGGGAAATGGAATGTGCAGTATTGCTTTGATTGAATGCTGCACTAGGCATAGATTGGGGCTGTCTATTTCCACATTCCTCCTGAGAAGGAACTTGATGGCTTCTGTTGCATTTGTTATCAACACAGTCTTGCACAGTCTTGGTTTGTATTACTCATTGTAATGGGCATTCTGTGGGAGCTGGGCAATCCCTGGATCCATCCTTATTGAGGTTAGTAAAAGAATTAAATTAATCCTTCCTCTTTATTTTTACATCTTTTTTGTCCTTCCTGCAGACCCTCAAAGCCAAACTGCTAATTAACTGGAGATTATTGAAATATTTTTTTATTTCCCAATTCATTTGAAAGTTAGTTTGGAGAGGAGAACAGAGCACCAACTAAGACAGGAATATGAGGATCTTCGGTCCACTCTCAAGATAATGCCTATGCAAAAGTTCTCTCTATGGACTGAAATCTCTCCAATAGTACTGACCATCTGATAGCTACATGAATCCCATCTTGAAGCCTCTGGTGACCCATATTGAGACAGGAATTTATCACACTGGAGCTTACCAGTCTATTGTGTATGAGAATACAGTCTTACGACTTCATATGGTGGTAAGTGCAAGGTGCATGGGATTAATATTGCTTCAGAGTCTTTACCGTGCCATCTGATTTTCTGTCTTATCAGTAGAAATGCACAATATATTGTGTTTCATAGTGAAATTGTGAATGGACATGGACAAAGGGATCAAAAATCTTAACATTTTTTGCTGATTTAATATTTCAAGAAAACAGCAAGAATGAGTAAATGCAAAGCAAGAAAGAAAGAATATCGTGTAATACACAGTACATCTTGTCAATATCATGAACAGGGAAGTCATTTCAAGTTACAAATACCCATACCTAAAATTGATTTTCACAACTAGTTCCATCACAGAAGCTTTGAGGTTCAAGTGAATGTCAAATTGAACGTTTCCAATGGTCAATGACTCAAAGGTAAGTTAGGTCAACCTAACTATGTTATCAAAGTTCAAAAATCCATGTTTTAAAATCCCTATCTTGCATAAATTGTGAAGACCATGGGCTATTGTATTCATTATGTGTTACTATAATCACCTAATTTAACCTTCAAAGAATTCAACAGCAGCAAATATTAGGGCAGGGAATGAAATTTAAGATAGTTTGAATGAGAGCTAATTTGAATAATGATTGCATGGGAATGGTGGTTGCACAGTTATGGGTGTAGACACCAAAACTAATGTTCCCTCTAAACCTTTTACCATTCACCTTAAAAACATGTCCTTTTGTACTTATTTCTCCCAATCCAAGTAAAAAGAGTCTACTCACATTTACTCTGTCTATTCCCTTCATAATTTTGTAAACCTCTATCAAATCTCCCCTCATTCTTCTTTGCTGTAAGGAATAAAGTCCCAATGGGTTTCATCTTTCTCTGTAACTCAACTCCTGAAGATCTGGCAACATCCTCGTAAATTTTCTCTGCACTCTGTCGATCTTACTAATATCCTTTCTATAGTTTGGCAACCAGAATGGCGCACAATACTACAGATTTGGCCTCACCAATGTCTTATACAACCTCACCATAACATCCAAACTACTGTACTCATTACTTTGATTTATGAAGGCCAAGTTGCCAAAAACTTTATTTACAACCTTGTCTACCTGTGACACCACTTTCAAGGAATTGTGTATCTGTATTCCCAGATCCCTTTGTTCCATCACACTTCTCAGTGCCCTATCATTTACTATGTATGTCCTACCTTGGTTAGTCGTTCCAAAATGTAACACCTCACACTTGTCTGCATTAAATTTCATCTGTCATTTTCTGCCCCATCTTTCCAGTTGGTCCAGATCCTTCTGCAAGCTTTGAAAGCCTTTATCACTGTCCACAGTGCCTCCAACCTTAGTGTCATCGGAAAACTTGCTGATCCAATTTCTCATGTCATCATCCATGATATAGACAACAAACAACAATGGTTCCAATGATAATCCCTGGGGCACACCAAATATCACAGTAATGCAACATACTTTTAGAGTGAAAAAAAATTCACATTCATTGAAAATAAGTTTGGGTTAAGACATTTCAGAAAGAATTTGAATTCTGCTCATTCAAGTAAAATAAGCTCCATCTCTTCTTTTAGTGAATTCATATATTAAGTTGGCTTGAAAATCATGTCTTTGAAGGAGTACTTTTATCTCCCCATCTTCATAATCCAGAGTCTGCTTTCATTCGATTTTCTTCTTTCAGAACAAGGCACTTACTTGTTATCTTCCTCTTGAAAGCAATCTAAACTGTTTAGTACCTATTGGGCTATTTATCTGTTTGTATTTCTGTCACATCAGGATCAATACATGATAGTTACAACGTATGTTCCCCTTACTCTAGGCAAGCAATCATTTTGAGAATGGAACACTGTCTTATTTTATAAATAACCATAGTTTCATTACATTTTAACCATGAGAAAATTATCTTTCAGTTACTAAGCTTGGTGTAAGCACCAACTCATACATGTCTGTGTATTATATAATGGATATCAACAATCCTGGGGAGTTTTGATATATCTAATAATAAAAATAAATTATTATTAACAAGAATCCAGCATAAGCATTACGGCACTTTACAATGACTACCATTTATTTCTAATGCCAGCTTGCTTATAATCATTGTTTGTGCCAGGTTACATTCAACATCATTAAAGTGGTTCCATTTGGGTTCACATTAAAAAAAATATTTGGAAGAAAAAGAGACCAGTGAGAGAAAAGCCAAATAGAACACGCTGTTTTGGCATTGTTTGTTTTTAACTGAACAGCAGCATTTATAAATCAGTGATGTCCAGTTCTTGCCCAAGGAGATATGTATCTTTCTTTCTTTACTTTCTTTCTTCTTTGGCTTGGCTTCGCGGACTGCTGCAAGGTTCGTTGGTGACAGACAAGTCCGATGCGGGACAGGCAGGCACGGTTGCAGCGGTTGCAAGGGATAATTGGTGGGTTGGGGTTGGGTGTTGGGTTTTTCCTCCTTTGTCTTTTGTCAGTGAAGTGGGCTCTGCGGTCTTCTTCAAAGGAGGTTGCTGCCCGCCGAACTCTGAGGCGCCCAGATGCACGGTTGGAGGCGAGATCAGCCCACTGGCAGTGGTCAATGTGACAGGCACCAAGCGATTTCTTTAAGCAGTCCTTGTTCCTCTTCTTTGGTGCACCTCTATCTCGGTGGCCAGTGGAGAGCTCGCCATATAACACGATCTTGGGAAGGCGATGGTCCTCCATTCTGGAGATGTGACCCACCCAGCGCAGTTGGGTCTTCAGCAGCTTCGATTCGATGCTTGTATACAGTATGTGTAAAGGTGTGTGCTCTCGAAGGATACCTACCCCGACACCTGTATGAGTAATAGAAAATGGCAGGTCTTATTGCAAAAATGCTTTGGTATTCTTTCACTTTATCAAGTTGGAGCACATCAGGTGGTGTCATTGAATTGCTAACAAATTGTCTAATCGCTGAATTAAAACAATAAATGCTTTCCTGGGGTTGCTGGCTAACTAGGTAATAATGACAGAGAGGAATAAACAAACTGCTGGAGAAACTCAGTAGGCCTTGATAATTCAAAATCAGAATCAGGATTTATTGACATGAACAAGTTATGAAATTCAGTGTTTTGTGGCAGTGTCATATTTTAACCCTTTCTTTCTTTCCCTTGACTCCTGAGATGCTGCTCAACTCGTTGAGTTCCGACATGAGTTATTTTTAACTCCAGATTCCAACATCTGTACTCTTTGCTGGTCAGAGTTAGCAGTGGGTTGAGAAATTCAGCCACCTTTCACTGCCTATTGGCCTCCCGATCCTCTAATAGAGTCGGCAAGGATACCATGCACATTTCTAACGTAGAATTCATTTAGTTTGTTGAAGTGTTTCACACTTTTTGCAAGAATCTGAGATTTTTTGCCCCCCCCCCCCCCCCCAAAGATTGTGGTACTACATTCGACATGCTCAGCTCATACAAAGTATTTCTTTGGCTTGGCTTCGTGGACGAAGATTTATGGAGGGGTAATGTCCACGCCTGCTGCAGGCTCGTTGGTGGCTGACAAGTCCGATGCGGGACAGGCAGGCACGGTTGCAGCGGTTGCAGGGGAAAATTGGTGGGTTGGGGTTGGGTGTTGGGTTTTTCCTCCTTTGTCTTTTGTCAGTGAGGTGGGCTCTGCGGTCTTCTTCAAAGTAAACTGTTGTGAACTGACAGCACAAGTCTAATATCAGATGAATGGATTCTGAGATGCTCAATATGTTGATCCCACATTAAAAAAAAATACCATAAAGCTGTTTTCTTCTGTCACCACGGGCCATTCCTGCTTAAGGGACAAGTTTGTATTTTACAGGTGTTAATGTTTATTTTATCTGTAAGATGGAAAATAAAGAAAAATTGTCCAACATGGTAATGGTACCTCCAGAGTCTTGCACTGAATTGCATCAGAAGTTAATATGATTGATGAGAAAGCACAATTACTAAAAGTAAGAGAAAGGATATTAGTTCTGCCATTTGTAAGAACTAATATATGTACACATATCAAACTTATGCATTTAATAATAAGGGAGAGCAGTCATATATAGTGGTATCCATGTTTGGTGTTCATAAGCCAAAGACAATCTGTATGTTCGTCATCCATTCATTACAAGTCAGATTATTCAACATCCGTGACACAGCCTGAAAATCTGTGCTTGCCAATGTGGATCAATTGATGAAGCTTAATGGAAATTCTGATGATTTTACAGAATCAATGCTGTTTGGAGTTGGCTGGTAATAGTTGGAAACAGATGAATCAAAATTCATCAGTAGTGAGAGTGGCAGATACTTCTTTTCTCTCTCTTCAAAAAGGCAGAAATTGTCAGGATCTACAGACAAGTTAAACACAAAGTAGATTTGAAGTCCAGTGCAGAAATAGGGAAGGAGATGTGAAGGGAAATCTAGCTTCCAAGGATGAGTAGATTGGACATGAGATATGCTGTGGACAGAGCATTTGTACTTCCTGCCTGTTGCCCTTGTGGATACCTGAGGACCTTAGCCACTGAATGGTAAGCATCTGCCAGTGCTGAACCAATTCTGAGAGACCATTTACTACCCTCGAATCTACAGGAACCACCATTCCAGAATCAAAAGAATTTGGAAGATGAAAACCTGCATTCATTATTTCATTACTGACTTTTCAAAATACAGGGAATTAGATGATCAGGCCCTTGATATTTATTATTTTACAGGATAATTAACTTCTCTCACAGCATTTATTTAAAAATATTACGTTATTTTACTTCCCAGTTTGCACTGGAGTTTTGTTTTCCAATATTTAGAGAAACTTTGTATCCCTTCTTCCATGAAGATCAACATAAAGTACTGGTATTTGTTTTCTCACAGGCAGCAGAGTTAAAGCAATGGTGTTACAGTGCTAGCGACTGGGACAAGGGTTCAAATTCCACCCTGTTGGTAAGGAGTTTGTATGATGTCCCCATGCCTGTGTGGGTTTTCCCCGAGGGCTCCGGTTCCTTCCCACCATTCAAAACATACCGGGAGTGGTAGGTTAACTGAGCATAATGGGTAGCATGAGCTCCTTGGCTGAAAAGGAGGAGATGCTGGTTCATCAACCTGACTTTGTTTTCTCTCCACTGTCGATATCTACTTTCTCAAGTATTTTCTGCTTTGACTGCATTCAACTCATGTAATCCAGCATTTTCTTGGTGGCAGAAACTTTCAATGATCAACATGAGACTCTTTAAAAAATAATTTAAAAAATACCTGATCAAAGGCCCTTGTTCAGAACATTGGTTATCCTTTACTTCCTGTAGGTGCTGCGTGACCTGTTGAGTTTCTCTAGAACACTGTGAATTGCAATTCAAAAATAGTATTTATTTTACAATTTTGAAAACAAATTTACAATTGATTTTAATGGGCACATTTATGGACATTAAACTGCTTTGGTGAATATTTCAATTTCTTTCAAAAGCATGTGTTAGAACTTCAAATTGTAATTATGCACAGATAAATGCAATCTTTGTCAGCAGGACACATGGACATCCTCCAATTTCCTAGCACATTGTATCACATCAGTACACTTGCTTGCTCTTATATTCTTGGACCACTAGAAGTGGTAGAAGCAGGTAATATTACAACATTTAAAATATATTTGGATATATACTGCATATGGATAGAAATCTTTGAGAGAAATATGGGCCAAACAAAGGCAAATAGGACCAACTTTGTATAGAACTTCTTGGTCGGCATGGAAAATTGGGTGGAGGAGATTGGTTACATGGTGTACATCTCCATAACTATGATTCCATGAGTTTAGGAATAGAAAATAGGCCAGATGAATGCAAGGCTGAAAGGATGATGCAAGAAGATGGGTTTTAGGTTTCTGGATCATGGCTGAGGAAGATGATGATGTTAGTGAGTTTATTGTCATATACACTGCACAATTTACATATGCACTACAATTCTAATTTGCTGAACACGCACCTTGTGAAAACGACCAAAAACACCTAAAAATGAAACTTAAAAGGTCTAATTCAATGAATTAAAAAGAGAGAATAAATTTAAAAACAGATCGACTATATACTGTCTGTATGTCATATTGATTCATGTTTATATATATAGTGACTTTCTCCCATTTTTCAGTTCTTTTTATTGTGTGGAACTGTCCCTTTAAGAGAATAGATTTAACAACCTACCTGAAGGAGTTGAAGTGACTGTGAAACTAGCAGCAAGCTTTGAATATCATGTTCCTTTTACTGAATACATTTGCAAATCATCAAGCCCTGGAGAAGCCAGGTGCAGGGAATATGTAACCATCTTATTGAAAGGCTATTTTAAGAAGACCTCCTTTGTGAGATTGAGAACCCCACTTGGCCTTATTGTGTGGTTATAGACAGAATTATCAGATTTCTTATTTTTTCCTTACAGTGGAATGAGAGACCACTTCTACTGATCCACAAAAGGGGTTTTAAAGTTGCAGAAGAAATACTGCACTCTACTCGAATGACCCGTGAAAAAGGATCTAAATGCTGAAGAAGGCACTCATTTAAAAAGAACTTTTCTTTGAAGTAAGGGTGTTCCTGAGATAATCAACCTTCTGTCACCCCTGGTCTCTTTCACCTACTTCATGAACTGCTCCTTCCATCTAAGTGCATGTCACACCATTTAAGGCCTGCGTGCATTAATCCTCTAAAGCCTGCGTGTCACATCAATCTCAAGCTCACATAGTAACAATGAATTTCTGAACTTTGAACTTGGAAGTGCCTTCCCAGAATTAAGCCCTGAGCTATAGTGGCTTGGGGTAATCAACACACACACCAATATATTCACGCATAGTTAAAGTTTAAGTTAGATAATTGTATTTAAATTTAGTGAAGTTTAGATAAATTAGTTGTGTGTGTGTGTGTGTGTGTGTGTGTGTGTGTGTGTGTGTGTGTGTGTGTGTGTGTGTGTGTGTGTGTGTGTGTGTGTGTGTGTGTGTGTGTGTGTGTGTGTGTGTGTGTGTGTTTGTGTGTGTGTGTGTTTATTGGAAGCTCTAGGACAGATCTTCAGAGATAGATGAGGAAATGTTCAGGAGGGAGATAGATCAGCTCGTCAAGTGATGTCAAAACAACCATCTTGCACTCAACAATAGCAAAACCAAGAAGATGATTGAGGACTTCAGGAAGGGGAAATCAGGAGAACACAACCCATTCTTCATCGAGGGATCAGCAGTGGAAAGGGTTAAGAAATTTAAATTTCTGGGTGTCACTATCTCTGAAGATCTGTCCTAGAGCTTCCAAAATAACTTGCCAAGGGATGTACTTCATGAGGAGTTTGAGGACATTCAGTATGTCACCAAAGACTCATGTAAATTTCTACCGTTGTACCATGGAGAGCATTCCAACTAGTTGCATCACTGTCTAGTACGGAGGTTCCAATGCACAGGACAGTAAAAGACTACAGAGAGTAAGGAATACTGCCAGCGCCATCATGGGCAATTGTCATCACTCCATTTAGGCCATTTTAAGAGGAGATGTCTCAAGAAAGCATCCTCTATTATTAAGGATCCTTACCACCCAGGCTATGCCCTCTTCTCGCTACTAACATCAGGAAGGAAGTACAGGAGTTTGAGGACGAACACCCAGCAGAACAAGAACAGCTTCTTCCCCTCTGCCGTCATATTCTTGAATGGACAATGAACCACAGACACAATCATACTTTATCTTATTTTACACTAATTTATTTATTTTCAAATGTAATTGTAATGCTGCCACAAAAAAAAAATTACATGACATGTTCATTACAGTGAATTCTGATTCTTGACTTTTGTTTCTAGATCAGAGAAAATGGATGTGTAAAAAAAATACAAAATCAAAAGCACCTTTTCCATTGGCACCCTGTCCCAAGAATTAACTGGGAATTTACTGAAACAGGGTCCAGTGGAAAAGGATTATGTCATTTCACACCGGGGATTAACTGCCTCTACCCCAATTTATATCCACGGCATTTGCTGAAGCCAGTGTGCTGATAAAGCCAGTGGAAAAGAGACAGCAGAAAGTTACCCATTTCCAGTTGAAGGTAGAACATTCCAAACCCCAGAAATAAGTGTGTTCAGTGGAAAAGCAATCACTGTCCCAGTTAAGGGTGGCCCAGTGGAAACAGCACAAAGGGCTTCCTATCCCAGGACACTGCACAGCCAATTAACTGGGATGCTAGTGGAAAAGGGGCTAAGGTTTACAATATGAATGATACACAAGTGACATGGATTGCATCATAGCCAGAGTGGGACTGACTTCTTTGCTGGGAGATTTGCTTGCACTATAGGAAAACACTTAAACTGAGTTGCAGATTGGGGAAGAGATATAGTAACTCTGATGAACAGTGTGACAGGTTATCTTCTGTTTTATATTTTATATAGATATGTCACTCATTTGGAGATAAATTGTGGCAGTTTTTTTTAGTGTAGGTCACATACAAACAGTTCAAAACAAATCTAATTTAAAATACTGGAGCTCTGCTCAAGCTAGACAGGCCAGCTCCAAGGTCCTTTCCAAAGGCTTTGGGGAGTGCCTATAGACTTCATGCATGGATTGTTGTTTTGAAAAACAACAGATGAAAGAACTCAGAGGAAAAGGTTCAGATCCGCAGTCTAAGAGGGTCATGTGGTTTTGCAAGCAGAGAGAGACAAACAGGCTCTGTGAGCGAGAGAGAATACAGTTCAGCAGCAGCAGCTGGGACGGGAACAGGACAAGCTGGAAAGCTTGTGGAAAAAACCCATTTTGAAGATGGGTGGTGAGTGCTTAGTTCAGCCTGGTCAAAGCCCTTGTGGTCCATACAAAAGGAGAGGACTGGCTGCCTAATGTTTCACTTGAAATAAGAAAAACAAAAAGGAACTCTGGGGTTGCCTGAAAGAGGTTATCATCTGGAAAACCCTGATGGGGCAAGTTTCTTTGGCAAGACACTGACATGGCTGATTAGAAAGGATCAGTTTGTGTCCAGTGAACCACAAACCTCTCTCTGAACACTGACAAGAACCTTCCTAAGCAGTAACCATTTACCTTTCAAACACCAAAGCCTGGTGAAATTCATAAATATTAAATTCTGTGCACAGTATAAAAATTGCCTGCAACCAATGAACTTGGAGGAAAGAGAAGTGAAATTGGACTGCGAATTAAAGAACTTTCTGAACTTGTATACACATTACATATATGTGTGCTTAGAATTAGAAGGGGGCTATGTTAGGTTAAGTAAGTTAATAGTGATAAGTTAAAATTTGATCCTGTTTTCATGTTTAAAGATAATTAAAAGCAATTTTTGTTTAAGAAACAATTTGTCTTGGTGAATATCTACTGCTGCTGGGTTTTGGGGTCCTCTGGGCTCATAACAACAGAACAAATGAGTAAGTGCATATAAATGAAATTCCAAACTTGATTGGTTTTGTTTATATGCAAGAGTATAACTAATTAGGTCAAAGTATTAATTCACACAGGTTCTACAATATTGTTGCCATCACAGAGATATGGTTGAAGGCTGGGCAACTCAATATTCAAGTGTGTATGATTTTCAGGTGAAATAGAGTGGGGAATTAAAGGAAAGGAAGTATTGTATTGAAGTAGTCAGTGATTGCATTATCCAGTTCTGTTGGAAGATATCTTAAAAGGCTTTATAGATGAGGCCATATTATACTAGATGCCTCTGAAGGGACGATCTTTTGCCTATCTTTCTCTTTCTGTTAGGAGTATTTGGGAATGTTCATTGTGACTGTTTGTCATAAGGCAAACAAATTTTGAGGTATATCATGTGTATTACATGTTTCTGACAATAAAAGGAACTTTGAATCTTGAAACTTGATGAGATATTACAAACCTCCCAACAGTCAACAAAGGAGAGCACAGATGCATAAGCAGATATCAGAGAGTTGCAATAAAAATTGAGTTACAATGCTTTCAATTTTCAAAATGTTAACTGGGATTTTCTTTATATTAAAGGGGCATAGGGGCAAGAATTTTTGAAATATATCCAGGTGAGTTTTGCATTGGATGTCTAAATGGCCAATGAAGAATGACCATCACCGGACCATATCTCAGTGGGGAATTAAATTGGGTGCATTGAACATAACAGAACTTATGTTAAATTGGTTGTGGAAAAGGATAGGAATGGACCAGTAATAACATAATAAATTGGAAGCCAATTTCATTAACATAAGGTAGATCCTGGCAAAGCCGCAAGTAGGTTTACATCTGCAGAATGATACATTTTGAAAGGAGAAATAGCAAGAGTTCAAGGTTAACATATTCTGCTAAGGTCAAAGACTAGAATTAACAATAGAGGGAACTCTGGAAATTGATGGATATGGAAAGTTAGAGAAAGAGCAAGAAGAAATATATGAAGGGAACAGTCAAAAGTACAAAAAATGAGGGAGAAACTTAAAAATTAAATTAGTAAGGTAAAGAGTGGATTCAAATAAAACTGAAGTTACATTGATAAAAGGGAAGGGCTCAGGAATAACGAGGGAATAAGTCAGACCCATCAGGGAAAACAATGGCAATTTATGCTTGGAGCCAGAAGCCAGAGGGGAGGTCTTTTAATATTACTTTTCATCAATATTCACAATGAAAAAGACTTTGTAGTTAAAAAATACAGTGAAAGGGAAAGTGAAACTCAAGTGCAAGGGTTAATAAATAGAGAGGAGGCATTTACAATCTCAGCGAGCATTTTAGTGTAAAACTCACAAGGACTGGATGGAATTTATGCCAAGCTGCTGTGGGAGGCAAAGGAAGAGATTTCTGGGGCCCTGGCTCACATACTTAAAGCTTTGCTGCACATAAATGAGGTGCTGGAAGACATCAAACATGTTCATAGAGCTCGCAATTTTTTCACAAGGTCTGGACTGGAAGACCTCATCTTGGGAACAGATGCAGCAGAGATGGAGAAATTGAGAGAAGGGATAGAATTTATTTTTTCGGTATATGGACCTCATTTTCAAAATCAGCAGTGGAGAAAGGCATGGTAACTATCTACTTGAAAGCTTAACAACGTAGAAGGGTAGATACTGGAAATAAAAAGTTCTGAGGAAGAGGATTAATTATCACTTTGAAAAGCAAGAACAAATCAGAGATAGCCAACATGGTCTTGCCAATGTCAGATACTGTCTGATTAATTTGAATGAATTCTTTGGAGATAACAAAATGTATTGATTAGGGTAGGGTAGTAAATGAAATTTACGTGGACATTAAATAAAACTTGCAATCCAGACAAATGTGAGATGATGCATTTGGGAGCTGATAGGCCTCAGACATACAAAATGGACGCCAAACACAATACTTATTCAGGAATATTAAAGGACGGAGGAATTTTGGAGTATGCCCATAGATCCTTGACGGTGGGAACAAGTAGATAGGAAAGCACATAAAATGAATACCTTCATTAATAAGGACATTAAATACAAAGAAGGGAAGTTATGGCCAAATATTTTAAAACCTTGGACAGACCAGAAGTGCTTCCAGCAGTTCTGGCCAACAAAGAATTGGAAAGAAGGGACAGCACTGGATATTTGCTGAGATATAGCCTAGGACAAAGGAGAGCACTTATGAGAAGGGACTGAAGTGGATAATTTTGTTCTTGCTGGAGTCAGAAGAGATTAAGAGGGTTATTATTAATGTATATAAAATTATAAGGGGTATATATGAGGGTGACTGCAGGCAAGTTTACCTTCCATCAGCGGTAGATAAAACTAGAGGCTTAGAGGAATAACAAAGAGATTCAATGGATATATGAGGGGAATCTTCTTCACCAAGTGAGTTGCATGTGGAATGCATCTCTTTAGAGAGGTTGAAGCTGGGTCACTGACAGCAGTGAAAAGGTTACTAAATGTATACTTTAATGCCAAGGGCATAGAAGGTAATGGACAAAGTGCTGGTAGATTGGAAAGGTGCCTGCTAATCGATGTGCACAAGTTGGACTGAATAGCCTGTTTTCATGATGCATGATTCCTTAAATTTAACTCTATGACTTCATCAGTAAGATCAAGTGTAAGCTATTATTTGCTCAGCCTGGAATACAGTCATATTCTGAGATTCTATATCTACTAAGAAAGTGAATTCCATTAATTTGCAAGTGTCTGAACAAAGAAGTCCCACCCCAAACCTTCTCAATCCTAAATTGCTCCATGGCCACCTCAAAACCTCTTCCTATCTGAAGATACACCCTACTTGTTCCTCTATTGTCCCCAACATGTCACCATCACCATGCCAGATTTTGAATCCAGCTGGATGAATCAATCTCTCAGTATCTATCTGGGCAATCTTTCTGCGTGCCTCGATAAAACTCTCTCTTGTTCTTTTAATTTCTGTCAAATTGTGTCAAATTGACGTTAACTTCTCCTCAAAACATAACCATCTCTCCATATGATCATTGCTTTGCCACTCAGAAGTGCAGGACTAATTTCCTTTTTTATACCACTGTGACTGTTGAGAAGCTGTTTCTTTTCACTCTCCTCAAATAGATTCTAATTTTATACCATCATTTACAAAGTCAAGATCTTGTCCAAATATTGAACTAATGACAACCTTTTTGTACACACTATCCATCACCATTTCCCTCTTGCCTGTCCTTGCTAAATGTGCAATAGCTTTGAACATTATTTTTCAGTTAGGTTGCCTTCAACCTATCTAAAATGGCATTTAGGTGATCCTTTTTGCAACGATTTGTGCTGTTCATTGTTATCAGTTCCGTGTTTATTCAGATTTAATGGTTTTGTATATGATCTTTTGACATCTTTCAGTACTCTGATCCTATTTACTGCCTGGTTTTGTGTCTTCTCCGGTTCATTTTACTGACTACACTTTTAACTTTAAACACCAGCTTTGTTTTTCATTCTCCTGCTTCTCCTCGCAGACTCCCATTCCTTAGATCAAATGAGATAAAACCTTCCTGAGGGCTTTAGCGAGAACATTGGTCTCAGTCCAAGTGAGTTGCAACCTATTAATGGAGAAGTTTTGCGTGCCCTAAAATTGATCCAAAGCCAGGGTATCTCACTCCATGCTTCCATTGCTCCATACTCCTTTCTTTGCATTTGTTTCTATTTACCACAGGTAGTTAAACTGGGATATTTTTTTTTAAGAAAAAACTGTTTTCTAGCTCATTACAAGATCTTTGCAGAGCTTCATCTCACCTTCTTCCAATACTATTGGACCAGGGTCCACCCAAACATCTGATACTTCATGCTGTCCCTTCAAGGTGCTTCAGCTTCAATCAAGGGAGTGTCGGAGTTGGAGGAGGGGAAAGTGACTTGTGTTGGTAAGTGCAAGTTGTTTGGAAAGTTTAAAAAAGGCACGCAGTTGGGACTCAGACATTTTCAGTTTCAGTTGAAGTAGAGTTAGAGGAGTGGCGAACCACTTGTGTTGGTAAGTGCAAGATATTTGGTAAGTTTAAAAGAGTGTGCTGGGAAAATGGTTAAGCTGAGTGTTGTTTGGTATGAGTGAAAAAAATGGGTTAATTTGCAGACACCAATAAAAGGAGGGGTAGCTAAAGGAGCAGCCCAGTGCATTAGTGGCAGAGGGCAGGGGAGGAGCTCTGAGGCTTTGGCTCAAGAGGCTATAGCGAGCAAAGTCTGAGAAAGAGTTTGCTTGTTACCAGAGAGGTAAGGCAAGGGGAGGTAGTTTAATCCTTTAATTAAATTTAGAAAATGGAGTCAGCTAAGGCTGTGGATTGCTCCAGTTGTGGATGTGGGAAATCTGGGACAGCGTATTTGTCCTTGATGACTATACCTACAGTAGGTGCATCTAACTACAGCTCCTTACAAATCAAGTTAGGGAACTGGAGCTGGAGTTGGATGAACTAAGGATCTTGAGGGAGGCAGAGGCAGTGGTAGGCAGGAGTTTCAGGGAGGCAGTCACCCCTAAAAGTCAGGAGGCAGGCAACTGGGTGACTGTCAGGAGAGGAAATGGAATGATGCAGACAGTGCAGAGTTCCCCTGTGGCTGTTCCCATCAACAATAGGTGTACTATTTTGGATAATGTTGGTGGGGATGACCAACCAGGGCCAAGTTGAGGTGGACACTTCTCTGGCAGAGAGGCTGCCACCCACCCCACTCCCTGACTCAGAAGGGAAGGGGGGAGAAGAGGAGAGTGATGGTAATTGGGATCTCAGGGGAAAGTTAGTCAAATGCTTAAGGATGCCTTTTTGGAACAGCTTGTCGATATTCCCACCATGGCAGTTTTGGATTGGATGATAGGTAATGAACCTGAGATGATTAGGGGTAAAGATAATGGAACCCTTAACAAGTAGTGATCATAATATGACTGAGTTCAGTTTCAAATTTGAAACGGAAAAGCTGTTCAAGTGTGCCAATATTTCAGTGGAATAAAGGGAACTACAGTGGAATGAGGGAGGAACTGGCCCAAGTTGACTGGAAAAAGTAAGCTAGATGGATGGACGTCAAAACAAAATTGGATGATATTTCTACAAGAAATAAAGTGCAGGATAGATATATTCCAAGAAAAAAAAAATGAATGGGAAAATGGCACAAATGTGGCTAACAAGAGAGGTTAAGGTTAAGCTAAAAACAACAGGGAGGGCATACAAGGAAGCAAAAATGAGTGGAAAAACAGAGGACTGGGAAAATTTTTAAAATTTACAGAAAGAAGCAAATAAAATCATCAGAAGATAAATTATGAAGGGAAGTTGGCAATTAAACATGCAAAAGGATACTGTTTTTTTTAAATATATGAAGAGTAAAAAAGTGACACAATAGGGGCTGATTCAAAATGATGCTGGAGAAATTATAACGTGTAACAAAGAAATGGCAGAGGAATTAAATGAGTATTTTGCTTCAGTCTTCATTAAGGAAGATAATACCAATATACCTGATTGTCTGAGGTCTTAGGGAATGGAATTAAGTACAGACAATGTTACTAGAGAGATAGTGCTTAGTAAAGTAAATGGACTAAAGATAGATAAGTTTCCCGGACCAGATGAGGTGCACCCATTTGTTCTGAAGGAGGTGGCTTTGAAGATTGTGGAGGAATTGGAGATAATTTTCCAGAAATCAATAGGCTCTGGCATGGTTCTGGAAGATTGGAAGGTTGCTAATATGATTCCGCTTTTTAAGAAAGGAGGGAGGGCAGAATAAAAGGAAATTATAGGCCTATTAGTCTGACATCAGTATTTTGAAAGTTATTGGAGTCGATCATCAAGGATGATGTTCTGAAATAGCTCTAGGTGAATTATATGATAGGTCCAAGCCAGTATGGTTTCATAAAGCGCATCTCAAGTAGGATGGACAAGAGAGAGGATGTGGATGTTGAATTTTTTTGATTTTCAAAAGGCCTTTAATAAGGTGTTGTGTAAGAGGCTGGTTAATAAGATGAGAACCCATAGGAAAGATATTAGATTGGGTGGAGCATTGGTTGAAATCCAGTAAGCAAAAGGTGGAAATAAAGGGATCCTGTTCTGGTTGGGTGCTAGTCACTAGTGGAGTTTTGCAGGAGTTGGTGTTGAGGCTGCTTCTTTTCTATAAAGTATATTGATGACTTGGATCATGAATTGAGTGAAAAACAAACACAAATACTGGAGAAACTCAGCAGGTCAAACAGTGCCTCTATGTAGCAAAGGTAAAGATACATCACCAATGTTTCAGGCTTGAGGCCTTCATCAAGGTGTGGGGGAACATGAGAGATGTCCGAATAAAAGGGGGAAGAGGGGAGGGGTGTTGGTGAGGGTGGGAGATGATAGGTCGAGGGGGGGGGAGGGCGAAGACCACAGGAAGGGGTGGGGAAGGCGTCTAGGCAAAGTGGAGAGTGAAAGGGAGTAGGAACTGGAATAACTAGTTAAAGGTGGGGAGGGGGAAAAGGCAAGCTGATTAGTGGAATGCAGTGAGCTCCATGTTCAGTCAGAGTGTGGAGGAGGGTGTTGTGGGGAGGGGAGGAACGTGTTGTGGGGAGGATTGGAGAGGTCCAGGAATGGAGAATGGAAGTGGGGGAGGTTGGACGGGGGGGCACAGAAGTGCTTGGGGAGAGGATGAGGGAGGGAGCAGGGGAGAGAAGGGTGGGATGGGTAGTCTAAGGGATGGGGGAGAAAGAGGAATGGTGGTTGGAGGGTAAGGGAGAGGGGGGGTTAGCTAAGTGGGATCCAATAGAGAGGTCAGTGCTCCAGATTCAGTCTGTGTCAGGAGCCACGTGTGACGAGTCAGCAAGGAAGGCTCCAGTGTCTTCTGCAGATCCAGTGCTGGAGTTGGCAGCGGTGGCATCAAGAGCTGCGATGAGTAGGGGGTTGGAGCCTGAGTTGAGGTGGGCAGTGGTGGCGTTGGGAGCTCCAACAGGTTGGCAACCAGGGCCAAAGTTGGGGTGGGCAGCCATGGCTTCTGGAGCTTCGCCGGGTCGGTCTTCAGCTCCAGTGAGTGGGGTGGTGGTGTGGGTGGCTGTGGCAGTGGGAACTCTGTAGGGTAGGCAGCTGGGGACTGGGCCCAGGTCGGCGGCGCGGCAGTGAGAGCTCGGTTTCGTGGGTGGCCAAAGCCTGGGTTCGGGTGTGAGGCTGTGGCCGTGGGAGCTCCATGGTTGCGATGGCCAGGGTAATTGTTTTGCGACTAAGTTTGCAGATGACACCAAGATAGGTGGTGGAGTAGGAAGTGTTAAAGAAACTGAAAGATTGTAGAGAGACTTCGACAGCTAAGGAGAGTAGGCAATGAAATGGCAGATGAGATACAATGTTGAGAAATGTACGGTTGTACATTTTCAAAGAGGAAATAAAAAGGCAGATTATTATTTGGATGGGAAGAAAATTCAAAATTCAGAAGTGCAAAGGGATTGGGGGTTCCTCGTACAGGATACCTTGAAGGTTAACCACCAGGATTGATTGGCAGTAAAGGAAGCGAATGCAATGTTGGCATTTATTTCAAGAGGGATAGTGTATAAGAGTAAAGAGGTGTTGATGAGGCTTTATGGGCCACTGCTGAAACCTCATTTGGAGTATTATGTTGGAGAGGGTACAGATAAGATCTACCACAATGATTCTTGGGATACAAGGGCTAACATATGAGGAATGGTTATTGGCTCTTGAATTGTATTCATTCGAGTATAGAAGAATGAGAAGGGATCTCTTAAAAACATTTTGAATGTTGAAAGGATTGGACAGAATAGGTATGAATAAGATGGTTCTCTTGGTGGGTGAATCCAGGACAAGAGGGCACACTTAGAACTAGAAGGTACCTATTTAAAACACAGATGAGCAGAAATTTCTTTAGCCAGAGGGTCATGAATTTGTGGAATTTGTTGCCACATACAGCTATGGAAACTCGATCATTGGGAGAGTTTAAAGAGGAGATTGATAGGTATCTAATAATGAAGGTATCAAGGCATATGGGGAAAACGTGGGAAATTGGAACTAGATGTGAGAATAGTTTAGCTCAAGGTGGAGTTGCAGAAGAGGCATGATGGGCTGGTTGGCCTACTTCTGTTCTTTTATCTTGTGTGATTTTTAGAACATGGAAATCTGCAGCACAGTATAGGCCCTTTGACCCACAGTGTTGTGCTAACCTAATAACCCACCCTAACAACTGCTTAGACTTTCCCTACTACATAACACTCTTTTTTTCCAGATCCATGTATCTATCTAATAGCATTCCATGCACTCACCAACACTCTGTGAAAATGTTACCTTTTACATCCCTCCTGAATTTACTCCCAAGCACCTTAGCACTATGCCTCCTCATGTTAGCTATTTCAATCCTGGGAAAATGTCTCTGGCCTCCACATAATCATCGCCTCTCATCATTTTATACACCTCTCTCATCCTCCACTGCTCAAAGGAGAAATGACCAAGTTCATTCAACCTGTCCTCAGAAGGAATGCTCTCCAACTAGGCAGCATCCTTATAAATATCCTATGCACCCTCTCTATTGTATCTATCCTTCTTGTAATGAACTGACCAGAAATGAACGCAATATTGTAAGTGACATATAATTAAGATCTTAAATAGCTGCAACATTATCTCCTGGCTCTAGAACCCCGCCCTATGGTTAATGAAGGCCATACACCATACAGTGACTTTCTTGACTGTGGTATCGAGTCACGAAAGCAGCCACAAAATTGCCTGTCTGTCCCCTTATCTATTGAATCTCATTTACTCTTTTTTCTGTCTTCCTCTATGCAGCTGATTCACTCATGGTGTCAAGCTCCTGCCTCTACTTGCCCTCTCCTTGGGTTCACTATTTGCAAAAGGGAAAGGAAGAGTTAGTGATATGGACTGAGAAGATTTCTAGACTACGAGCTTGCTTGTCCTTATCAGTTTGGAATCACCTTTTTCTTCTGTTTCTCTACATGCTTAAGTAATCATATGACCATTTCCATGGACATGTCTTCCTCAAAGTCACCAGCCTTACAGATAAATTTGAGTGATTTCATGCTAATATATATTAGGTGGCCTCAGCCTGTTTTCTATCATTGGGTTAAAGATTTGAAAATCACAGGTTAATGAATTTAAGCATTTTATGCTAAGTGCAATGAATTACTCTCCAGTTGAAAGTAACAAGAGATGAGTAGGTGGACAATGTGGGTGACATAGTTAGCGCAGCAATTAGCACAATGCAGTTACAGTACCAGTGACTGGGGTTTGGATCCTGGGCTGACTGTATATTCTCCCTGTCTCTGTGTGTGGGTTTCCTCTGGGTCCTCTGGTTTCTTCTCACATTCCAAAAATGTACGGGAGTTGTAGATGAATTGGGCATAATTAGGCAGCAAGGGTTCGTGGGTTGCAAGGGTTCGTGGGTTGCAAGGGCCTGATACCGTGTTATATGTCTACATTTAAATTTATAAGGCTCTCAAACATGATGCATCATTTCATGAGATAATGGATGATCTGATCTTGTACTCTCTGATGCCTAACTGCCCAAATATCTGCCAATCTCTGCCTTAAGTATATTCAATCATTCGGACTTAACATTTCAAAAATAAATTTGTCCTCATCTAGGTCTTAAATTATCAAATCATTTTTGAAAATTTTTCACACAATAGGAAACATCCAGCCAGTGCCTACCTTATGATGCACCTTCACAATTTTATATCTTTCAATATACATCAATTCTATCATTCTAGAGCACTCCAGTAAGTCCAAAATGTTTATCAAGTTCTCTATTCCAGAGGGAATGCATCCCAAGGTGTTCACAGAAATAGAGAAGGAAAGTAGGGCTATTAAGGGTTATGGGGAAAAGGGAGGTAGGTGGAGCTGAGTCCGTGGCCAAATCAGCAATGATCTTATTAAATGGTGAAGCAGGTTCGAAGGGGCAACTGGTTTACTTGTGTTCATATTTTTTTTAATATATTCTTGTGTTCTTATGTGGAAGGAAGCAGAGAGAAATTTGATGGGAATGTTAGTGTCAAAAGATTTTAAGGAAAGAGGAACAGAATATGTGCTTTTAATACCATCACTGACATGGTGTGCAGGATGGGAAGTTGGACTACCAATGGCTTTGGGGAAAGTATAGAAATTGAGCTATGGACATTGGTGAACTCAAGGATGGATAAAAACAGGAGAAAGCTGTAAACACAGACCTAGAAACAGGTCAACAATTTTCCAAAAGTAAAACCAATGCTAAAGGCATATTTTTTTTAATTTTTATGCAATAGTGACAGAAATAATGGGAAATCTCATCATGTGGAACTTTTAGTCTTAATGGAAAAGCAATGTTCAGTTCCAGGGACTTATATAAAATAGACATAAATCAATATGACAAAACTTTGATAAGAGTAAATGAGCTTTGTCGGATGGACCAGAGCAAAGGGATGTGTTAAAAAAAAATCAAAAAAATCACAGACATGAATGACTGTGACAGAGAAGAGTAACTCACTGCACAAGGAGGGCAGTCTCATGTAGACCCCCAAGCAAATGACCCCTTATTTATTTAAATGTAAAAAGTGTAATAGATCGAAGATATTGTTTTCAATACAACACAAGAAATCTCATTGATTTGCATTTCTCTAATTTTAATGAACTGATACAATGAAAAAAAATAATCTTAAAATAAATATCTTAATGAAGAATTCCCAGGTCAATAAAATGAATGCTCTTTTATCACACTTTTAAGAGATGTATTCACTGATCAAATTGGAATACCAACTTCAATTTCTGAGAGTAAAAGTTCCTATGACTTACATAAGGAAATGGAAGAATAAATATCCCGTGAAATTGAAAACCTAATATAAAATAAATTAATGATACAACTATTTGCATACTTTACTAGTTGAATACTGCCTATGGGATTTTCTGAATGCACATGGATCTTTAAGGAAGTATAAATATTTTCCAAGTTAAAATATATCACCTTCAGAAATGGGTACCCGCATGGGTCCCAGCTATACCTGCCTGTTTGTGGGCTTTGTGGAGCAATTCATGCTATGAGCCTACACAGGCAAGACCCCTCAACTCTTCATGTGGTATATCGATCACTACATCAGGGCTGCATCATGCATCCACAATGAGCTTGTCAACTTCATCCACTTTGTTTCGAACTCACAGCCTGATCTCAAACTCATGTGGTCCATTTCTGATAACACTCTCCCCTTCCTATCTTAGGAGGCAAGCTTTCCACCAACATATACTACAAATCCTGTAATTCCCACAATTCCCTGGACTACACTTCCTCACACCCTGTCCCCTGCAAGGATTCCATTCCCTTCTCTCAATTTCTCCGTCTCTGCTGCATCAAATATATAAGGAATAAAAGAGAGACACATGTTGACATAGGACCGATAGAAAATGATGCTCAGGAAATTGTAATGGGTTATAAAGAGATGGCAGAGGAACGTAATCAATATTTTACGTCTGTCTTCACCATGGAAGACATTAGTTATATTCCTGACAGTCAGAAGTTTCAGAGAGTAGAATTAGATTCAGTTAGGGTTACTAGAGGAATTGTGCTAAGAAAACTAAACGGATTAAAGATTGATAAATCTCCCAGACCGGATGAGGTGTATCTTCGGGTTTTGAAAGAGGTGGCTTTGGAGATTTTAGATCCATTGGCGATGATCTTCCAGAAATCGATAGATTCTGGAGAGATTCCAGAGGATTGGAAAGTTGTAAATGTGCATCCGCTGTTTAAGAAAGGTGAGAGACAGAAAAAGGGAAACTATAGGGCAATTAGTTTGATGTCGGAGGTTGGAAAGATATTAGAATCGATCCTCAAGGATGAGGTGAGGAAATACCTAGAGATACATGACAGGATAGGTCCAAGTCAGCAGATCAAAGGTAGATCATGCCTGACCAACCTATTAGAGTTTTTTGAAGAAATCTCAAGTAGGATAGACAAAGAAAGGGCTGTAGATGTTATCGTTTTAGATTTTCAAAAGGCTTTTGATAAGGTGCCGCATATTGGGCTGTTAAATTAGATGAGGGTCCATGGAATTACAGGAAAGTTATTAAACGGGATAGGAAAGTGGCTGATAGGCAGGAAGCAAATGATTGAAATTAAGGGTTCCCGTTCTGGATATCAGCCTGTAACTAATGGGGTCCCGCAGGGGTCAGTATTGGGGCCGCAGCTGTTTACAATTGATATTAATGATTTGGATTGTGGTAGGAATAGTTTTGTGGCCAAATTTGCAGATGACACCAAGATAGGTGGCGGAGTCGGAAGTGTAGTAGAAACCGTAAAGTTGCAGACAGATTAGGAGACTGGGCAAATTTATGGCAGATGAGATTTAACATAGAAAACGTACAGTTGAACATTTTGGCAGCGGAAATAAACAGGCAGAATATTATTTGGATGGGGTGAAAATTCAGACCTCGGATGTGCAAAGGTACCTGAGTGTCCTTGTGCAGGGAAACCTAAACGTTAATGTCCAGGTGAAATTGGTAGTGAAGAAAGCGAATGTTATGTTGGCATTCATTTCAAGAGGAATAGTGTATAAGAGTAAAGAGGTGTTGATGAGGATCTATGGGGCACCAGTGAGACCTCATTTGGAGTACTGTGTGTAGTTTTTGGCCCCCTATCTTAGAAAGGATGTGATGTTCTTGGAGAGGGTGCAGAGGAGATTTACTCAGGTGTTTCCTGAAATGCAAGGGCTAACGTATGAAAAGCGTTTGGCAGCTCTTGTGATGTATTCATTGGAGTATAGAAGAATGAGGGGAAATCTCATAGAGGCATTTTGTATTTTGAAAGGTTTAGATAGGGTGCATGTGGGTAAGATATTTCCCTTGGTGGGTGAATTGAGGACAAGGGGTCATAGTCTTCAAATTAGAGGTTATCCATATAAAACAGAGATTAGAAAGAACTTCTTATGACAGAGGGTCATGGATCTGTGGAACTCACTGCCACATACAGCAGTGGAAGCCAGATCATTGGGAGTATTTAAACAAGAAATAGACAAGTATCTCATTAGTGAGGGCATCAAGGGATATGGGGAAAAGGCCGGAAATTGGAACTAGTGTAGAGTAGCTTAGTGTAGATTTACAGAACAGACTCAATGAGCCTAGTGGCCTGCTTCTGTTCTTTTGTATTGTGATCTTGTGATATGTTCCCAAGATGAGGTCTTCCAGTCCAGATCTTCTGATGTCTCTGCCTTCTTCCACAAACGTGGCTTCCCCTCCACCACTATAAACACAGCCCTCACCCACATCTCCTCCACTTCCCACTCATCTGCCCTGGGCCCCTCCACCTACAGATGTGAAAACATAGAATTCCCCTTATCCTCACCTACCATCTCTACTACCCTCCGCTTCCAACACATTTTTGGCACTTACTACAGAAATCCATCACCAGACACATTTTTCATTCTCCTCACCTCTCGGCTTTCTGCAGGTACTGCTCTGTCTGTAATTCTCTCGTGCACTCATCCCTCCCCACCAATCACAACCCCACCCCCCGCCAGCACCTTCCCCTGTGGCCGCAGGAGGTATAACACCTACACCCACACCTCTTTCCTCACCACAGTCCGGGGCCCCAAACAAACTTTTCAAGTGAAGCAACACTTCATTTCTACATCTGCAGGACTTATATACTGCATCTGGTGCTCCCTTTGTGGTGTTCTCTACATCAGAAAGAATGGCCGCAGATTGGGAGATCACTTCGCTGAGCACCTCCTCTCCATCCTCAACCACACCGATCTCCCAGTAGCCAACCTTTTCAATTCTGAGTCACACTCCTAGACTCGCGTGTCTGTCCATGGCCTTTTGCACTATCCCACCCTGTCCACTTGCAGATTGAATGATCAACACCTTATCTTCCATCTGGGCAATCTCAAGCCAAATAGCATTAACATTGATTCATCTGCTGTCTGCTAAGCTTGTTCACCTTTCCTTTTCCCTCCCCTTCCCCCTTAGCCACCAACCAACCCTCCAACCCCCCCCCCCCCACAATTGCTGCTGCCCCCCCCCCCACCGTATCCACCTATCATCTCCTGCTTTTGCCCACCCTTCTCACCTTACCCTTTTGTTTGGACTCCTGACAGCATTCTCTCATACTTTAATGAAGGGCTCAAGCCCGAAATGTCAGTTATGCACTTTTACCTCTGCTACATAAAGGATGAGATTCTCCAGCATTTTGTGTTTTTTACTTCAACCACAGTGTCTGCAGAATCTCATAGTTTACTTCAGAAAAGGACAACTGATGAAAAGCATCACTTGCTAAAAGGATGACCAAGAAAGCTGCCCCCCAGACATTTGCCCAGAAGAGCTCTATCTGATTACCCTTTGGATTTGTTGTTGTGTTAATGGCAGAATAAAATGAACAAATCATTTGATAGCATAAGGAAGAGTGCCCAATGTATGGAAAAGGATAGTCTTCTTTATCTAATAGACATATGAGGACTGGTGAATGTGAATCGTCGAATTAAGGAGGTGACATTAAAATTTTGGATGAACACCTTTACAGAAATAGCATATGGGACGTGAAATAATACTTAAGTCAATATAAAAGAGGTGTGAAATGTTAATAGCCAATGTGGTGAAGCAGCGACAGGGATGGTTGATATTATAATGTCAAAGTAAGTGGATTTGATGAAGTGTTATGAAGAGTTCAGCTCAGAGTCAAATAAGATGCAAATATGTACATGGTCTAGTACAGTTTAAGCCAGTAGTTGGACAAAGGGATTTGTGTGTTTGCAGGGAAACAGATTCTAAGAGCTGGATAGAGTTTAACACAGAAACAGGTCCTTCTGCCCATGATGTCCATGCCACTCAAGATGTCTACTGAAACAAATCCCATGTGCATATCTTTGGCCCATATTCAGCTGAACTTTTCACATCCAAATACCTAGCCAAATGTTCTTTTTACATCTTGCAGTCTTATTTGCCTCTATCCCCTCATGTGGCAACTCTGTGTGAGAAAAAAAATCCCTTGATAGCTTTTAAATCTTTCCCCTCTAACCCTAAACCTATGTTCTCTCGTTTTAGACACCTTCCTTATGAAATTGATGATGATTATCCACCATATTGATGTTCCATACATAGTTCCAGCCTATCCAATCTCTTT
Source organism: Narcine bancroftii (assembly GCF_036971445.1). Classification (NCBI taxonomy): domain Eukaryota; kingdom Metazoa; phylum Chordata; class Chondrichthyes; order Torpediniformes; family Narcinidae; genus Narcine; species Narcine bancroftii. Next base: position 144,195,638 of record NC_091475.1, read on the forward strand.
TGATTCCTGATGACTCAAATCATATAACCATATAACAATTATAGCACAGAACCAGGCTAGTTTGGCCTTTCTGGTCCACGCCAAACACCTTCTCCCACCTAGACCCATTGACCCGCACCCAGCCCATAACCTTCTATACATCTCTCGTCCATATATCAAACCACTTTTTCCTTATATAGCAAAATTGAACCTCATTCTACACTCCCACCACCCTCTGAGTGAAGAAAACCTCCTCATGTTTCCCTTTTACTTTTTCCCCTTCAATCTCAATCTTGTTTGAATCTCCCCCACTCTCAATGGAAAAGGCCTGTTCACATCTATCTATCCCCCTCATAATTTTAAATACTTCTATCAAATTTCCCCTCATTCTTCTATGCTCCAGGGAGTAAAGTCCTAGCCTGTTTAACCTTTCCCTGTAACTCAAACCCTGAAACCAAGGCAACATTCTTGTAAATCTTCTCTGCACTCTCTCCATTTTGTTGATATCCTTCCCATAAATTTGGCAACCAAAACTGCAAACAATATTCCAAATATGGCCTCACCAATGCCCTATACAACTTAGCATTATGACCAACTCCTGGACTTAATACTCTGGAGTTGATCCTGATGAATTACTTTCTGCACATAATTTAATCATATAATTCCTGTAAGAGGGTGACCAGAACTGCTCATAATATTCCAAGTGTAGTCTGACTAACATTCTGGACAATTTGAACATGATATCTAAATTTACTCAATTCCACAGCCAATGAAGGCTATCTACTATATGTTTTTTTTTTCACAACCCTTGCTGAAAACTAAAAACTTGTACCCAAGTCCTTAGTCATTTATAAGGGCATGAAATAATGACTTCATGGTCCAGAGAGCCCATATGTCTAAGGATAAGCTAGCTTGCTTTTACTCCCATATAAACCCTATCTGTGACAGATGTCATTCTGACTTGGTTTCCCTGAGCCACATGTTTTAGTCCTGCCCTTAAAAATAATTGGAAAATATTTTTGATATTATTTCAGCAGTTTTGCTTATTGACCAACAACCTCATATTCTTACTGCCCTTTTGGACGACCAGTTTTGGATTCTGGCCACTTACCTGTTTCAACTTATTACTTAAATGGAAAGATCCTACGTTTCAATGATTTTCTCAAACTATAGCATGTTTAAATTTAGAAAAAGAAATTAGAAGTGATACTATTGACTCTTCTGTTAAATTTGAAGAAACAAGAAGACCATGTATTCATCATTTCATATGATGTAAGCTGATCCTTTCTGAAACCTCTTAACTTTTATTTGAGTGTGGAGGAATGGAGTTAGTGACAAAATCAATGTTCAACCAGTGAAATGTGGTAGCCCAACTTTATTTTCTCTTTTTGTTTTATTTTTTAGTTAGTGGGATATTTTTATAATAAAATTTGATTCTTTTTCATGTTTGACTTTTAATGTTCCATTTACATATGCTACCCAGTGTATGTGTTTGTATATGTTAACAGTTATCAATGCAATCCTGATCTCGTTGTCTTATTATGATTGAAAATAAATAATTACTTCACTCCAACAAAATTAGCTAAAGTTTATTTCAGCTCGTCTCTTGGAAAAGAGAAATGAATCATTGTGGATGGAATTCAGAGGCTGTATTCATCAGAAAGAGCTGGACAAAGCAATGGCAGGAAGCAGTTATCAGTCTTTTCGATGCATTCTCACTGATTTTCATTCTTGCACATCTCTTCTCCAGCAAGATTGTGGACTTTCTCCTCTTTGTTACGTTGGATGCCTGCTCACTTTTGCATGCATACACACATACGCGCGCACACACACACACCCTCCTTCACATACCTTTGCTCTCATTTTATCTCTTTCCTCTCCCTCCCTCCCCCTCCACTCTCTCTCTCTCTCTTTCTCTCTCTCTCTCTCTCTCTCACATGGAGCATAATGTGATTACATTTGATACCTTTGTTGGTCATCAGGGAATATCCCAACCAAGCAATCCAATTAGCAAGAATTTTGTTTTTGCATCCCAGTGGTGTGCACTACGGTAATTTTGATTGAGGCTTCATTATGTTTATGCTTGGCCTCCGTTGCAGGTTTTCTCAGTGGGGTTATCTTAAATTGCAAGATCAATCACCAATATATGTTCTGTCACTCCAAGATATTACTTAATTTCAGGCCTGCCAACCATACAAGGTAAATAACTTAGATTTTATTTTTTTGATCTGCTTTGATCAATAATTGTATTGGAAGTTTGCAATGAAATGTATTAATCATTTTATCATGAACCACACAAATAATACCATCTCCCCTCCTTATCCACTCAAACACTTTACCCCAACAAAGCCTTCCAATATTTCATGTGCATGTTTGTTCTTCAATTTTTTTTTTCCAAATCTTTTCACTCAGAAATGCCAGATCAGCAAGGAAGCAAATTAAAATGAAACGCAAGATTCACAATGTTTGATTAAATGGTTCATGGAATTTCCAGCTCCATCTTCAAACATGTTGATGACACCTTAAGTTGTAGGCGAGGTTTCAAATAATAAGATAAAATGCAAATAAGAGATTGAAAGACTAGTGACATGGTGTCAACAACTTTTCTCTCAACATCAGTAATCAAAGGAAATGATCAGTGATTTCATGAGAGGATACATAAATCATCCCTCTCCCATCAATAATGCTGAATTGAAAAGTGTAGATAGCTTAAAGTTCTTGGGAGTCGACATTTCTAATGGCCACATGTGAATGGACTACTTTGATGTAATGGTAAAGAAAACACACAATTGCTTTTATTTCCTGAGAAGATAAAAGAAGTTCAGCTTGTCCCCATGTCCGTTAACAATTTCTACAGGAGCACCATCAAAAGCATACTTGCTACAAGCTATAGAAGGTAGTGAGTGCAGCTCGGAACATCACGGAAATCTCCCTTCCCTTCATCAACTCCACCTGCATGTCCTGCTGCTTTCCAAAGGCACCTAACATTGAAGGACCCATCATACTTCAGACACTCTCTTCTTCCTCTTCTATCTGGGGTGAAAGCTCAGAAGTGTGAAAATGCTCACCAACAGACTTAAAGACAATATCTTCCCTGCAGGCATCAGGCTTTTGAATAAACGCAACAGCAGTGCCATTGCTTTCTCCTAATTGATCTACTTTGTATTGTAACTTGAGATGCTCTAAATCTGCTCTTGATCTACTTTATACAGCTGTATGAATGATAGAGTTGACTTGTAAAACGGCTTGACTTGTAAAGACCCCTTCTCAATGTGCCAGGTATTATATGACAAATCAATTTAGGCATTTGTATAAATCTAATACTTTGTTCACCAATGTAGACTATCAGGCATTAAGAGAAACAAACAATATTTCAGGTCAGAGTCAGTGCCAATGGGGTGGGGAGTGCATTGGCAGGCATTGCTCCCCCCAAGCCTTCTCATAAGATCGCAGCCATTGTTCTCTGCAATTTGTTCTCTCTCTTTCCTATTCTGAGTTGAAACAATAACAATAAGCCTATTTATTTTCACAAAGATGCTGCCTGACCTACTGAGTGTTCCTCAAAGTAATAACCACAGCTTCTCTGCATCGGAGGGACTAGACACAGACTGCTAGATCGTTTAACTGAGCATCTTCACTCTGTCTGGACCAGTGACAGACGCTTCCTAGCAGCCAACTATTTCAGTTCTGTGTCACACTCCCATACTCACATGTCTGTCCATGGAATTATGTACTATCCCACCAAGTCCACCTGTAAATTGGAGGAACAACACCTGATTTCTGCCTGAGCACTTGGCAATAATATTGACTTTTCTGGTTTCTGCTAACCTGCTGTCCCCTCCCCACTTCCCTTCCCCTCTTCTCCTTTTCTCCTTCCAGCTCTCCACCCCTCTTCCCTCTCTATTCATCCAGCCACCCATCCTCCCCTTGCTTGCGGCTGCCCCTCTCTCCTTTCCCCTGCCTTTGCAACTGCGCCCCCCCCACTTCTTTTTTCGGATAACTGACGATATTTTCCCATACCTTGATAAATGGCTCAAGCCTGAAACATCAATTAAGCATTTTTACATTTGCTAACAAAGGACATTGTTTGACCTACTGAGTTTATCCAGCATCGTGTTTTTACAAATAACCACAGCCCCCAGCTCAGGATCCTCACCCACTTCAACCTCCACGACCCATCAATAACTAGCTCTTTGACTAAGTATCCAACCAAATACCTGACCTACTGCTAACCAAAACTCTCCCTACCAGAATCTTAGATGCCAAATAACATGATTGGAACACTGTACTATCATAACTAGATCAGGACTAAGCCATCCACTTGCAACCTGAGATGAATTAATGCCCTTCAAACTGATCACACAACCAGCTCGCCCAGTCTGCTGATCATTTGACCTGACCCAACCCTCAGATCTTCTGACCAGACTCCCCAGTCACCAATGGACTGTTTACTTTGGCATTGTAGTCCTCTTATTTATCATCTTCCACTATAGACCTGAAAACTCTGGCTTTATCTCCACCTTTCGTACTGATCACTCCCAATCTAAGTGGATAGAGCCTACTCACATTTAATCTGTCTATTCCCCTCATAATTTTGTTAACCTCTATCAGATCTCCCCTTTCTTCTATGCTCTAAGTAATAAGGTCCAAAACTATTTAATCTTTCCCTGTAATTCAACTCCTGAAGACCAGGCAACTTTCTAGTAAATCTCAGCATTCTTTCAATCTTACTGATATTCTTCCTAGAGTTTGGTGACAAGAACTGCACACAAAACTCCAAATTTCACCTCACCAATATCTTATATGACTTCATCATATCATCACAACTTCTGTACTCAATACTTTGACTTATGAAGGCCAAATGTCAAAAGCTTTCTTTACAATCCTGTCTTCATAAGACGCCACTTTCAGGGAATAATGTATCTGTATTCCCAGATTCCTTTGTTCCATAGCACTTCTCAATGTCCTGCCATTTGCTATGTATGTCTTCCCTTGGTTAGTCCTTCCAAAATGCATCATCTCACACTTGTCAATATTAAATTCCATCTGCCATTTCCTGTCCCGTTTTTCCAGTTGGTCCAGATCCCTCTGCAAGCTTTGAAAACCTTCCTCACTATCCACAATGCCTCCAGTCTTAGTGTCATCAGCACAAACTTGCTGATCCAATTTCCCACATTATCCAGATCATTGATATAAACAACAAACAACAATGGTCCCAATGGTCACTGAGGCACACCACTAATCACAATCTTAGAAGCAATCATCTACTACTACTCTCTGTCTTATCCCATTCAGCCAATTTTGAATCCAGTTTACAACCTTTCAATGGATATCTAGTGTCTGAACCTTCTGAACTAATCTAGAATGTGGGACCTTGTCAAAGTTCATGTAAACAACATCTACAACCTTTCCTCCATTTACTTTCTTATTTCTTTGGCTTGGCTTCGCGGACGAAGATTTATGGAGGGGGTAAAAAGTCCACGTCAGCTACAGGCTCGTTTGTGGCTGACAAGTCTGATGCGGGACAGGCAGACACGATTGCAGAGGTTGCAGGGGAAAATTGGTTGGTTGGGGTTGGGTGTTGGGTTTTTCCTCCTTTGCCTTTTGTCAGTGAGGTGGGCTCTGCGGTCTTCTTCAAAGGAGGTTGCTGCCCGCCAAACTGTGAGGCGCCAAGATGCACGGTTTGAGGCGTTATCAGCCCACTGGCGGTGGTCAATGTGGCAGGCACCAAGAGATTTCTTTAGCCAGTCCTTCTACCTTTTCTTTGGTGCACCTCTGTCACGGTGGCCAGTGGAGAGCTTGCCATATAACACGATCTTGGGAAGGCGATGGTCCTCCATTCTGGAGACGTGACCCATCCAGCGCAGCTGGATCTTCAGCAGCGTGGACTCGATGCTGTCGACCTCTGCCATCTCGAGTACTTCGACGTTAGGGATGTAAGCGCTCCAATGGATGTTGAGGATGGAGCGGAGACAACGCTGGTGGAAGCGTTCTAGGAGCCGTAGGTGGTGCCGGTAGAGGACCCATGATTCGGAGCCGAACAGGAGTGTGGGTATGACAATGGCTCTGTATACGCTTATCTTTGTGAGGTTTTTCAGTTGGTTGTTTTTCCAGACTCTTTTGTGTAGTCTTCCAAAGGCGCTATTTGCCTTGGCGAGTCTGTTGTCTATCTCATTGTCGATCCTTGCATCTGATGAAATGGTGCAGCCGAGATAGGTAAACTGGTTGACCGTTTTGAGTTTTGTGTGCCCGATGGAGATGTGGGGGGGCTGGTAATCATGGTGGGGAGCTGGCTGATGGAGGACCTCAGTTTTCTTCAGGCTGACTTCCAGGCCAAACATTTTGGCAGTTTCCGCAAAGCAGGACGTCAAGCGCTGAAGAGCTGGCTCTGAATGGGCAACTAAAGCGGCATCGTCTGCAAAGAGTAGTTCACGGACAAGTTTCTCTTGTGTCTTGGTGTGAGCTTGCAGGCGCCTCAGATTGAAGAGACTGCCATCCGTGCGGTACCGGATGTAAACAGCGTCTTCATTGTTGGGGTCTTTCATGGCTTGGTTCAGCATCATGCTGAAGAAGATTGAAAAGAGGGTTGGTGCGAGAACACAGCCTTGCTTCACGCCATTGTTAATGGAGAAGGGTTCAGAGAGCTCATTGCTGTATCTGACCCGACCTTGCTGGTTTTCATGCAGTTGGATAATCATGTTGAGGAACTTTGGGGGACATCCGATGCGCTCTAGTATTTGCCAAAGCCCTTTCCTGCTCACGGTGTCGAAGGCTTTGGTGAGGTCAACAAAGGTGATGTTGAGTCCTTTGTTTTGTTCTCTGCACTTTTCTTGGAGCTGTCTGAGGGCAAAGACCATGTCAGTAGTTCCTCTGTTTGCACGAAAGCCGCACTGTGATTCTGGGAGAATATTCTCGGCGACACTAGGTATTATTCTATTTAGTAGAATCCTAGTGAAGATTTTGCCTGCAATGGAGAGCAACGTGATTCCCCTGTAGTTTGAGCAGTCTGATTTCTCACCTTTGTTTTTGTACAGGGTGATGATGGTGGCATCACGAAGATCCTGAGGCAGTTTACCTTGGTCCCAACAAAGCTTGAAAAACTCATGCAGTTTGGCATGCAGAGTTTTGCCGCCAGCCTTCCAGACTTCTGGGGGGATTCCATCCATACCTGCTGCTTTGCCACTTTTCAGTTGTTCGATTGCCTTATATGTCTCATCCAGGGTGGGAACCTCATCCAGCTCTAGCCTTAGGGGCTGTTGAGGGAGCTGGAGCAGGGCGGAATCTTGGACTGAGCGGTTGGCACTGAAAAGAGATTGGAAGTGTTCTGACCATCAGTTGAGGATGGAGATCTTGTCGCTGAGGAGGACTTTGCCGTCTGAGCTGCGCAGCGGGCTTTGGACTTGGGGTGAGGGGCCGTACACAGCCTTTAGAGCCTCGTAGAAACCCCTGAAGTCGCCAATGTCCGCGCTGAGCTGGGTTCGTTTGGCGAGGCTAGTCCACCACTCATTTTGGATCTCCCGGAGTTTGCGCTGAAGATGGCTGCATGCGCGACGGAAGGCTTGTTTCTTCTCTGGACAGGACGGCTTTGTAAGGTGAGCCTTATTACCTCCTCAGAAAACTATAAGATTTGTTAAACATAACCTACCGTGCACAAAGCCATGCTGACTTATCCTTAATCAGCCCTTGGTGTATATCCTCTCTCTCAAAACATCCTACAATAATTTACCAACTACTGACATCATGCTCACTGGCCTGTAATTTACTGGTTTACTTTTGGAGCCTTTTTTAAACAACAAAACAACATGAGCTACCCTCCAATCCTCTGGCACCTCATCTGTGGCTAAGGTCATTTTAAATATTTCAGCCAGGGCCCCTTTAATTTTCACAATGGTCTCCCTCATGGACTGAGGGAATATCATGTCAGGCCCAGGGGATTTACCTACCTTTATTCGCTGTAAGGCAGCAAGCACCTTTTCCTCTTTAATCTCTATAAGTTCCATGCCACTACTGCTTGTTTTCCCTCCTTACTTATACACTATATTAGTTTCATGAGCAAATAGTGATGCAAAAAAAATATATATATATACGGTTTAAGATCTCCCACAACTTGTGAGGTTCCAGGTACAGGTGACCACACTGATCTACTAGGGGACCTATTTTGTTCCTTATTATCCTTTTTCTCTTAACATACTTGCAGAACCCCTTAGGGTTTACCTTCCCATTATTTGCCAAAGCAACCTTGTGTCTTCTTTTTTGCTTCTTGATTTCCTTCTTAAGTATTCTCTTATATTTTCTATGCTCTTCTAGTACCTCATTTGATCTTTGTTGCCTATACCTGCTATACACCTCTCTCTTCCTCTTTGCCAGATTGATAATATCCTTTGACAACCAAGGTTCCCTATACCTGTTAACTTTGCCTTTACCCCTGACAGGAACATGCAAATTCTGCACTCTCAAAATGTCGCCTTTGAAGGCCTTCCACTTACTGAACACATCCTTGTCAAAAAACAACATCCCAAACCACTCTTTCTAGATCATTTCTCTTTTCCACAAAACTGGCCTTTCTCCAATTTAGAATCTCAACTTGAGGACCAGACCTATGCTTATCCATCGTTAACTAATGATATTATGGTCACTGGACCCAAAATGTTCACCTACACATACTTCTGTCACCTGACCTGTCTGCAGTAATAGGAGATCAAGTATTGCATCCTCTCTCATTGGTACCTCTATGTAATGATTTTAAAAACTTCCCTGAACACATTTGATAAACTCCAAGCCATCCAGCCCTTTTACAGTATTGAAGTTTATGCTAATATGTGTGAAAGTTAAAATCTATTACAACTTTCTGTTTCTTACATCGGTCTGCTATCTCTCTACAGATCTGCTCCTTCAATTCTCTTTGACTATTGTGTGATCTATAATAAAACCCTATTAGTGTGGTAACACCTTTCCCATTCCTCAACTCCCCCCATATGGCTTCTGTAGACGAGCCCTCTGGTCTGTCCCATCTAAGCACAGCTGCGATATTTTCTCTGACAAGCAATGCCACTCCTCCCCCTTTCTTCCCTCCCCTTCTATCTCATCTGAAACAACAGAGCCCCAGAACATTTCTGCCACAAGTCTTAGTAACAGCAATAATGTCATAATCCCACAAGCCAATCGACACCAAAAGCTCATCTGCCTTTGTGACAATACTCCTTGCATTGAAATAAATACACCTGAGGATATTTCCATCGTGTACAAACCTTTGATTTCTGCCTAAACATGCAGTCCTCACATGACCTTTATCCTCCCCCACCTCACTATCTATTCTAACATTCTGGTTCCCGTTCCCCTGCAATTCAAGTTTAAACCCACCAGAGCAGCACTAGTAAACCTACCCACAAGGATGTTAGTCCCCCTCCAGTTCTGGTGCAAACCATCCCATCTTCTCTGGATCAGAGCCCAATTGTCCAGAAACATGAAACCCTCCCTCCTACATCAACTTATTAGCCATGAATTTAGCTGCATTAACTTCCTATTGCTAGCCTCACAGGTAGCACTCCTGACATTGGAACCCTGGAGATCCTGTCCTTCAACTCCCTAAACTCCCTTTGCAGGACCTCCTCATCCTTCCAACCCATGTCATTGGCCCCTACATGAACCATGGCATCTGGCTTCTCACCCTCCCTCCTGAGAAATCCAAGAACTCAATCCGAGATATCGTGGACCCTGGAACCAGGGAGGCAACAGATCATCCAGAATTCTTGATCTCTCTCACAAAACCTCCTATCTGTCTTTTTAACTATAGAATCCCCTATCACTACTGCTCTCCTCTATTTCCTCCTTCCCTTCTGAATGGAGTGTTCAGACTTGTTGCCAGAGACGTGACCCTACAACTTGTCCCTGGTAGGTTGTCCCCATCAACAGAATCCAAATAGGTATACTTATTGTTTATCGTAATGCCCATAGAGGTGCTCTGCTCTCTCAGTCTATTCCCCTTCCCTCTTCTGACAGTCACCCAACTGCCTGCCTCCTGAGTTTTGGGGGACTGTCTCCCTTAAATTCCTCTCTATGCCTCCTAATGTTCCAGATTCATCCAGCTCTAGTTCCCTAGCTTATTTTTTTCTGGAGCTGCAGATGGATACACATTTTGCAGGTGTAGTATTCAGAGAAAATTGTGTTGTCCCAGAATACGCACATTCTGCAAGCAGAGCAATCCACTATCCTAGCTGACTCCATTTATCTACTCTTAATATTGATCTGAGATATTGATTTAAAGGCCGGCCTGCCGAAGCTTTACTCACTCTCCACTGACCCACTGAGGGCTGCCCTGCCAAAGCTTCACTCATTTGCTCACCATCGACCCGCTGAGGGCTGCCCCAACTGCTCCACTGAAGCTTGGCTTCCTAATTTTAAGAATTATCAAGTGAAATCTTTTTTTTTCTTTTTCTAAGGAGTAGAAAAACCAGTGTGTTAAAAAAACAATTGGATAAAATAGGAGAGAGATTAGCAAAGGAATTTATATACAAATGGGATTCAAAATTAATAACTGCTGTTAAATAAACACCATTGTTAATATCTAATTGCTATTTGGAATAAGATAAATGTTGAAATTGGAACAAAAGGAAGTATATCACTTGTAATGCTTCTCAGTTAAAACTGCCTTGTACTTTATTTTTCAAAGGACAATCATTTTTTTTAATATTTGGTTTAGTAAGTATACTAAAATATTGAAAATTATTATGAATAAAGCCAATTGATGTCATTTGAACAATTAAGGAATAAATATGGAATAACTCATAATGCTCTTTTTTTTGTTATTTTCAACTGAGAGGATTTTGAGGGAAAAGTTACATCCAACGATGCTGTTATCCACTTGTAGTGAGATGGAAACTCTTATTAGGAGAGGAAATAATAAGAAATTTACTTCTGCAATGTATCTTCCATTACAAACAGGAACCACTAAACAAGGAGGGTGTGCATAAATCTAGACAGAGATGGGAGCTGGATTTGAATATTACAATTGATAAGCAAAGATGGTCAAATCTCTGTGGGGATTGCATGACAAACACTATTAATGTAAGATACAGATTAGTTCAATATAAATTTTGAAATCAGCTATACTTAATGCCACAAAAATTGAATAGATTGAAATCAGATTTATCAGATCAATGTTTTAGATGTGGTGAAGAGATAAGAACTTTCTTGCATTCAACTCGGTCATGTCCCAAGGTAAAACCCTTTTGGGTGGATTTAGGAAATGTTTTAGAACAAATTAGATGTATTGTATTTCCACGGAACACAGATTTATTTCTATTCAGAAATATAGAAGGAACAAGACCTAACTTCGTTAAAATTGCATTAGCAGTGACAAGAAAATGTATTGCTGTGACCTAGAAGTCAGATTCACTCTTGGGTATGGGAAGATGGAATGCAGAAATTCAATGTTGTATCCCCTTGGAAAAAAGTACATATAATTTGAGAAACAAATATGGGTTTTTTTTGGCAACTTTGCAGCTCATATATGCAAATTTTATGCATAAATATGCAGTGGTGTTCTTCCAGCCTCTTGAGACCTATATCAATCTTCTTCCCTAAATTGATCATATAAACCTTGTTGAGTCCTGTGTGTTGGAAAGCGATCCTTCGAGCAATCCATCAAACTATGACTTTTAACATTTCTTTATTTTATACAACTATATATCTTTTATACATACGCTTTTCTTGCGGGTGGGGTGTTTAGGGAGGGAGGTTATGGGAGGGAAGGGGAGGGGTAATAACCATCATGTATTTTTTTATGATTGTTCATTAATTACACGAATGGAAAAAAATTGAATAAAATATATTTTTAAAATGAAATTGAATTCCAGAGATTAAACAAAATTTGCCTGAGGAACTCAGAAGGTCAAGCAGCATCTCAGTAAAGGGTTTTGACTTGAAATGTTAGCCATTCTTTTGTATTTAGCTTCAGATTCCAGCATCTGCAGTGTGGTAGAACCACTGTTAATACTGTTTGTATGTGTATGGCTGGCTCACCTCTTGCTGATTATACCTGTAGCTCCTTCTCCTTAATTTCCTTAATAAATGCAGCAATGCTATAATCCCTCCCCTAGAACAAGCTTGAGTCAGTAACATGAGACATGCCTTCTGTTTATGGAAATAGCAACCTATTAGTCAGGCAACTTCTAGTCTTTGAAGTGCATCATGCAGTCTTCTGTGCATCTCTTGTATTCCAGAGATATGTGCAAATACATTTTAAAAAAAAACAGTGGTTGTTAAAAGCTGGGCTGTATAAAATCCTAATGAAAAGATGGCATTTCTGGCCGATCGGTGAATGACACCAATAATACATATACCCTATATACTTATTTAATAGTTCATTCTATGTAAAAGTAAACCCCCTATTTTTCAGAATCAGAATTTATTGACATTAACAAGTTATGAAATTCATTGTTTTACGACAGCATCATGGTGAATAATATAGTACGTTTGCACAATCTCACAATATTGCTGTAAAAAAATTAACAATAATAGTCCACAAAACGTAAGGCAGTGTCTTTTGTTCATTGATTATTCAATAATCTGATGGCAGCAGGAAAGAAGCTGTCCTTATGCCATTGAGGGCTCGTCTTTAGGCTCCGGTACCTTTTCCCCAATGGTAGCAGAGGGCATGGTCTGGATGATGGAAGTCATTGAGGATATTGGCTGCTGTTTTTTAAGACACTGCCTCATGAAGATATCCTGAATGGAGTGAAGTCACAGGCCAATTTAACAATTTAACAACCATCTGGAGTTTATTCTTGTCCTTAGAGTTGGCGCCTCCGTACCAGGTGGTGATGCAACCAGTCAGAGTCTTCCGTGACATAATGAATCTCCATAGACACCTCAAAAAGTATAGCCGCTAGTGAGCCTTCTTTGTGATTGCATCAACATGGAGGCTCCAGGACAGATCCTCGGTGATGTTAAGCCCAAGGAACTTGACCCTCTCAACTACTGAGCCCTCAATGAGGACTGGATCATTTTCCTCTGACCTCCTAAAATCCATAATAATCTCTTTGGTTTTGCTGACATTGAATGCAAAGTTGTTGTCGCTACACCATTCAATGAGCTGATCTATCTTCCTCCTCTATGCTTCTTCATTACCATTTGTGATTCTGCCTACAACTGTGGTGCCATCAGAAAACTTGTAGATGGCATTGGTATTGTGCATGGCCATACAGTCATGAGCGTATGATGAGTAGATCAGTGGGCTAAGCACACATCCTAGTGCGTGCCTGTGTTGATGATCAGTGAGGAGGAGACATTGTTTTAAATTTGTACTGACTGTGCTCTTCCAATGAGAAAGCCAGGGATCTAGTTGCAGATGGGGGTACAGAGCTTCTTGACCAGCATTGAGGGAATAATGGTATTGAAGGCCAAGTTATAGTCTACAAAGAGCAGCCATATGTATGAATTGCTGTTTTTGAGTTGAGTGGAGTGGAGTGATATTGTATCTGCTGTGGAGCAATTGTGACAGTAGGCAAATTGCAGTGGGTCCATACGTTTACTTAGCTATGTGTTAATTCTGGCCATGACCAACCTCTCAAAGCATTTCATCACATGAACAAGTAGGACTACTGGGTGGTAATCGTTGAGGCAGCCCATGTTATTCTTGGATACCAGGATGATTGACATCCTTTTGAAGCTCCCACAATGGGAGGTTGAAAATGTTCCTGAACATTATAGCTAGTTGGTTGGTGCAGATTTTCAGTATTCTACCAAGTATGCTGGGCCTGATGCTTTGAGAAGGTTCCCCCTTTTGAATGATGTTCTGACATTGCCCTCAGAGACAGATATCACAGAGTCCTTAGCCTTTTCATGGATTCTAGAAGGCACTGTTTGGTTCTTCTTAAAAAGGGCATAAAAGGTATTCACTTCATCAGCTAGAGAAGCATCACAGCCACCTATAGTGTTCACCCTAACTTTGTAGGCTGTAATGGCCTGTGATCCCTGCCATTGCTGGTGTGTATCTGTCTCTGTCTCTAACTTCCTCCAGAATTGTCACTTTGCTTCGTACCTGGACTTCTAGTAAAGATCTTGATCCCCGGCCATAAACATCTTTGTTCTCACCCTTAGCATGTTGTGGATTCTCTGATTCATTTAGTGCTTCTGATTGGGGAACATCCAGTATTTGCACATGGGCACACTCTCATCCACATAGGTCTTGATGAAGTCACTGACACCTGTTGCATATTCATTCAAGTCTATGGATGAGTTCATGAATATGTTCCAGTCCACCGATTCAAAGCTGTCCTGCAGACACTCCTGCACCTCCCTTGACCGTCTTCACCACTGGTGCTGTGGTCTTCAGTCTCTGTGTGTATGCCTGGAGTACAAGTACAGTCAGGTGATTAGACTTGCCAAAGTGCAGGCGTGGTATGACTCGGTATGCATTTTTCATGGTGGTGCAGCAGTGGTTGAGTGCATTGGTTCCCCTGGTCTTGCATGTGGCATGTTAGTGGTAGTTTGTCTGAGTTTTCTTCAGGTTGGCCTGATTGAAGGCTCCCACAATGATGGGGAAGGCATCAGATGTGCTGTCTCATGGCTGTTTATCACAGTGCTCAGTCCCTCCAATGCCAGCTTGACATTAGCCTGGGGAAGAATGAACAAAGTGACCAGGATGATGGCCATGAACTCCCTCGGCAGGTAGAATGGGCGACACTTAATAGCTAGATGTTCCAGGTCAGGGGAGGAGGAATGGGACATGAACGTCAAGTCTGTGCACAATGATGAATTGATGATGACACAAATGCTGCCTCCCGATTTTTCCAGATGCCGGTGTTTCCATAAAGCACATTATACAGCAGTCCTTGAAGTCTCTCTGATGTTGAAGCCTGGTTTGGAGATCATCAATTTCATTTTCTAAGGACTGTACGTTGGCCAGGAGAATAATAGGGAGCAGAAACATCAGGTTCCAGCATCTCAGCTGGACCTGCATACCCCCCTTTACATCTACATGATCAGATCTCCTTTACGTGGCTCATGAATCCGCTGCTGGAGTTGTTGTTGTACCTGCTCAAGCTGTTTAAAACTCCCACGGAGTTGTTGTTGTATTTGCATGAGGTGCTTAAATGTCCCTCGGCCCGATGGAGATTGCCGATTCTACCAATTCCTCCGGTCCTACAGATTCCAAGCGATCCTAGGATCTCCATACTGTTGGGTAAGTTTAATTTTATGTTTCTTGATTTTTGTTTGATGTTTTGGAGTTCTGAATGGGAATATTTGATCATTCGCATCAAATCTGCTTGCAAAGAATTACCACTGTAAGAAACAATTTTGAGTCATCCATTCAAACTTTTGCCCCTATAATCTGATATTTTCCATTTATTGTGTGTTAAAGTTGACCTCACCTGCCTATTTTTGGCCCCGATCACCCATCCACTGGAGCTCTCAGCCCTGGCCCCAGCTGCCCACCCATCCAAGCTCCTGACGCACAGCTGCAGACATCTCTCACCCATCCAAGCTCCCAACGCACAGACTTACCACCCTCCTAACCACCCATCCGAGTTCCTGATGGCCCGATCACGAACTTACCACCCAGTCACCCACCCATCAGAACTCCCAACACCTTGAAAGACACAGACATTTACTGTGGTCAAAAGTAGTATGCATGTAAAAGTCAACCCCCTCAATTTTCCGCTAAAAATTGGTCCAAAAAAGTTGACCATTACAGTAGATATTGTAGTAAATGCCAGTCAGCAGATCGCACATTCCCCTTTTTTTATGAATAATCTGCACCTTTTAAGCTGGTTATAGATTGAATGTGCTAATATGTGATCCATTTTCAATCCAGTTGATCTATTCCCAAACATCCATTCTTTACCATGGACATCTAATCAATATACACCATAAATCCTCCAAAATGAAGGCCTCAAAGCCCTTTGTTTCTTTCTTGACAAGAGACCCTAACCAGTCTCTCTCCACCACCTCCCTCCTCTGGCTGGCAAAATTTGTTTTCATCCTCAATAACTTCTCCTTTGACTCATCCCACTTTCTCCACCACAAATGGGTAGTCATGGGCCCCTGCTATGTCTGCATTTTTTTTGTTGGCAATGTGGAGAAAGAAGTCCATGCTACCAGCCTACACATAAAAGCTCCCTCACCTCATCAACTGCTACATCGACAACTAATGTGGTGCTGACTCATGCACCCATGATGAGTTCATTTACTTTATCCACTTTGGTGCCAACTTCCACCTTGACCTTAAATTCACTTGGTCCATCTCTGGCATTACTGTACCCTTTCTCCATCTCTGTTTCCATTTCAGGAGACAAACACTTGTCAGACATCTTGTGCAAACCTACCTACATCTACAGCTACCTCAATTGCACCTCTTCACACCCTGTCCTCTGTAAGGATTCCATTCCATTCTCTCAATTCCTCCATTTCTGTCACATCTACACTCAGGATGAGGACTTGCATGCAAGATCACCTGTATATCCCACTCATCCAAACAATGTGACTTCCCCTCTATCACCATCAATTTGGTACTCACACGTGAATCCTCCATTACCTGCATATCTGCCCTGGCCCCTTCCATCCCAACATGGAACAAGGACAGGATTCTCCTTGTCCTCACCTATCACCTCGCCACCATGTGCAGCCAACATATCATCCTTTGTCATTTCCGTCACCTACAATATTATCCTGTCACAAAATACTTCTTTTGTGCTCCTTCCCTTTCCACTTTCCACAGGGACCACTCCCTCCATTGCTCGCTTGTCTTCTCCTCCCTCCCCACCAATTGCTCCCTTGGCACCTACCACTGTGACTACGGGAGTTGCTTCGTTTGTGGCCACATTTCCTCCATCACCACCATTCAGGACCCCAAAAAGTCCTAAAAAGTGAAGCAACATTTCATTTGTGAATCTGCAGGGATTATCTACTACATCCAGTGATCCTGTGGTGGTCTTGGCTTTATCTGAGAGAATGGACGCAGATTGGAAGATCATTTCATTGAGCACCTCAGCTCCATCCACTGCAATAGCGTGGATCTCTCAGTGGCCACTCATTTAAGTTTCTGGTCCCATTCCCTTACTGACATGTCTGACCATAGTTTCACATAACTCCAGACTGAGATCACCCACAAATTGGAAAACACCTTATATTCCATCTGGGTAGCCTCCAAAGTTCTGTGGTTTCCATTAGCCCAACACCCCTCCATCTTTCTCTCCATCTCCGTTTCTCTAACTCTGTCACTCTCTTTTCCCTTTTATTATTTATATATTTTTACCTCCTTTGGATGCTGAGAGACCTGGTGAGTTCCTCAAGCATTTCTGTGTTTTGACCGATTTTCCATCTGTCAGCTTTCCTAGTACATCCATGGGAAGCAGATTGGCAGCATATGATAATTATTAATTTTCAGCCATCAGTGAAAATGGCAAGATTTATGCTCCTAGATTGGGAGTGCGGTGCTATATCAAGGCCATTTTACTGCTAATCAGTGAGTAGGACCCACATAGCCATTCATTTCCTGTAGCTTCTTTCCAGATTTCATCTTTTTGTTCAATTAATGAACATTTCCCTTTCTGACAACTCCTTTCTGCCATTACATTTCGAGAAATTAGTTCAGCATTATTAATCATTTTTGAGGTCATTTGCCTGGATGAGAAATATGCCATCGCTAACAGCATAGAAATGCCAAGAATTGTGAAATAAAAAAAAATGCTGAAAGGTTAGAAAGTGATGAATTTCAAGAATTTGAGATCAGTGACATTGCCATGAACTAACAAAGGAAGAGCAATCCTTTACAAAGCAGAGTTAGGGTCACATCACAGATGATTTGATTTACATTTTTATATAACCACAATAAGAGGCCTCATGCAATAGATAATTCTATAGATTGACTGTCATTGCAAATTGCAGTGTTGGCTTGAAAAGGTCGAGCAAAGACAGGTTTAAGAATGGGGGGGGGGGGTCTGCCACATCCATAGTTACACCAGAGCTGTGTTGCAAACAGCCCCAATTATATTGGCAGATGGAGGTTGGGTTCCAAGTGGCTCTTGTCAATCATGCAAGGCTGAATGGATATTTGAATTTTTGTCAGACAGAATGTTTCTTTATTCTGATTGCAATTGTCATTCTGAATTGAGAATGGAAGCAATCAATAGACATTTCTGATGTGAATAAGAGCAACGACTTTCTGATGTGGGAAATAAAATGGGGAATTCTGCTGGATTTGTGGGAGGCTATACATTGTTGGAGTTATTTAGACAAGGAGAAAGGCACATGGCCCATTCTAATATTGCTGTTTACTTTCCAATGCTCTAGGAGAGGAAGAGGTCCAGACGAGCTGAGAAGACTGGTTCATCAAATCTCTCTCCAATAATTAATAGCAGAAGGCAACAGAACCCTTCAATTGTGAAGCCTTGGCAACACCATATTCCCAGGGTGCAGTGGTGATTGAAATATTTGTTGATACAATATGATACCATGCCTTTATTGTTATTTAAGACCAGACTGTAATGAGATAACATTCCTCCAAACCATAATGCCACCTACACATCACAAGATTACACAAAAACAACATAGCAAGACAAGAATACGCCCCTCCTACACCAGACAAAACAAAATTTAAAAACTACACGAGACTGAAACACACCTACATAGCGAATAAAAAGACTGCAGACAATATAGTAAAAAGTGAAAAACTAGACAGTAGTCACAACGGAGACAAATTACATTTTCGTAGATTTTGATTTTAAAAAGTCATGTCTTACAGTATTTTAAATGGCCCTATTGCCCCAGTCTCCACCACCACACCTGGCAAAGCAGTTCTGGCACCCCTTCTCTCTGTGAAAAATAATAATCTTATCTCTGATGTCACCCCTAAAATTTCCTCTGCTCACCTTGTTTGTTAGTCTTTCCCCAGTAAAAAGGGGCAAATCCTATATAGGCCTCTAATAATCTATAGACTTCCATTAAGTCATTTCTTATTCTTCTTCACTTCAAACAAAAAAAAGCTCTATCTCCGCTAATCTTGCCTCATAAGATGTTTTATTCAATCAAAGCAACATTCAGGTAAATTCCCTCAGCACCCATTCCATAAGTGCCATATCATTCCTTTAATAAGGCAACCAGAACTGAACACAATATTCTAAGAGTGGTAAATCACAATTCTTGAACTCAATCCTCTGACTAATGAAAGCCAGTATATCATCAGCCTTCATAACTACCCAATCAATCTGTGTGGAAACATTGAGAGATCCATGGATTTGAACCCCAAGGTCCCTCTCTTCTTCCATACTGTTAAGAATCCTGTCATTAACTATATACGCTGCCTTCAAGTTTGACCTTCCAAAATGCATCACTTCACACTTTTCTGGATTGAACTCCATCTGCCACTTTTCCACCCAACTCTGCATACTGTCTACATTCTGTTGTAACCTATGTCAACCTTCTACACTATTGACAACATATTCAACCTGTGTATCATCTGCAATCTTACTCGTTGATACACTATCAATAATACAAAAAAGGCTGGAGTTGCAGTACAACAGGCTTTTAATACCATAAGACTTGGACCATGCTCCTGTTTTGGCCCGATTCCAGGACTGGTCAAAGGGTAAGCTTGATGGCTGACCGTCGATCACAGCAAGCGTAGTTTGTTATCGTCGGTATTTATGATTTGAGCGCTGCCGTGCAAGAAGTCATGCAAACAGATAAGCCAAAGCTCCTACCATCTTTTCCCTGTCTCAGTGAGACAAGTCTATCTAAAACCCTGTGCAGTGTTCTCTAAATATTCTCCATGTTGCTTTTGAGCTTTTTGCTAAGAACATATGTTCTCAATTTACTCTTCCCAGTGCCTGACTAATTCCCATTATAATTGGCCCTTCCTTAATTACCATCTTTTTTTCCTCCTATCCTTATTCATAGCGATGTTAAAGGTCTGAAAGTTGCGGTCAGTATCACTAAAATGCTCCCCTACCGAGAGGTCTCCCACCTGATCTGGCTCATTATCCATTACTCTATCCAGTATGACCCCCTCCTCTTATTGGCTTTTCAGGAATCCTTCATTGACACACCTGACATATTCTCCCCCATCTATCCCTCCAGTAGAGGTACCAGTCAACATTGGGGAAGTTGAAGTCTTCCATAACAACAACCTTGTTATTTCTGCACCACTCCAAAATCTGCCTACTTATCTGCTCCTCAGTGTCCCCTCAGTGTCCTGTGGATTCTTTTGGGGCCTATAGGCTACTCCCAATACAGTGATTATTCCATTCCAGTGTCAAACTTCCACTGACACTCAGTAGACAATCCCTCCACAATATCCTCCCTTTCTGCAGCTGTGATATCATCCCTGATTAGTAATGCTACTCCTACCCCCTTTCTCTTACCTCCCCTCCTATCCCTTTTCATACATTTGAAACCTGGTACCTGCACCAGCCAATGCATCTGCCAAGTCTCTTCAATGACCACAACATCGTATTTCTTATTCTACTTATTCTAATCCTCATGGATGTTCGTGCATGAAGAGGAAAGATGCCTTCCAAAATATACTTAAGTCACAGTTGCATAGAGTTGTGCATTATTTGGGAATTAATGGCGATGGGGAAAAGGGAGCTAAGTGGGGCTGAGTCCAGATTAGCTATGAACTTATTGAATGGCTAAACAGGCTCAACAGGCCAAATAGCCCACTCCTGTGCTTATTTCTTATACTCTTATATTATGTTTGCACCTGCAACATCAATAACATTAAATATTGTAAACATTATTTTCAGCTCTTACTGAATCTTATCAATGATCAAAAGTGAAATAATCCTTTAATTATTAAACTTCTCTCTGTCACCTTGGCATGCTTAAATGCCACAAATACAATGGTATTTCCTGAGTCTTAATGTTGCCAAGAAATATCTGTATCCTGGTGAGTTGTTAATGAAGTACATGCAGAGTGTGCACATGAGAAGAACCACGAGAGTTCTAAATGTCTAGCTGATTTACTGGAGATTCCTTCGAGCCTGCCATTGGACTCAATAATGGTTCAAGGAGTTGGGATATTTATTTACCTTTCAAAAAAAAAAATCTAGTTGAACTCTTTACTGAGCTTCAAATTTCCTCTGATAGTACTTCTGATATTTGTATCGATTCTTAATACTATATCTATCTATCTAGATTAGATAGATAAATATATATGTATATATTGTTGCTGAAGCATCTATCCCTGTTTCAATGAGCGCTTTTGGAAAGGAATTGTGATAGTGGATGCTCCACACTTAACGTTATTCCACATAGAGTCAGAAAAATAGAGGGCTATGGGTATGAGGTAGGGAAAATTCAGACTGTTGTGGAGTAGGTTTATGTGGGTCAGCACAGGATGATGGGCTGAGGGATGTGTACTGTGCTGTAATTTTCTATGTTCTATGAACATTAGGACAGGAGGACATCCAAGTGCTATGTATTGTAGCTATTGAGGAATTGTGCCCAAGATTGGTCACAAGGACTTATGCCACTGACCAATGTGTGTCATGCGCATTAAATCTGAAGGTGAAGGGCAGTGTTCCACAATCAAATTTTTGGCTTGATTTGGGTAATTTATTAGAATGAATAACTGGAGTTAGATTCCCACAGGATCCGATGTAATTTTTACTGGGAGATGTTAGAGGAATTAAACCTAAATTAAAATTGAATATGTAAAATTTGTGCAAATTGCTTTGGCAATAGCTAAAAAAAAAATCAATTGCTATAACTTGGAAGTCGGATATTGATTTGGGAATGCATAGATGGCATGCGGAAGTTTGGAGTTGTATTCCACTTGAGAAAATTACTTTCAATGTTAGAGATAAATATCATACATTTTGTAAAATATGGAACTGTGGTGGTGCACATACTCGTGGCGAACCGGCCCCGCTTACACTGCCGCGCAGCGGGGCAGCCACAAGAAGATGGTGCCATCGGGGGTCTGCCTTGCCTCATGGCCTGAACCCAGCATGTGCCTTAGGCAGGTGTGATGACATCACCGCCCACGCGGGGGCAGAGCTAACGCTGCCCTTAAAGGAGTGCGCGCGAGTTTTGAAATAAACAGTGATTGTGAGTCTCCTTCATCATAGCTACTGCTACATTGGTGACACCAATGAGTCCAGATGTTTTTTTCTGGCCTCTCAGAATGAATCCCGCAGAGATCAATGCAGTCGCGGTGAAACTGCCCCCCTCTGGACACATCGCCCACATAGGTGGTTCAGGCAGGCGAAAGCACCAAGGCCGGCTACCCAAGTGGCTGGGTTGCGCAAGCTAGTTCTGGGGGGGGGATGTGTGACAGCATACGTACACGTGGTAAACTGGCCCCGCTTGTACCGCCGTGTGGCGGGGCAGCCTCGAGAATATGGGGACCTCCTTGTCTCATAGCTTGAAACCAGTGCGCGCCTCAGGCAGGCGTGAAGACATCACCACCCATCCGGGGGCAGAGCTCACGCTGCCCTTAAAGGGATGCATGAGAGTTTTGAAATAAATGGTGGTTGTGAGTCTCCTTTGTCATAGCTACCGCTATAGAACCCATATTTGCATACTATTGGTATTAAAATTTAAATGAATTTCGAACATTCCCTTTCTCCTATTGGTCTCTCTCTATATATATGTTATAAAAGTTTAAAAGTATTGGAAAGTGAAGTTCTCCTGTTGTTGTTATATTATTGTACCTTTTGCTTTTCTTTTTTCTTTGTTTTAGTTTGTAAAGTGTTGGGGAGGAAGGGGGATATAGAGGTAGTTTTTCTTTCTTTTTTTAATAAATAAAATACCACATTAAGTTTCAAATATTGTGATGTTTGTTAGTGGGTTTGTATTAAATAAAACTGTAAAAAATGTGAAGGTGGAGGATTATGGGCCTAATTAAGCTTGCTTATATTTCCTATCTATGTGTGGTACTTCTCACTCTCAGTTGCTGGGCCTTTTCTGGATATTACCCAAAATGTGATTAATCCATTTTTTAAACTTAAATTTTATTTGCATAGTAGTAGCCAATTCCAGCATTTAATTTGGATGATGGGAGGAAACCAGAGCACCCGGAGAAAATCCTGCAGTCAGAGGGAGAAAGTAAAAACTTAAAGGCAGCCTCAGATTCGAACCTCAGTCACTGGCGTTGTACTAGAGTTCCGCTAACCGCTACGCTATTGGTGCTGCCCTGATACAATCTCATAACTTCTTGTGGGATTTAGTGCATGGGATTTGTTGTGCTCTGAGTCTCTTGCAGATTTCATGAACCTTCTGCTGCTCTTTTCCCCAGTGCCACGATTCTTCCACAGTGCTATCGAACATAATAACAAAGCAAGGAGAGGTAAAAAAAAAAATCAGTGGCCCTCTAAGGTCTTTTAGCGTCAGCCACACAAATTTGTAATTTTCTGCGATCTCTAATGGGAATAAATTAAATTGATTTTTCGATCTCTGTTACCAGCTCATTAAAAAATATACCATTCATCTGTGCACCATGGGAAGATCTGCTGGTAAGATTGTCAGTAAGGTTGACTTCTTTTATTTTCATGTCACGTCATTTAGAGAGGACAACATTTCTTAAAGAAATCTCTTGGTGCCTGCCACATTGACCACCGCCAGTGGGCTGATATCACCTCCAACCGAGCATCTTGGCACCTCACAGATTGGCGGGCAGCAACTTCCTTTGAAGAAGACCGCAGAGCTCACCTCACTGAAAAAAGACAAAGGAGGAAAAACCCAACACCCAACCCCAACCAATCAATTTTCCCTTGCAACTGCTGCAACCATGCCTGCCTGTCCCGCATCGGACTTATCAGTCACCAATGAGCCTGCAGCAGATGTGGAGATACCCCTCCATAAATCTTTGTCCGCGAAGCCAAGCCAAAGAGAAGAGAGGACAACATTGCACCCTCAGACTTAATTTCAAGAATATTTGCCTTTTTTTTCCTGTATGAGAACCGAAGGACCCCTATCCTTTTCATAAATTTCAAATATCTTTATGAGCTAGATTGGTTCTGCACCTCCATCTGTTACTTCCCATTCAATAATTCTAAGGTTTAACTTGATCAAACAAAGCATTTAAAACACTAACATTTAGTTGTATGAACTTCAATCTCATTACATCCAGTTCACTCATTAATTATGTCATGAATCATGCTCTACCTTGGGTGTGTCGTCTTCAGCAATTTGAGCCAACTTCAATTCATTTTTTGCTCTTTCCTTGGCAGAAAAGTGCAGTATGTAGCCTTCCTGGTGAAGTAAGATGAGGAGTATGAAGAAGTGTTATATTTAAGGAAACACTGGTGTTTTTGAGTTATTTTCAGTTCTTTTTTGACTCCATACGAGTGCATGAAAATATATTGATGGTGGTATGCTGTTTAGTCAAATGGAGAAAGAGTTTGCTTTCTGGAACAAGTTGCATAGTCAGTAGATTGCAGGTTAGAATCTTGCCACAGTCAGGAAAGAACAGATAGTATAGCAATTTAACACAATGCTATTACGGTGCATTCAAAGTAACTGAGTTCAAAATTGGCACTGTCAGTAAGTAGTTTATACCTTATTCCTGTGACCCCCATGGGTTTTCTTCGTTTCTTCCCATGTTCCAAAGATAAATGGGTTAATGGGTTACTTGGACACGTAGTGTATTTTGATGCCAAGGGCTCATGGGCTATGAGGGCCTGTTACTGTGCTCTGCCTCCAAATTTAAAACAAAATCTATTATGTTTTTCAGTGATGTTACACATTATCATATGGCACAAGGGGAATTTTACTTAATAATGTATTTCTATCCTTATTTTGTGATGTGAACCTTGCAAACCAAACCAGGCTACTTCTGGCATGATATCATGAGTGGCAGCTGGTCCCTGAAACTGTTGGAACAGTTATTTTCAATTTGTGGTTTCTCTGCTGCTACCTTCTATCAGACCATAACAGCAAAGAAATTCCACATCTGCATTAAAGGCATCATTCATAAAGAGCTAAGAAATGAACCTAAAATCATAAGCTTTTCTAAACTTAGTTCAGTTTTGTTCTTATCAGGCACCAGGGTACTGTTGGGTCGAGTGATATACCCCACACTTGGGCCTACTGTTTAAGGAAGACAAAGATTTCCAGTTACATAATGATCTTTGCAATCTCAGGTTGTCCCAAAGCATTTAACAGCCCATTAAGTAGCTTTAAAATGTAGTCACCATTTGGAGACGGGGAACCTGGGAGACAATTTGCAAATAGTAAAATTCCATAAAAACCCATGTGTCAATGATAAGAAATACACTTTTAAAGTAATGTTTTTGATCGAACTATCTCTTAGGACAGAGTGCCAGATTAACACATCACAAATTATGCTCAGATATATAGATTATTTGACCATTTTTTTTAAACACATCACAAATTATGCACTGATATATAGAATATTTGACCTTTTTTTTAAACACATCACAAATTTATGCTCTGATATATAGAATATTTGACTTTTTTTTTTAAACACATCACAAATTATGCTCTGATATATAGAATATTTGACCATTTTTTTAACACATCACAAATTATGCTCTGATATATAGAATATTTGACCATTTTTTTTAAACACATCACAAATTATGCACTGATATATAGATTATTTGACCATTTTTTTAACACATCACAAATTATGCTCTGATATATAGATTATTTGACCATTATTTTAACACATCACAAATTATGCTCTGATATATAGAATATTTGAGTTCAGTTTATATCCCGAAAAATTACTAAATTGGGCTAATAAAGATAAAACTGCAGGAATAGAATTTTCAGGATTGGAAATATATAGCAATAAATCATCTGCATATAGTGATACTTTATGAATATCCCTGCAACGAATAATACCAGTAATATTGGGTGCTTCTCTGATAGCAATTGCCAAAGGTTCTAAAGCTAAGTTAAATAATAAAGGGCTAAGGGGACACCTTTGCCTGGTGCCCCAAAATAATTGAAAATATGACGATCTTTGGGTATTATGCACTGATATATAGATTATTTGACCATTTTTTTAAAACACATCACAAATTATGCTCTGATATATAGAATATTTGACCATTTTTTTTAAACACATCACAAATTATGCTCTGATATATAGAATATTTGACCATTTTTTTTAAACACATCACAAATTATGCACTGATATATAGATTATTTGACCATTTTTTTTAAACACATCACAAATTATGCTCTGATATATAGATTATTTGACCATTTTTTTAAACACATCACAAATTATGCTCTGATATATAGAATATTTGACCATTTTTTACCCATTCCATGAAATTTGTAAATACATAACTTCTTTGAAATGTAATTAAATTTAACTTCTTTAAATTTAGACATCCAGCATGGTAACAGACCATTTTAGCACACAAGTCCATGCTAGCCAATTCACACCCAATTAACCTACATTCCCAGTATGTTTTGAATAGTGGGAGAAATCTGGAGCCCCCAGAGAAAACCCATAGAGATATGGGGAGAAATTACCAACTCCTTACAGGCAGCACAGGATTCGAATCCCCGTCCCGATTGCTGGCTCTATAAAGGTGTTCTGCTGACTGCTATGCCACTGTGCTGCCCCAAGTGACTGCAATAATGTGGGAAAAGCAACAACTAATTTCTGCACATGGAATCACAAACACCAATATTCATATAATATACAGTACAACTCCAATTTCTGAAATGGTCGGGTCTGGGCCCATTTCGGATAAATGTTTTTTTTTGAGATCTGGTCATAAAACAGCCTAGTAGCAACAGTAAATCACTTGTAACAGTGTTTAACCAACAAAGTAAGGCTTTTTAAACATTAACATAAAGTTTAATTCTCACCAAAGAAGCATGCTGTCCTCCACCGATCACCAACACTTCCTCAATGAGGCCCCGCTGCCAGGATCCCGACAACCTCAGTCAGTTTGGCTCTGAGAAAATTTCAGATAAATGAAGATTTCTGATTAGTTTCAGATATCCTGGTTTATCCAATTTTTTTTTTCAGAGAATCTGATTTCGGATAATTGGAGTTGTACCGTAATATCAAACTAAATGTAATTCCACTGTTGCATCTCACTGCTTTTAATACAGCTCTTCCACATGCCTCTGTATAAAATTAGTCTCCTATTATGTTTGATAAAATATCCTTTTATTTTGCAATGAAAATCAGCCCTCTCTGTGTTCTTGCACCACTGGCATTCTACTTGGATAGCAGTCCTCAAATTACTGAACAGCAAAATATAGAGGTATCAATTCATTTTTCTTTCCTTGATTCAGCTCATTATTTTATTTGCCCATATGGGATCCCCAATGAACAGTAACATCCACGTGAAAGCAATAAGAAAATACAAGGAGTGCAGAAAGTTTCAATGTACTATTTGCTTAACAAGCATACTTGATCTACATATCCCAAGTGCGAAAAATATTCAAATAAGGTGTCAAGTCATATTTTATATTTAACTTGAAGCTAAAGCAATTTAGCCATGCCAACAAAATTTGCAATCTGTGCAAAAATTCGGATTGAGAATGTGGAAAACTAGGCAAAATATATAGCCCTTCATTCATCATGGTTCAAAATTAACTGAAAAGACCAAGTTCAGTTTTCTAATACACAATTTCAAACAAATTAGGAGCATTTCAATAAAGCAAGAATAATGGATCCTAATTGTGCTTCCAGAAGTGCAATCAATTCTTTGCAATTCATTTTCTAATAATGTACAGTAAAATCTCCACTATCCAGAATTCAAGCTACTGGCAGCCTCAAGCAACCGGCAAAAAAAAACACGAACATTTAAAATTGGCACTCCCCCCACCCCCGAGGTTATTTCGCCAATTACCCAACGCACAATCTCAAGCAACCAACAAATTAACTTATCCAGCATCAACCACTCCCATAGGAGCCGGATACCAGGATTTTTATTGTAATTGGAAACAGCTGCTGAAAGCTTGGTCCAATGCATTTTTATATGTCCGTACAGTGAAACAGGTGTAAAGTGAAGTGCTGAAATATTCAATAAATGTCTTCTTAACCTTCTGCTGTAAATTGTAGTTATTAGAAGACATCCCAAACGTCATAAGTACTGTATATGTATTCTGTCTGTACATTTCTGGCAAGGGTAGGATTTATAGTTAATCCCAAATTGTCCAGGTACTGCTGCTGGTCTTCGAGTGATGGCACTCCTTCCATTCCATACAGTAGGCATCTCTTGTTCCAATGATAATGAAGGAACAATTATATATTTCCAATTAAGGTTGGAATGCAATTTGAAGAGGGGCAAGCTGGAGGTAATGCTCACACAAATCTTCTCAAGATTTCAGGTTTGTTTATTTTTATGTTACATTGATTGTGGTACAGGGAAAGGTTTTTTTGTGCTATCCAGCAATTCAATCCATACACGAGTAGAGCAAAATAAAGCACAGCACGGCGAGTAGTGAGACATCATAAAATTTTGACAGACTTCTTCCATGACGACCTCAAATTCATATGGTCCATCTTTAGTAATACTCTCCCTTTCCTCGATTTGTCTCCCTCTCGGGAGTCAAAGTTTTGACAGACATCTTCTATAAACCCATCAGCTCCCACAGCTACCTCGACTACACCTCTGACCCCTGTAAGGATTCCATTTCATTCTCTCAATTCCTTGCACCTGCACCCAGGATGAGGACTTCCATGCCAGATCATCAGAGATGTCCTCCTTCTCTCTACTACTATCAATTCAGCCCTCATCCACATATCCTCCATTACCTGTACATCTGCCCTGGTCCCCTCCTCCCCCACATGCAAAAAGCACAGGATTTTTTTTGTCCTCACCTACCACCCCCACCATATTCCACATCCAAAACATCCTCCTCTGCCATCTACTACATAATCCATATTTTCCCCTCTCCACCTTCTGCAGGGCCTGTTCCCTCCATGACTCCCTTATCCACTCCTCCCTCCCCATCAATTGTTCCCTTGGAACCTACCCCTGTGACAGCAGGAGATGCTCTACTTGGACCCACACCTCCTCTTTCACCACCATTCGGGGCCCCAAACCCTTGTGGGACACTGGCATTAACAGTGATCAAGGAGGAGTCGCTGTCTTTCAATCCTCACTTATTGCAGTTGCAGAGGCAGATCGGAGACAAAAGATATAGAGCTTGAAAACAAAGTTGTTTGGGACTATGGTGTCGAAGATAGAGTCATGGTATCTTTGTTGGTCACACATTTCAGAGACGAGTGGAGGGCCACATTACTCTGACATACGTATCCTTGTAGGTCTACAAAGCACAAGAAATGAATGGAGGGCCACTCTTTTTTTTTAATTCTTGGTGGTGAAAGTCACGAGTATTGGAAGTGCAACCAGAGGGGACTGGGTGAGTAATTACAGCATTTCGTATATTTTGGCGTATAAGTCAACAGGCAGATAGGTCGACCCCCTTTTTAGCCTCATTTTAATGGTTTTATGTTTTATCCGGCTTCTAAGTTGACTCCCATTTTTTAGGCTGTCCAGGCCTCCCAGGAACAACCCAAAATATTTGAAAACACTCCAATCGCCAGTAACAAAGCTGAAAATTATGTAAGCTTTAAAAAAAAAAACAACCTCAGTCTACCAGGGCAGGAGATGTGTTGGCAACTTCAGAGTCTTTGGTAGAAGCAGTTATGGCAGCACCCAATGGAGGAGAGGTGTTGGAAGCAGTGGCGCCAACAATGGGGAGGTGCTTCCAGCATTGACTTGTATGCCAAATTGATGTCAATCTGGTTTGACATCAATCAGATTTTTTCAGGCTGCTGCAGACAAGCAAGCAGTCTCTGTTCTAGCATTTTCTCCGAGAGCTCGAGAGGGGCAATGGCAGGTCAAGCATTCAAGAAATTTCTTCCTTTATTCGATCGAGTTCTGGTGGAAAGGGTTGCAGCAGAAACGATGACAAAAGGTGGCATTATGCTTCCAGAAAAATCTCAGGGAAAAGTGTTGCAAGCAACCGTGGTAGCAGTTGGACCTGGCAGCCGAGTAAAGAATGGTGATGTCCAGCCTAACCCTAACCCTAACCTAATGTCAAAGTTGGTGAAACAGTTCTTCTGCCGGAATATGGAGGGACAAATAGACATTGGATGCGACTGTCAGTTTTGTGAACTGATCATTCCACAAAGTACCTGTCTTTTGGTTCTGATCTGTAAATACTGGTTTTTTTTTAATCTTTGGTACAGTACAATAAAATCAATATTAAACTGCCCCAAAAAATCAGATTTTTTTCAGTGAATTTAAGGTCTCAAAAGTAAATCCGGCATACAAGTCTACCCACCCCCACCTTTCTGAATTTTTTTTAGTGTTTCACGACTCGACATATGCTGAAATATATGGAATTGTAGATAACACAAACAATAGCCACTGTGCACCAGTGATTGAGTGATTGTTTAGGACTATCGGAATCAGATTATGGCAGAGATGCCAATTAATTGAGATATTTTATTCTGGAAGCTGAATTCCTTCAGTATCTTAAGGGTATTCAATCATATTCTCCCTTTGTAGCCTTCTCTACATCAGAAAGACTGTATACAGACTGGGAGATCACTTCGGTGAGCACCTTTGCCATGTCTGCATCAGTGACAGGGATCTTCCAGTGGCTAATCACGGCATCATGTAATATCCCACCAAGACCACCTGCAATTTGGAGGAACCACACTTGATTTTTCATCTGGACACTTTCCAACTGGATGGCATCATTGACTTCTCCAGTTTCTGCTGACCTACTCTTCATTTTCCCTCACTTCCCCTTTCCCTTTTCTTCTTTTCTCCAGCTCTCCACCCCCTTCCTTCTCCATTCACAGAACAATTCTTCCTTCCCCTGCTTGCTAGTATGCCCTCCCTCCTTTATCCACCTATTACCTCCTGTCTTTAGGACTGTGCTCCTCACCATGCCCCCCCCCCTACCAGTTTTGTTTGGGCATCTGTTGTCAATTTTCCATACCTTGTTTAAAGTACGGACCCACCACAATTTGCCTATCACTTGACAGCAGATGCAATATCACTGGCACTTCACTTAGCCCAGATCATTTCAAAAACAGCACCTCATACATATGGCTGCTCTTCATTGACTACAGCTCAGCCTTCAACACCATTACTCCTTCAGTGTTGGTTAACAAGCTCCAGACCCTGGGTCTCGGCACCTCCCTCTGCAACTGGATCTTTGACTTCCTCATCGGAAGACCACAGTCAGTATGAATTGGAAACAATATCTCCTCTTCACTGATTATCAACATAGGCACACCTAAAGAATACATGCTTAGACCACTGCTCTACTCATTAAACATCCATAACTGTGGTGGCCAGGCACAATTCCAATGCCATCTACAAATTTGCTGATGACTCCATTGTTGTCGGCAGAATCACAAATGGCATGAGGAAGCGTACAGGAGGGAGATGGATCAGTTCATTGAGTGGTATCACACCAACAACCTTGCACTCAATGTTAACAAAACCAAGGAGATAATAGTGGACTTCAGGAGGAATTCAAGAGAACACAATCCAATCCTCATTGAGGTCTCATTGGTAGAGAGCTTCCTGAACTTCAAATTCCTGGGTGTCAACATCTCTGAGAATATTTCCTGGAGCCCAAAATTCAATGCAATCACAAATAAGGCTTGTGTGGAGTTTGACAAAATTCAGCATGTCACTGAAGACTCTCAAAAGCTCCTACAGGTATACTGTAAAGAACATTCTGACTGGTTGCATCACTGTCTGATATGGATGTGCCAATGCTCGGGACAAGAAAAAAACACCAGAGGATTGTTAACACAGGTTGTTAACACAATGGGCACCGAGGACATTGACAAAAGGTGGCATCTTAAGAAAACAGCCTTTATCCTCAAGGACCCCGACCAACAAGGCCATGCTACCATCGGGGAAAAAAAAGGTACCTAAAGACGACCACTTAGAGGCACAAGGACAGCTTCTTCCCCACTGCCATCAGATTCCTGAATGATCAATGAACCAAAGACACTGCCTTACTTTGACTTTTCATTCACTATTTTTATTTGTTTTTTTTTTATTCTCAAGAATTTGTGACTTGTTTATGACACATTCTGATTCTGAAGCCTGAAACATTGGTTATGTATCTTTATTTTGCTTAATGATGTTTGGCCAGCTGAGTTTCTACAGCATAGTGGATTTACTTTGTAGTTCATTTGTTGTTTACCAATTATCATTCTATGCCTCAGTATTGTCTAGGTCTTGTGGCATGCTGTTATGAACTGCTTCGTTTCATGAGGAGTTGGAAATGAATATTATGCAATCGTTCACTTCCAACCATGAGAATGGAAGTAAGATCAGTGAAGAGGGAGCTGAGGATGGTTAGAGTTAGAACACCATCCTGTGGAACACATTATTAATCAGTGTACAGCAATTATACACTACATGTCTCATCAGCACACACCTGCAGTTAAAAATTAACATAACATAAGCTATGATTTGAACCTTAAAGTTTTATTACAAAAGCAAGTTTTGGTGAGGAAACATAGAACTACTGACCAACAGTAAAATACCCTGACACCAATACAGTAAAATCCTGTTAATCCAGCACCTTGGAGAATTTGATGTCATGCAGGTGGATTTTCCAAATTATTGAATGTTTCTCCCTTGAAGACATTAACAGTTTTAACTCAAATACTCAATTAAATGTTACCAGGTGCACTGTGTAAAATATACTGACTGGTTGCTTCATGGCCTGGTTTAGAAGGCTGCCAGAAGTGGCAAACCTATCCAAGCCCATCATGAGCCTAAACCCATCCTTTGAAAGTTTCCATCTGAGACTCTCCCTCAAGATGGCAGCGAACTTCATAAAGGATCCCCATCATCCTGGTCACAATCTTTTCACATTGCCACTTCAGGAAGCGGGACAGATGACCGTATATCTTATGTACCTGTGTGACTGCAGCAAGTAAGAGTTTCAGTGCATCTGTACATTGTACTGATGAATGTGACAATAAACTCTTACCATAATTCACTTTTTGTTTTGCTTACAACACAATAGTACACTCAATGGTCGAATGAATCAAGTAAGCTTACGGAGAGTACAGGAAATGGAGTTGCTATAAATTAAAGGGAGTGTCAAGACCAGCATTCGGTGAGCCATTTACCAAACCATCAAGAGTTCCTAACAACTTGAAAGCAGGTTATCAGAATTTCACTCAATTCGGAAAAAAATGCAGGCACCTCAAGACACTTAGAATCCAGCACTATCTGTAAAGAGTTTGCATGTTTTCCCCACATCTGCATGGGGGCTCCGGTGTCCTCCCACTGTTCAAAACATACTGGGGTTTGTAGGTCAATTGGAGGTAATTTGGTGGCATGGGCTTGGGGGCTAAAATGGCCTATTATGTCTAAATTTATAATAAAAAAAAAAATTTTAAAATTTATATTTGCAGATGTGCTGACAGCACAACAGAGTGTGAAATGCATATAATGATGCAGATGAGAGGGTTGACAACATAACAGATGGAGCACAGGTGGAAAATGAGAGGTTATCAACGTCAATGGTAAAAACAAAATGAGTAAATTTTAAATGACCAGACACTGGGAAATAGAAAAAAGAGACCATTGAACATTACAGCCCAGAAACTGGCCTTTCAGCTCTTCTAGTCTCTGGCAAAATATTATACAACCAAGTCCAACTGACCTGCACCCAGTCCACAGTCCTCCATACCCCTCCCATCCATGTTCAGCTGGCAGCTCGTTCCACACTCCCACTATTTTCTGCATGAAGAAGTTGCCACAACTATTCTTAAACATTTCCTCTTTCAGCCTTATCCATGTGCTCTAATGTGTTTCTCATCTAACCTCAGTGGAAAAAAAAAGCCTACATCTATTTATTCTCTCTATACACATCATCATGTTGTATACCTCTATCAAATCTCCCCTCATTGTTCTCAATTTTTCTAGACTGTTTCACCTTTTCCTAGACTGTTTCACCTTTTCCTGTAATTCAGTTGTTCAAGACCTTGTAACATCCTTGTAAATCGCCTCTGCATTCTTTCAATTTTATTGATATTTTTTCTAGAGTTAGATGACCAAAAACTGTACAGAATACTTTGAATTTGGCCTCAACAATGTCTTATACAACTTTACCATAACATTCAAACTCCCATGCTTAATACTTTGATTTATGAACCTGATTGTTCCAAAAGCTCTTTTTATGACCCCATCAATCAGTGATGCCACTTTCTATATCTGTATTCCAAGATCCCTCTGTTCTACCACACTCTACAGTGCCCCACCATCTCCTGTGTATGTCTATTTTGGTTTTCCCTTTCAAAATGCAACACTTCACACTTGTTTGCCATTTTGTAGCCCCTTTCTCGAACTGGTCCAGATCACTCTGCAAGCTTTGAAATCTTCATCACTGCCCACTGATAGAAACTTGCTGATCCAATAAACGACATTATCATTCAGATTATCGATATGAAGACAAACAATAATAGAATTAGCACTAATATATGAAACACACCACAGTCCAGGCCTCCATCTGAGAGGCAATCATCCACTACTACTCGCTGGCTTATCCCATGAAGCCAATGTCAAATCCAGTTTACCACCTAACCATGAATACCAAGAGACTGAACCTTCTTGACTATCCTCATATGGGGGACCTTGTCAAAGTCCTATTTAAGGTCCATGTAGACAACATTCACAACATTTCCTTCATCAACTTACCTGATGACCTCCTCAAAAGACTCTATAAGATTGTTTATTAAAGTTATGTCCAGTACTTCATAAGATTAAAAAGGCTTGGGAACTGGAACTTGCAAGTTCCTTATCAGAAGATCTATGGGACATAATTTTTAAACTGGTAAATACATCTTAATTCTTTAATCCAATTCATATTATGTCTTGTCTAATCCTAGAAGAAAATTAGATATCATGTATTTGATTCATCGGTGAAATTTGAAGATATATAGCAACCTTTTATGTCTTTTTCATATGATGAAAATATTTTTTAATGTGATTAGATATATTTACTCTGCAGATGAGATATAGTTTTACCTTTTTTTTTTGATTTACGATGGGAACCAAAAGCTACAAAATATATGTAACCCTGAGGATAAGCTGTTCAGATTTCTTTTTGCTAGTTTTTCTCTTTTTTTATTATTGGAGTAGGTTAAGTTGTATTTTTTTACATTATGGCAACCAACACATTTGGTGTTCAGCAAACTGGCTCCGATTGTAATGCATGCATGGTTGGAGCGGCCTATACCAAGATAGCACCGGCCATCTTATCCTTCCCCTTAAGGAAAGGGCCCGCATGCGCAAAGTCTGAATAGCAACCAGTCAGCGATGCAACTTCTGGTTCCCAACAGCAGGGACAGGGAGCACCTTTAAAATGCTCAGTGAGCAAGCAATAAAGCAGCAAGCAATAAAGCAGTGAGTTTTGGAACGAACCTGTCGACTGCTGGTCTTGTTATTCAGTCTATAGTGCAAATGTTACACAAGCGACCCCAATGGTCCAAAAGGTATTTTGGACCCAATATCATGGATACAGCAGCAGTAAACGCTGTTGCATTAAAACTTCTTACCTTCTAGAAGATGTGACCCCACACTTGGTTTAGTTAAGGTAGTGTTCCAGATCAGACAAATAACATCAAACTCAATACTACAATGTGGTGAGCTCCTTGGACCAAGAAACCACTGCCTGGGTAGATAACTTCATTCATGACCCATCAGAGGGAGGCAAATATGCTCAGCATCTTCAGACTCTCCAGACATGAAAGAGCAGCCAGGCTGATGCACCTAGATGGGCTATGCAACAGGACCACATCAGCTTTAATGGAAGAAATGCTAACATTGGCAGAGGGACAGCAGCCCTGTCTCATGTTCGAACAGGCATTCCTCGAGCAACTGGCCAATGACATTCAGCTGATGCTGGAAGGCACAGATTTCAGCAACCCTGGAAGGTAGCAGCCAGAGCAGACATCCTCTGGAAAACCAGGAGAGAGAATTAAACTGCCATTAGCTAGCTGTCCAGAACAAGGACCCAGCAGCCAGCCAAGCCCAGTGGGAAACAGGAGGCGCTAGCAACCCCAATGAAAGATGGGTGACACAGAGGACCCAAGGTGCTTCTACCATCAGAGATGGGGTACAGAAGCCTGCTGCTGCCAACCACATCCAGCCCATGCTGATGGCTGATGATGTTTGGAGCTGGTTACCCAGACAGCCTGCTGTACATGGGGCAGAAATCAGTTTCATCCCACTAGACACGTGGACCCACCTTGAGAGCCGCAAACAACAGCTCCATACGGACCTACGGCAAATACAAAGTCCAACTTCAACTTGGCACCAACACATTTAAATGAAACTCCATGTTGGCCATGGTGGACAAACCGCTCCTGGGGGCAGACTTCTTAAGGCCCATGGTTTGCTGGTCAACCTGAAGTGTTGGAAGCTGGTCCACCCGAAAAATTTCAAATGTTCCCTCTCAGGGAAGCCAGATTACCTGCACCACACCTGGACTCAGTCACATTGTCCAACGACAAGGACAGCAGGCTCCTGGTCAAATTGCCATCAGCGCTCAAACCACAGTTCACCTCGACGATGCCGAAGCACACAAGGACCACACCTATAAGCAAGGGCTAGAAGACTACCCCCGGACAAACTCCACTTGGCCAAAGAGGAGTTCAAATGCATGGAAGAGATTTGGACTACTGGTCAGACAGCCCCTGGTCCTCACCACTACACATGCTGCTGAAGACAGCCAGGGTTTGGCAGCTGTGACAGGACTATAGACAGCTGAACAAAGCCATCACGCCAGACCGTTACCCCCTACCACATATCCATGATTTTTCAACCAACCTACATGGAGCCTGCATCTTCTCCAAAATCGACCTGGTACGTGGCTACCCTCAAATCCCAGTGCTGCCAGAGGATGTCCAGAAAACCTCTTTGATCACCTCATTTGTCCTGTTTGAGTTTCTGCAGATGCCTTTTGGCCTAAAAACCGCTGCATAGACTTTTCTGTACCCAATGGATGTAGTGGGCTGGGATTTGGATTTCCTATTCAAATACCTGGATGATATCCTGATCGCCAGCAGGAACAATACACAGCACTTTTCCCATCTCCGCAAACTGTACACCCGACTGAGTAAGTTTGGACTGATCATTAAGCCAGCCAAATGCCAGTTTGGGCAGGAGACCATCAATTTTCCAGGCCACAGAATCTCAAAGGACGGCATGACTCCTCTGCCAAACAAGGTAGAAGCCATCCAACAGTTCAACAGGCCTACCACAGTCAAAGGGCTGCAGGAATTTGTGGGCATAACTTCTATCACCATTTCCTCTCAGTGGCAGCCAGTAAAATGCAACCACTGTCACCTTGATGTTGGATTAAAAGAAAAACATCACTTGGAACGCAGAGGCCGAAGCAGTTCTCGTCTAAACAAAAGAGGCCCTGGCAAATGCTGCCATGCTAGTACATCCCAGGACCAATGTACCGAGCCATCACAGTGATGCATCAAACACGGCAATCTGTGGAGTAAAGGAACAGCTTGTAGAAGCCTTTGGCCTTCTTTAGTAGGCATTGAAGACTACCCAAATTGAAATACAGTGCTTTCGACAGAGAGCTGTTTGCACTCTACCTGACCATCCAGCATTTCAAATACTTTCTGGAAGACAGACAGCCTCTAACCTTTGGATTCACCAAGGAATCAGACCCCTGGTCAGCCCAGCAGCAGAGGCACCTTTCGGAGTTCACGACATCAATTCAGCACGTCTCCGGAAAAGACAACACTTGGCACATGATCTATCCAGGCCAACTATCCAAGCATTGGCACAGGGGATCAACTACTTGGAACAAGCAGAGGCACAACAAGGAGACACACAGCAACAGGACCGCAATCTCAGGCCTGCAGCCGGGACCAGGTGAGCAGATATTCCTCTGTGATACAGCCAAGGATGATCCCCGCCCCATCATCCTGGCAGCCTGGAGATGGCGTGTTTTTGACTCCATGCATGGCTTAGTGCACCCTTCCATCTGAAGCACAGTCCGTATGATTTCCAGTCGGATCGTGTGGAATGGGCTCAAAAAAATTCAGTGTCCAGGCGAGGGCATGCACTCAGTGTCAGACAGCTAAAGTCCAGAGGCATACTAAAGCCAAACCGCACCCCCCCCCCAGCCCCCACAGCAGTTCCAACCCACAACCTGCAGTTTCAACCACATCCATGCCGACATCATAGGGACACTGTCAGTATCACGGGGAACAGTCTCTCCTCAACATGGTGGAGCCTTTCACCAGAGGGCCAGAGGCACCAATTCACATCAATCCTGTGGGCTGCCATAGACAACTTGTTAGGGTCCCAGCTGCATCACACCACAGTCTATCACCCGCAATCAAAGGGCCTGGTGGAGCGCATGCATAGACACTTGAAATTGGCATTTATAGGTAGGCTGAAAGGTTCAAATTGGGTGGATGAGCTTCCCTGGGTCCTACTCGAGATCTGCACAGTGCCCAAAGAAGACCTGCAAGCTCCTTCAGCCAAAATGATCGACGGAACACCTCGGCAGACCCCAGCATGTTCCTACCTGCCCCAGGGGGCAAGAAGCAAACACTACAGCAGCCCTCAGCAAGCCCCAGCACCCAACTCAGCCTCCCGACATTGACGAACATTGACCTCTGTTCTCAGATAATTATACGACAGTATTTATTTGTTAGAAGGGCAAACACCAGCCACCATTGCAGTGGCCATGCAAAGGGCCATTTAGAGTAGTAAAAACAATGGGTCTAGGTTTGTGTTGGATGTGAGGGTGGGGGCGGGAGAGGAGGTGTTCATGATTGACTGATTAAAGCCGGCACATATGGACTTGGAAAAGCACGGTTGAAGAGCAAGCAGCACAAGCATAGAGGCAGGCCATCCAAACAAGAAAGTGCAAACTTTGGGTTTATGGAGGGGGGGGGTGGGGGGAGTTCACCAGTTTGGTGATGACCAATGTGTTTGGTATTCAGGTGAACTGGCTCCAATTGTAAACCGTGCGCAGTCAAAGTTGACTACACCAAAATGGCACCGGGCAATTTCCCCTTGAAGAAACGTCCCGCATGCACCAAGTATGAATAGCTGCCAGTCAATGATGCCAATTCAGGTTCCCAACGGTGGGAACAAGAAGTGCCCTTCAAATGCTCAGTGAGCAAAAAATAAAGCAATGAGTTTGGAAATGAACCTGTCAACTGCCAGTCTGTTATTCACACCATAGTGCAAATGCTACAATATAATACTTCTGACATTTTTATTTTTATTTTCACCCATTGCAGTAGGGGGGAGACCAAGTTTATACTGTTTGAAGTTTGATCTTCACGGACGAAGATTTATAGAGGGGTATGTCCATGTCTGCTGCAGGCTCGTTAGTGACTGACAAGTCCGATGCGGGACAGGCAGGCACGGTTGCAGCGGTTGCAAGGGAAAATTGGTTGGTTGGGGTTGGGTGTTGGGTTTTTCCTCCTTTGTCTTTTGTCAGTGAGGTGGGCTCTGCGGTCTTCGTCAAAGGAAGTTGCTGCCCGCAGAACTGTGAGGCGCCAAGATGCACGGTTGGAGGCGAGATCAGCCCACTGGCGGTGGTCAATGTGGCAGGCACCAAGAGATTTCTTTAAGCAGTCCTTGTACCTCTTCTTTGGTGCACCTCTGTTTCGGTGGCCAGTGGAGAGCTCGCCATAGAACACGATCTTGGGAAGGCGATGGTCCTCCATTCTGGAGACGTGACCCACCCAGGGCAGTTGGGTCTTCAGCAGCATGGATTCGATGCTTGCGGACTCTGCCAGCTCGAGTACTTCGATGTTGGTGATTAAGTCATTCCAATGAATGTTAAGGATGGAGCGGAGACAGCGCTGATGGAAGCGTTCTAGGAGCCGTATGTGATGCCGGCAGAGGACCCATGATTTGGAGCCGAACAGGAGCGTGGGTATGACAACGGCTCTGTACACGCTGATCTTTGTGTGTTTCTTCAAGTGGTTGTTTTTTCCAGACTCTTTTGTGTAGTCTTCCAAAGGTGCTATTTGCCTTGGCGAGTCTGTTGTCTATCTCTTTGTCGATCCTTGCATCAGATTAAATGGTGCAGCCTAGGTAGGTAAACTGGTTGACCGTTTTGAGTTCTGTGTGCCCAATGGAGATATAGGGGGGTCTGGTGGTCATGGTGGGGAGCTGGCTGATGGAGGACCTCAGTTTTCTTCAGGCTGACTTCCAGGCCAAACATTTTGGCAGTTTCCGCAAAACAGGATGTCATGCGCTAGAGAGCTGACTCTGAATGGGCAACTAAAGCGGCATTGTCTGCAAAGAGTAGTTCACGGACAAGTTGCTCTTGTGTCTTAGTGTGAGCTTACAGGTGCCTCAGATTAAAGAGACTGCCATCCGTGGGGTACCACATGTAAACACAATATCATATATATATATATGATATTGTTTGATTTTGTATTTTCAGTTTTGTTTCCTTTCCTTCATTGTATTGTATTTCTAATATTAAAAAAAGAATAAAAATAAGAAAGTTTGCTTAATTACAACCTCCTTCGCATAAAGACCTAGCTCGTCCCAGAATATCCAAATACATGCATATTTGATCTCTTAGAACACCTTCCAATAACTTAACTACTACTGACATCAGGCTCACTGGCCTATAATTTCCTGGGTTATTTCTGGAACTTTTTTTAAAGAGCAGAACAACATGAGCTAGCCTTGAATCTACTGGCACTTCACTGTTGGCTAAGGACATTTTAAATATATCAGCCAGATCCCTGCAATTTTGATATCAGCATTCATCATGGTCCGAGGAAATATCTTGTCAGGTCCTGGTGATTCATCCACCCTTATTTTCATTAAGACAGCAAGCACCTCCTCCTCTTTAATCTGTGTAGGTTTGATTATGTCACTGTTGAGTTGCCTCAATTTCCTAGACTCTGCCCAGTTTCCCAAGTAAATGTAATGCAAAAAATACATTTAAGATTTCACACATATTTTCTGACTCTATATATAGCCAACCACAACTATATAGCCAAATGATCTCCAAGAAGATCAGTTTTGTCCCTTGCTATCCTTTAGCTCTTAATATACATGTAGAAGCCGTTTGGATATTCCATTACTTTTTGTCTGCCAAAGCAACTTTATATCTTCTTTTAGAACTCCTGGTTTCCTTCAGATTTTTCTTGCACTTTTATACTCCGCAATACCTCATTTGCTCCTTGCTGTCTAGATCTGCTATAAACCTCTTTTTCATCTTAACCAGATCCACAATATCCCTCAAAAAACAAGGTTCCTTATGCCTGTTAATTTTGCCTTTAATCCTGACTGGAAAATACAAACTCTGTACTCTCAAAATTTCACCTTTAACGGTCGCCGCTTATCAAGCACATCCTTTAAGTAACCCCTTACTAATCACAGAGCTGCTAAGGCATAAGATACCATAGGTGCTCTGTGGATAGTAAGTGATTACTTAAGGTGGTATGTGGGTGGAAAGGAATAGATTGAGAAACACTTCCCTACACATATTTCTGTCACTAGTCCTGTCTCATTCTCCAATAGGTTCCTTTTATTGGTTCCTCAATATATTGATTTAGAAAACTTTTCTGCTGCATTTTACAAATTCTACCCTATCCACTCCATTACAATATGGGAATACCAGTCAATATATAGAAAGTTAAAATAAGCTACTACCGCAACTTTATGTTTCTTGCAGCTGTCTACTATCTCTCTCCAATTCTTGCTGACTATTAGGTAGTCAAATTACAACCCCATTAATGTGGTTATACCTTTCCCATTTGTCAGCTCCACCCAGAGAGACTCAGTAGAGGTGCTCTCTTGTCTATTCCGTCTGAGCACACTCCTCCCCCTTTCATTCCTCTCACTCTATCTATCATATTTGAAATAACAAAACCCTGAAACATTGAGCTACCAATCCTGCCCCTCCTGCAACCAAATTTCACTAATGGCCACATGTCATAAGTCAACATGCCAATCAACACTCTAATCTCATCTGCCTTTCCTACAATATTGCTTGCATTGAAATAGTTGCACTTGAGTAAATTATTTCCACTACACAAACCCTTTGATTTCTGTATTTACATGCAAATTTAACATTATTGTTTTCCTCCTCCACCCCAAATGCATGAAAGGTGAAATATAGGGCATTTAGAAAAATAACTGGCCTTTTATTGATAGCAGGTTTTAGAATATGCATTAAAGAGTCCCACTGCATTCAATAAAGGCCCTTGGTGAGACGTCATCCAGAATACTGCACACAAATTTTAGCTCCTGTTTTGGTGGCAGAATGTTGATAACAGTTGGGCAGAAATCCAAGGGTTTGTAAAGTACATTTGAAGTTTCTTGGCATGCCTTTCACTGAAATCTATCATTATTGTTCACCAAAAATGGAATAAAGATCTATTTTTTAAAATCATGTTTTGTACTCCCTCCATTTCTTCCTCTATCTGTGACCATCTGAAGCAATTGAAAAACCATCATAAGGTACTGAAAGAGAAAAAGGTATAAATTTATTACTACAGAAACTATTAATGGCCTGCACACCAAAGCAAGATAGAAAAAAAAAACCCGAATATTTTCTTAAATTGATGGTTGACCTCATCATATAAATTGCAGTGAGCATTAATTGGGTACATTGATGGCCAATTAAAGAATGAACAATTGCACTGGCTTCATCTCCTGTCATGGTTCAGAAGATAAATTTACTTCTCGAAGCAAAACAGTGAATATGGCTTGGCACTCAGCCATACTGAATGTAGAATCTGAAGAAGACCTCTTACTCATTTTCTGTTAATATGAAAGTAAGATTTTACAATAAGTTCTTTTCATGTCCTCAAAAAGAATTTAAAAAATGCAAATGTGAACATTTTTTTTAAAAAATAGATGTATTTCATTTAATCAGTAATTTTATGAAATTTGTGCAGTAAAATCCCTATTATCCAGCACCTACTCGGATTGCAGATGCTGGAAATGCGAATATTCCGGTTGACTGAGACCAACTTTTCCAATGCCAAACTAATACACCTGCATTAAGAATATACCATTTAAAAGTTCACAAATTGCAAAATTTAACATAATTTGAAAAAATAATTAGTATTGTAGTCTTTAATTTTTGTAAAGTTCACTTTAATGAAGTAATTCCCATAACTTACAAAATTTAAATCTGAATTCCAGTTGTTGGCGCTGTAACAGTCTTGTGCTAATGGCGCCACCATCATAATTAACCTTCTCCCCTAAGTTTACA
Source organism: Narcine bancroftii (assembly GCF_036971445.1). Classification (NCBI taxonomy): domain Eukaryota; kingdom Metazoa; phylum Chordata; class Chondrichthyes; order Torpediniformes; family Narcinidae; genus Narcine; species Narcine bancroftii. The sequence goes on from NC_091475.1 coordinate 144,238,802, forward strand.
GACAAAGACTTACTAATACAGGTACGTCGCATTTAACGTCTGTTCAGGCAACGTTAGCCTGCATATACATCTGTGGTCTCAGAATTATTCAGTTACCGTGAGTAAGCCCGCAGCAATTTAGAAAAAGTGATCGCTAGCGATAGGAAATGATATACTGTATACCCAAACTAATCCAACTGTCTTGCTCTCTGCCCACAGTCCCATGTCAACTCCCCACACTGATCCCACTGCCCTGCTCTCTCCCCACACCCTCATATCAGTCCCCATACTGACCCACTGCCCATTCTCTCCCCACAGCCCCATATCAGTCCCCATACTGATCCCACTACCCTGCTGTCTCCCAACAGCACGGTGTCGGTCGCCACACTGATCTCATTGCCCCACTCTCTGCCCAGAGCCTTGTGTTGGTCCCTACATGATCCCTACTTACAAATAAAAAGTATACAGGTACATTACAGTATCGCATATAGCTTTGCTAAGTATCTAACATGGTGTTTGCACAACATCCACATTACATAACGCTCAACTTCACAGAACATATCATGGATGTTAAGCGGCGTATACTGCATACCTAATACTAATGAGGATATAGACACTTACTAGGCGGAGATAGGGAGTCACATTGGGAGAGTCACTCCAGTTCGATTCTCAGTGCAACTCAGCTCACCTCCACACCAGTGTCCCGGTCAGGTCTTTGACACATCTGCTTTTAAATTAAAATCCCAGTTGATGTAACAATCTTGTGCAAACTGCTATGCTAACCATGTCACTGTCTTAATTAATCCCTCCTCCCCACCCCACCCCCGCAAGTTCATAAATAAAGCCTTACTAATATACAATAATATACTAATAAAGATAAAGATTTTGAATTAACACACATTTATGAGAAGAAGATGGATCAGTTTATTTATAGATGGAATTCTCAGTTATTACATGATTATAATTTGCCTGTGTTAAAACATTTAATGAAATTATAGACTAAAAAGAATAGGTACTCAAGGTAAAATTTCAGCTAAAACTCCTTTATTTTAAAATGTTTTTTTCCTTTTGCATTTAATAATCTACTTTTGAAGTTGTGGGAACAGAAAGGAATTAAATTGATAGAAGATTGTTATGAAGCAGGATATTTTAATTGGTTTCAAAGAATGAAAGAGAAATATGAAATATCTTCAAATACTCTTTTTTCTTATTATCAAGTTAAAGCATTATTGTTGGATAACTTTGGGTGTACGTTATGGCTATCTGGGCGGTCTAAATTTGAAATTCTACTTACTGATGGTGGTAAGAAAGGATTTATATCAGAGATGATTGCTTTATTGCAGAATAAAATACTCAAACCAGATGTTTATAAAAATAAATTAAAATGGGAAAAATATTTGTCCACATCTATTTTTCAAGATGATTGGATGACTTTATATGAGGATAGTATGATTAAAATTGTAAATGTGAGGTATAGATTGGTTCATTATAATTTTCTTCATCAGTTATATTTAACTCTAGAAATTAAGGAAATATAAGTTTATTTTTTCTGATTTATGTTTTATATGACGTAGGGAAGTTGGTTCTTGCTAACATTCTACTTGGTTATGCCAGACATTTTTGAAATAGAATTAAAGAAGTTTTAGAAACTATTTTGAAATTTAACATTTTACTTGATCCTTTAGTATTTTTATTGGGCTATATTAAAAAAAAATGAGCTTGGAGTTAAAATTGAATAAATTTCAAATTGCTTTTGTGAGATTAGCTTTAGCTGTGGCTAGAAAATGCTTGGCAATTACTTGGAAAATGAGACTAATTTACATATTCAATTATGGCATTTGGAGATGAGATCTTGTATTCCATTGGAAAAGATAAAAATATAACTTACATAATGATTATTCTTTTTTTGTTAAAACCTGGAGCCTGTGTATGGAATATATGTGGTTGAATCATTAATTTTCTTTTTCCCATACATTGGTGGTGGTGCCCCAAACCATGGCAAATAATTGAAGGGTGTTATATTAATTGGACTCTCTTCTTGCTTTCTTCTTTTCTTTCTTTTTGGGGTAGTTAGAGGGGGATTGGGAGGGTGGGGTGGGTTAGGGTAGGGAGTAGGGGGTTGTAAGGGGTAAAAATGTTATGTACTTGTTTGTATCTTTATTGTATGATTTATTATGATTATTAAATAAAATTTTCAAAATAAAATAAAGATTCATACCAGGCAGGGATAGGAAGACACTTTGCGAGAGATGCCCCAGCAGCGAGTGGCATCAGCCAGCTCTTTATCCTGGGCGATGCCAATTTATTCTAACACAACTTTATTGACACTTTATTTACACCTGCTGTGGGTGGGAAAAAACTAGCGTGCTCTGCTGGCTGAAGATTTGCTCCCAAGGAGTTGTGTGTTGCTTTTGAGAACATCTACTTGTTACAATTTTAAACTTATTTAAAAATAATTTCAACTTCATTTATTTATTTATTTCCTCAATTGCTTTTGCTGGTTGCTTGCATTTGCAGCTGGTTGGGTGGTAATAGGGATTTTACTGTACTCGTATTATACGACTGTAATAATCATTTTAGTAATACTCCAGTCAACTTACACAGAAGCCTGGCCTGATGATTTTTCTTTTTACATTGGCCTTCCTATTTTTAACTTTGTTATTGATTTGGCAGTTTTAAGGTTGGAAGATGGGTGAAAGCATGTTCAATGCAGAAATATGTTCTTTGCTGGTCTGAACTACACTTACCAGTAAATATGTCATTTGAACTGTGCAAAATACAGGAAACATAATTGGAGAATAAATTTAAAGAAGATGAAGAACTCTTTGTCCTGCCTGAATCAAATTAGCCCAGTCTAGAGATGGGTTAAAGACATGAAGAACATTGCAAAACAGGACAAGCAGGAAAATAAAATTTTCACCCCTGATCAAGCTCCAAACTATTATAATTTAAAAGTTTACATGCATGTTCCATCTCTATAAATATAAACAAATGAAGCTTCCATGAAGAAATAATTGTTTGCTGAAATTAAGGTCAAACTACACATTTTTCTTTTCAGCCCTTCTGTAAAATTGATACATTAATGCTTCCTGATGTGTCTAATTCTGTCCAATACAGCAGAGGGAATACTTGTGTGATTTTACTTTAAAAAAAAAATCAGCCATTTAACCTGAATCTGGTGAGCCACTCATGAAGGAGCGAATCTTCAACCAGAGGACTCATGTGGCTCCTCGTCATGCCGCAACTCTGCGCCACCTGGCTGCTTTGGCTGGATATCTAGGGCCAAATTAAGAGTGTTACATTGAGCTTCGATGGGCCCCATTCCACCCCCCCCCACCTCACCATCTGCAATTAACAGTTCCTAGATGGCCCTCTGTCCATGACCTGTGGGTTTTCGACCCTCAGAGTCACCCCTCCATTGCTGTTCACGAACATCACCCCCGACTGCAAGCCTGTGGCCACCAGTAGCAGGTGATACTGTGCCGCAGACAAAGCATTTATCAAGTGAAAGGTTCCACGGTTGTTGGGTGAGGGCACCATTGAGGTCAGCAATAGCCCCTGGAGGGTCCAAGTGGTCATAGTGAAAAACAGGGAAAAGAACAGAGTGGGCATAGATTACAGCCAGGCCATCAGCCAGTACATGCAGCTCTATGTGTACCCCCTTGTACACATATCCAATATGGCTAATCAGATTGCACAATAATTTCCACTATCAACCTGACGTTGGCCTACCACCAGCTCCTTATCCACCCAGGGGACTGCCAGTATACTGTATTTGAGGCAGATGGTCACCTCTACCACTTCATCTGCGTCCCCTTCAGCATCACCAATGGAGTCTCTGCTCTCCAGCAGGAGATAGACCACATTGTGGAACACTATAAATCTCAGGCCACTTTTCCATACCTTGACAATGTGACCACAATCTGCAGGATCACGATGCCAACCTTTGAAAATTCTTCTGGGCCATGAAACTCCTGAACCTTACTTATAACAAGGAGAATTGTGTGTTCTGGATAACCCGACTAGCCATTCTTGGCTGCATCGTCAAAAATGCCTCGATTGGCCCCAACCCCAACCGCACGCGCCTTCTACTGGAGTTGCCCCGCGCCCAGAACTTTGAAGAGATGCCTGGGTATTTTTCGTACTATACTCAAATGGGTCCCCAACAATGCAGAGAAGGCTTGCCCATTGGTCAAAGCCACTTCCTTCTCCCTGTCAGCAGAGGCCCGCATAGCTTTCGGCTGTATCAAGGATGACGTCGCCAAGGTGGGAATGCATGCTATAGATGAGACAATGCCATTCCAGGAGGCGAGGGATGCCCATACTCAGCCAAGTAGGCAAACCCGTCACCTTCTTTTCACATACCCTCCAAGGCCCTGAAATCCACCATTCCTCATTCGAAAAGGAGGCCTAGGTCATCATTGACTCACTACATCACTGGAGGTACTACATCACTGGCAAATGATTCACCCTCCTCATGGACTAGCAGGCAGTCGCGTTCATGTTCAAAAACAAGCAGAGGGACAAAATCAAGAATAATAAAATCCTCAGGTGGAGAATTGAACTGTCCACCTATAGTTATGACATCCTATACTGTTAATGATCCCTCAGATGCCCTACCCCAAGGGATGAGCCAGTATCCAAATGGACGGATTGCAGATAATCCAAAACAACCTCTGCCACCCTGGAGTGTCGAGGTTCTTCCATTTCCATTCCATTGAAGCCGGAGTAAGTCAGAACAATGACAAAAAGCTGCCAGATCTGCACCAAGTGCAAACCGTACTTCTACTGTCCTTATAAGTTGCACCTGATCAAAGATACCCGCCCCTTTCAGTGCCTAATCATTAATTTCAAGGGCCTTCTCCCTTTCTCGAATATGAACCTGTACTTCCGCACCATCGTTGAAGAATACTCACGCTTCCCTTTTGTCATCAATGCACTTCATAATGTCTTCACGCTCTTTAGGATCACTGCTTCATCCACAGCAACTGCGGGACCTAATATATGAGCGACGATCTGCAACAGTAACTGCTGCCACAGAGCATTGCCACGAGCAGGACCACCAACTACAACCCCAGAAGGAATGGACAGATGGAAAGGGAGAATGCCATCTGGAAAACCATCCTCCTGGAACAGAGGTCCCTTTTTCCACTGGCAAGAGGTCCTCCCAAATGTGCTGAACTCTATACAGTCACTTTTATGTACAGCCACCAACAATACGCCTTATGAATGCATGTTCCCCTACCTTTGAAAGTTTGCATCAGGGACTATGCTGCCTGTCTGGCTGACCTCCCCAAGACCAGTTTTGCTTCGGAAGCACACCAGGCAATCTAAGACTGATCCACTGGTCAAGAGGGTCCACCTGCTTTATGCAAACCACCCGTACGCCAACATGGCCTTCCCTGATGGGCACGAGGACACTGTCTTGATGTGGGATTTAGCACTATTGGGACCCTCTCTGACTGCTCTCGACCACCAACAGACACTCTCCCCCACTGCTACCTTGGGGATCCTTGAACCTGTTGCTGACCACACTCCAACCCCAGCAACTGTTGTCACCCGCAATGCACCAGCACATACACCCTCATCCCTTCCCCCAGCGAACTATATCTGGTAATGACAGACCAACCCCACAGGCTACTCATGCGCCGTTGCTGTACCCCAGCCATTACTACATCATTCACAGTGACAGAGGAGACCCCCTGACAGACTTAATCTGTAAATATGTGTATATATGTATATTTGCTTTGTCTTTTTCACCCCGCAGGACTCTTCTTAAAAAGAAAGATGAATGTGGTGTTACGGATATTGATCTTGTTATTACGTATGAAGAAAATCAAGAACATTTTAGTTTAACTAACTATTGTCTTTGTGAATTTGGTTTTTGGAGACCTCTGGGCTTGTAACAGTGGTACACCACTATAACACTGTGACTGGTTACTGCTAGTGGGACATGGCTCCCAAAATCAATCCTACCCACAATCCTTGCATGCTCCCCATTAATTCTGTCAGGATGAGGCTGGCTGCTCAGTTTATTGTAGTAATTGATGGTGCATCAATACCACAGCCTCCCAAGAGTGCATCTTGGCAAGTCAGATCACCAGCTATGCTCCTTCTGCTTCATACAGACATAGCCTAAAAATAGAGATTCCAAAGATCAGGACTGCTCAAAGGTGGTTGCAGGAGGCTGAAGAACGGTTACAAGACTTCCTTGAGTCAGCAGACTGGGTGAAGTTCAAGGACTCAGCTGAGGATCTGAATGATTACACACAGGGCTGCCACAGACTTTATCAGCAGAGCTGTGGATAAGTTTGTCCCACCAAATCATTTAGGGTTTTCCCCAACCAGAAGCAATGGATGAAAAACAAAATCCAGAACCTGCTATTAACCAGATTTCAGGCATTTAATTCCAGAGATCCAGATTACTACAGAAGGAGCAGCTATAAATTTTGGTAATCCATCTCCCAGGTGAAGTGGAGTTTCCAGACAAAAATAGAAACAACAAAGGATACTTGACAGCTACAAATCCAAATACGGTGCGGTAAGAGACAGCAAAGTTTCAATCCCAGATGTTCATGCAATCTAATCTTCATCTGTTATTGGTAACTTTTCACTGGGAAATTCCCACTTTTGTTTTAAATTGCATAAAATAAAAGCACATTTCAACAAAAGTCTTCATTCCTATCTCTGTTTTGTAAACATTGTTTTAATTATGTATTTGGGGTTGGGTTTTTCTGTTTAAGATAGGTTGCCCACTGTTCTCTGTCTGAGGAAGTATTCCCCGACTTCAATCCTGAAAACCTTGTCTTTAAATGTTAATGTCTGCTAATCTCTACACTTGGACCAGGACTTCTTGATCTTTTCCCTTCAGTATCTAGAAACCTTTCTTCGGAAGAGAGAATAAATAGTTTTATTTTCAGTAGGGTATCTAAACTGGTCCAATTCTGAAGCTAGAAAACTTCTGTAGAACTGTTTGAATTGGCAGCAGTGAAACTGCAATACTATTTATTGCACCTTTTGATGATTTGGATGCAACTTTTCTCCTTGTTTAATGCCTAATCATGGAGCCAGCTTGTAAACAGGATAAAAAATATGCATTATCTTGTGTCATTTGAATTCTCACTGAGAGTCTGTGTGTGAGAGTGTGTGTGGGTGTGTGTGCGTGTGCGCGCTGGTTGCAAATCGTGTGTGCGCATGCACACACGCACTGCTGTGGTCGTGGCACCATATTTATGTGCTCTCGCTCTCCCTTACATTAAAACCTGGCTATGCCCTTGTGCAAGACTTGCACTAACAGGTTCAAGAACAGCTGCTACCCGGGCCAGTTTTAAGCCTATTTGACCAATTTGATCAAATTGGGCTCTGTGCCTCAAGGGGGCCCCGCACACGGGCTTGAGCCCAGGCCTTGAGCAGAGAACACTGTGATGGACTTTGTTTAAACTGGTAAGAAAATAATACCATAGGCCTTATAAACTGAGGGATTTGTCAGTGAACTTGTGAAGTTATGGCCCTTAATTGATCGTATTATTTCAGTGAAATATTTTTAGGAAATATGTCTTCGATTAAACTACTGGCTATAGGCCTCCTTTGTCTACCTAGCCAAAAATTTCATGTTTCATATTCATTTGAACCAGTAAGATAGATGTATTCCAGAGCTGATGAAGCATCTCTTATTATTATCAAGATCAAAACAAGCTATAGGCTAATCAATGAGAGAACTTGTACTTTAATATGAGATTGAGATAGTGTCATGCTAGCTTAGGGCCTAGCCTATAGCCTAGGCTAAAGCAGTTAGCCTGAACGTAAATAGCTCTAACCTCGAAGTACTCGAGATGGCAGAGGCTGACAGCATCGAATCCATGCTGCTGAAGATCCAACTGCGCTGTGTAGGTCACGTCTCCAGAATGGAGTACCATCGCTTTCCCAAGATCGTTTTATATGGCAAGCTCTCCACTGGCCACCGAGACAGAGGTGCACCAAAGAAGAGGAAGAAAGAACTGCCTAAAGAAAGCTCTTGGTGCCTGCCACATTGTCCACCGCCAGTGGGCTGATCTTGCCTCAAACCATGCATCATGGCACCTCACAGTTCGGCGGGCAGCAACCTCCTTTGAAGAAGACCGCAGAGCCCACCTCACTGACAAAAGACAAAGGAGGAAAAACCCAACACCCAACCCCAACCAACCCATTTTCCCCTGCAATCGTGTCTGCCTGTCCCGCATCGGACTTGTCAGCCACAAACAAGCCTGCAGCTGACGTGGACATTACCCCTCCATAAATCTTCATCCGCGAAGCCAAGCCAAAGAAGAAAAGAAATAGCCTAGGCCTAAGCGAAGAATTTCTGACAATGTTAGCAATTGTAGATGGAATTGGTGAGGATATTCGGGTCTTGTAAAGATGAATAAACCCAAAGTTAGGTTAGTTTAAGTTGATCTCTACTAGGCTAGGTCGCTGTGGGGGTTATAGCCTACATCTTTATGAGCTGATTTACAAAGTTATTCAGCTATAGGGGCATGTACTGTACTTCTCGGGGTTATTCATCTTTACAAGATCTGGATATTCTTAGCAAGGCTGCCTCTGTCATTGTTTCATAATTTTGCTGTGGTTTGAATTAGTATCAAAATAGTACTAGGCTACTGTTACTAACTATGCTATTGCACTGCCAGGACTTAATATAGCCTACTTCATGTTTTTGGTGATTTGGAACAGGTGCAGTTTAGCTTGACCATGAGGAAATTGTTTCCTTCGGGGGCGAATTTAATCCATTACACGCATCAGTTTTTCCACCAATTCTCAAGCCAAATATCTAGCGACAAACTAGCGCTAGACATTTGACTAGAAAATCAGCTAAAAAAAAAAAACGGCAACATTAAAGTGCGTCCCCCCCGTTCTGGAATGTAACCTTAACTAACCTAACCTAACCTAACTAACCTAATCTAACCACGACTAAAAAAGGCAATTCTTACCTTATTCAAAGTTGTCATCATTCAACAAATCCAGAATTGGTGGCTTGTTTTGCTGTTTGGTGCCGGTCACAAGTTGAGAGTTGGGTGCGTTGTTCTAAGGTCAGCAGCTGACTTTGGAACAAGGTAAAGCTAATGAGCAAAAAGATGTGGGATTGACGTTGGTTTCTTATGTTGTACCAATGACGATGACAACATTGTTCCACTGTTGGAATAACGTAGAAATGTTATCAGGGATGTCGAGTCAAATTTTATAATAAATTGCTAACGTCAAGATTTTTGTGTAAGTTTAAGTCTAAACATTTTAAAATACACTTCTTTTACCTTAAAAATATAGCCCAGAGAAATAGCAGCTTAAAATTTGTATGTCATTTTACATGGCAAGCACAAGCAGATATAGAAACAAAGGGCGTAAGTATTTACGCGGCAACCAGAAACGAGCACTGGCCAAGGCTAAGGTAGCTGAAAATGAAAAACATAGAGGTGCTATAACAAAATTCCTTGTCACTCCATCTTTGAAATGCCCATGTATTGAGGATGAAGAAAACAAAAACAATTCAGAAAGTGAAAATATAGCCTTGAGTCCAATTATAGTTGATGAATACAATGATGAAATTGATAACAAGTTAGAAAAGGATGATGCAGCTGTGTATCAATTGAAGACGATCTCAATACACCAGAAGACAGTGCCAAAGCGGAAAGTCCACTTATAGCCGAAAAAGACCAAGCCCAAACATCACGCAATGATGGATCGTCCATGAGTACAGTTATAATTAACATTTATAATGACCCAGCCAACTGGCCAGCATATATAAATCAAAATGTAAGAGATTATTTAACAATGAAAGGTCCTCCTATTCCAGTGAACAACTTTCCACGAAATGAAAATGGATTGTGTTTTTCAAAATTTCACTGTAAGTGGAAACTTCCAAATGGGGAGTGTGTTGAAAGACCTTGGATTATATAGTCTGCTGATAGAAATTATTGCTTTTATTGTAAATTTTTTAGTAAGAACACAACCAGTGCATTATCAACAGGTGGATTCAACAACTGGTCTAATCTTCATACAAGGTTGTGTGAGCATGAAAATTCTAAAAATCATTTGGAAGCCACATGGAATTTCTGGGAGTTACACCAAAGACTTTATAGTGGCCATACAATTGACAAAGAACTTGAAATAATCGTCAATGAACGTGCAAGGCACTGGCAGCAAGTATTCAAAAGGCTAGTAGCAATAGCGTAGTTTCTTGCTGAGAGAAATCTAGCATTTAGAGGAACAGAGGAAAAAGTTGGAAATGATAGCGTACACAATGGAAACTTTTTAGGTCTTGTTAAGCAGTTTGACCCTGTTCTTTCTTTCTTTTCCAATCTTTTTATTATTATTATAATTTATAAACACATACAGTTCAAAGAGATATGAAAAATACATAGTAAATAATGAATTAATACAGAGATATTAAACAATAATATTGCAGAATAAAAATATATCATAAAAAAATTTAGATCAGTTTAGAGTATGAACTATCTCTAAAAAAAAGATATAATTAATAAAAATATATAAAAAAGAGAGAAAAAAAAACCCAAAAAGAAAAAACAAATCTGAATTAAAAACTTTAAAAAAAACCTACCGATATAGCTAAACCACGCCGATCACTCTGATCTCACCTAACAGCCCAATTATCATACATAATCATAAAAAGAAAACAGAGCCAGATCAACTCACCACAAATGAAAATATTGAATAAATGGTCGCCAGGTTAACTCAAACTTAGAAGGGGATTCGTAGACAGAGTTTCTAATTTTCTCTAAATTTAAACATAGTATAGTTTGGGTAAACCTTTGGAAAACAGTGGGAGGATTAACCTCTTTCCAATTCAATAGTAAAGATCTTCTAGCCATTAGTGTAAGAAAAGCAATCATACGATCCGCAGGAAGAGATAAATAAGTCAAATCTATCATAGGTAATCCAAAAATTGCAGTAATGGGATGTGGTTGTAAATCAATATTCAAAACGGTAGATATAATGGAAAAAATTTCCTTCCAATAATTCTGTAAAGAGGGACAGGACCAAAACATATGTGTAAGGGAAGCTATTTCCAATTGACATTTATCACATATAGGATCGATATGAAAATAAAAGCGATGGAGTTTATCTTTAGACATATGAGCTCTATGAAAAACTTTAAACTGTATCAGTGAATGTTTTGCACATAGAGAAGAGGAGTTTACCAGTCGCAGAATTTTATTCCAATTTTCATTGGAAATATGAAGGTTGAGTTCTCTTTCCCAATCATTTTTAAACTTTCCAAAAGTCCCAGAAATTATTTTTGTAATTATATTATATAATTTAGATATCACACCTTTTGGAGGGAATTTTGAATATAGTATATCCTCTAAAACAGTCGTAGTCTCCCGATTGGGAAAAGAGGGTAAAGTCGAAACTAAGAAACTCCTAATCTGCAAATATCGAAAGAAATGAGATCTAGGTAAATCATATTTCATGGATAATTGTTCAAATGAGACCCTGTTCTTGAAGAACATTTGCGAACAACAAAATTCATAATCACTATTGTCAGTGAGATACTCAGAATGAACTTCTAGACATTATGGCTACAGCTGAAACACGTAAAAGCAGCTAAGTACTATGCCATAATTTTAGACTGCACACCTGATATGAGTCACCAAGAGCAAATATCTCTAATGATCAGGTATGTGTCTGATGGTAACTTGGCTCCTTCAGGAGTTTATGATCATTTCATAAAGTTTATGCAGTTTGAAAGTAGCACAGAAGAAGATTTATATAAAATCTTATTAAACACACTGAAGGAATTAAATTTAGAGGTGAAAGACATTCGAGGCCAAGGCTATGACAATGGTAGCAACATGAAAGATCACACATCTGGAGTACAAGCACGACGGTTGAAGGATAATTCAAGAGCCTTCTGTGCATGTCACAATTATAACCTTTTACTCGGAGATGTAGCCAAATTATGTCCGAAAACTATAACATTTTTTGGGATCTTGCAAAGGATCTACATATTGTTCTCAGCATCAACTAAGAGGTGGGCAGTTTTTAACAAACATGTACTGACTTGTCAGTTACAAACGAGCCTGCAACTGACGTGGACATTACTCCTCCATAAATCTTCGTCCGCAAAGCCAAACCAAAGAACCCGGGTTATCAGTGAGCAACACAAGGTGGGAGTGTCGGATTGATAGTGTTAAAGCTATTCGTTATCAGGTTGAAGAAGTATATGATGCACTTGTGAAAATATCAGAGATAACAGATGGGCCCAAGGTAAAAGTAGAAGATGAATCTTTAGCAAACCAGCTAAAAGACTACAAATGTTTAGTTTCTTTGATATTTTGGCATGAAGTACTTTTTAAAGTTAACTTCTTCTTCTTCTCTGACTTGGCTTCGCGGACGAAGATTTATGGAGGGGTAATGTCCACGTCAGCTGCAGGCTCGTTTGTAACTGACAAGTCCGATGCGGGACAGGCAGACACGGTTGCAGCAGTTGCAAGGGAAAATGGGTTGGTTGGGCTTTGGTGTTGGGTTTTTCCTCCTTTGTCTTTTGTCAGTGAGGTGGGCTCTGCAGTCTTCTTCAAAGGAAGTTGCTGCCCGCCGAACTGTGAGGCGCCAAGATGCATGGTTTAGGCGATATCAGCCCACTGGTGGTGGTCAATGTGGCAGGCACCAAGAGATTTCTTTAGGCAGTCCTTGTAACTACATGGTGAAACAAAGGATATTGATGAAGGCATGGAGTCATTTGAAAAACTATTATCATGGCTAAGAATTTATAGAGAGGGCATTTTAATGATGTCCTAATAGGCGCAAATGAATTGGCTGAAGCTGTTGAATTACCATTGGAGTTTAGACAATTTCAAGAAAAAAAAATACTATGGAGAAGGAAGAGAATGTTTTCAAATGAGGGAAAAGATCAAGCTTTAGATGATCCAAATGAAGCATACAGAGTTCAGTGCTTCAGCTTAGTGCTAGACAAAGCTATTCATTCTTTAGAGTCTAGATTTAAGCAGCTTAAAAGCCATTTAAAATTATTTGGATTTTTAAATAACTTTCAGAGCTTACAAAAAGCAGAAATAAGGAAACACACAGCAGACTCTAAAGCAGCTTTAATTGACAGCATACTAAAACAGAGCACTGATGGAGGAGTTGTTACTGAAGCATCTAAGACATGGATGGTTATCTGTTGGCCGAAAAACTTGAAGCTCTGAAAACTTTGCTTCCCTTCAGTGTTATTAAGCCTCAAGCTCTGTTTGAATACCTGGTAGTAAACAATTGATTCACAGCATTTCCTAATGCTTTTATTGATTTGAGGATTTACTTAGCAATGCCCGTAATAGTTGGATCTAGCGAAATAAGTTTTTCAAAACTATAACTGATTAAAACATACTTACGGTCAACAATTTCACAAGAGAAACTAAACAATTTGGTGATGCTATCTATAGAAAATGACATTACTAAAACCATTGACTTTGAAATTATTTTGAAACATTTTGCAAATAAAAAAGCCAGAAAAGTCTGTTTCTAAAAGACCTGCATAAACAGTAGGTCTGTAATTGTCTTGTATTAAAAAAATTTAAATTTTCATTTTGTCTTTCAATATTTAGTATATCAAGCATTTAATGCTTTTTGGCTAAGAATGGCATACTACATGAAATATAAAACATCAATTTTGACTTTTGTAGAGGCCCTGCTATCAATTTTCTAATTGGGCCCTGCAATTCCTAGCACCGGTCCTGGCTGCTATCCCTCTACTATTCAACTCTTCAACAATAAATTCAATCACGGACTCATTTAAGGAATCTTACCTTTCTAATTTATTGATTATTTTTTCTCTCTCTTTTTCTGTATTGCACAATCAGTTGTTTACATTTCTTTATTTGTTTACATGTGTACCTTGAGTCAGTTCTTGTTTTGCACTGCCGATAAATAGCTGTTCTGCCTTACCCACAAGGAAAAAGAATCTTACTTTTGTATGTGATGTCATGCATGTACGCTGACAATTAATCTGAAATCTGAGAATGTGATGCTGTTTCTTTAGCCCTTTTTCCAGTTAATTGGCCGTGCAGTGTCCTGGGATAGGAAGCCCTTTATGCCATTTCCACTGGGACACCCTTAACTGGGACACAACTCATCCCCAGAGATCGGAGTGTTGGTTCTACCTCCAACTGCAAATGGGTGACTTTCTGCTGTCCCCTTTCCACTGGTTTTATCAGCATATCAGGATCAGTAAATGCCAGGGATACGAGTAGGGGTAGAGGTAGTTAATCCCCTGCGTGAAATGATGTCATTTGATGCTGGCATTTGGAGAGTGTTTCTCTTCCACTGGACCCTGTCCCAGTAAATTCCAAGTTAATTCCCAGAAAAGGAGCTTTTGAAAGATAGTTTTACAAATTGGTATTACAGTGAATTGCTCTGTCTAAATTTGCTAGTCATGTATGATAAAATTGCCTCTAAAAATCAAAATCTTCAGTGAACCCAATGCATATATAAAATGCATGCTCCATTTTAAGTCATACAATTATTTGTTTTAACTCTCTTTCCTCATTTTTGTTCTTTGCCCAAAAATAACTTTGAGATTTCCACCTGTCTTGCAAGAATTCTGATGAATAGCTGGGTGAGAAATGTCCACAAATTCTCAGATTAATGCATTCTAGTTGTCTTAAGTTTCAGATGACTGGCATACATGCAATACAATCAAGAGGTGGTTCCCTGAAAGACAATCAAATTAGCACTCATGGCAGTTATGAATAATGTGATTGACAAGTTGAGCTTGTGTTATTTTTGTTGTTTATTTTATAATTTGCTATAGTGTCTATATAAGTTGAGAGAAGGGGAGAGGGAATAAGGGGAGGGAGAGGGGAAAAGTACTGGAGTGTGTAAATTAAATTGCGTAGCAAGAAATTGTTTTGTATTGTTGATCTGCTCTTAGATAAGTCTTTGAAAATAAAATATTCAAAAAAAAAGACAAGCTGAACTTTTGCAGTTTGTTCTCCTCAAACACTCAATAATATCTTGTTTCATTTATAATAGGTGAGGTTAGTGCCTACGGGGCTAACACTGAAAAAAAAATGTATTGTTGATATGGCCAGCCCATTATAGATAAAGCACTGAATGTTTGAAGTTTTATACATCCCCTGTTTTCTGATAATAATTTTGTCCTTTTCGATACCATTCAAGAATGAACTGACACTGAAGTTCATTTAACATGTGTGAGATTCAAGCAACACACTGAGAAAACACTGCAATAGATTGTTAAAGAAATTGCGAGGAGGTGGTTAATGACATCAACACTGTTAAGACCATTGTGGAAAGTAAAAGAATGTTAAATCAGAGTATGGTAAATTGCAATGAAAACATTTCTGTGAATGGAAAAGAAAACTAGATCTGTTGCCTTGTGAGAACATAAGAAACAAGAACTGGATTAGGCCATTCATCCCATCAATCCTGCTCTGCATTTCTGTGATTTTATTTAATACCTGGTTTAGATCTTCCCAAAACTTTTCCACTTTCTTACATGCCCAAATTGCATGTACTGTTGTTCCCGTTTCCTTCTTACCAAAAAATCCAGAGATCTTTCTTCTAAGTAATATAAGAAGTAAAGAACTTGGACTTGATTTGGATGGAGCACAAAAAAAAATTATTATGATAGCCTTAGCTGTAGCAAAAAAAAATGTATTATGTCAACCTGAAAATTAGAAGATAGCCTGAGAATACAGGAATGGTACATAGAAATGAATAAATGTATTCAATTGCAAAAATAACATATAATTTAAGAAATAACATCACAGTATTCAAACAAATTTGGGAACCGTACATGGAACACAACAGAGAAGTCCTACCGCGGACCTCCACTGCCTAAAATGACAGAAGGAGAAGACGAAATGAACTGACCCAGTATGTAAAAGTAGAAGACACAAATTTCTTGTTTATTTTCACTGTGTGATGACATTGTTTAATGGGTTTAATGTTTCAAATAGGTTGAGCATTGAGTGGGTGGGGAGGAGGGGTGAAGGAGGGAGGGAAGGGGGGGGAAGGGGAGAAAATGACACTGTATATTCAAGAGGGAAATGTTTGTATGTATTTTGGTTAGTATGGTTCATAGTGTGAAAAAAAAAATCCAAAAAAAAAATCCTGCTCTGCCATTCAATAAGATCATGGCTGATCTGATCATTGACTCAACTCCACCTACCTTCCTTTTCCCCATATTCCTTAATTCATTTTTTATGTAAAAATCTATCAAACTGATCCTTAAATATGTTTAATGAAGTAGTCTCAACTGTTTCCCTGGGCAGAGAATTCCATAAATTCACTACTCTCTGGGAAAAAACAATTTTTCCTCATTTTTGTCTTAAATCTACTCCCCTGAATCTTGAAGCTGTGTCTCCTAGTTCTGGTCTCACCTACTTGCGAAACAAAAACATACCTCTTTTTATATGTTTCGATAAGATCTCTTTTCATTCCTATGAATTTGAGGTGAGTATAATCCCAGGAGATTTAGTCTCTCCTCATAGGTCAACACTCTCATTTCCAGGATCAACCTGGTTAACCTCTTCTGGACTGCCTCCTAGGATACTTCATCAAGTATAGAAACCAGAACTGCATACGGTACTCCAGGTGTGGCCTCACCAGTAACTTGTACAGTGGCAGCATGACCTCCCTGCTCTAGAATTCAATTCCTCTAACGATGAAGTTTGCAATTTTACTTGTATATAAATTGTGAATTGTTTTTGGTACAACAGTGGAAACTGGACATTCAATATAATGCCTTTTATATGTCTGTAAATTCAGTCACATGGGGGAAATTGTTGCAGAGCTTTTCGATTAAATTAGCATCAACATTTAATTGTTATGAAAACTAATATCAGAACATGAACCCTGCCTGTGTTGTAAGCTAATAAAAGTGTTAGTTCTCCCTCCAGTCGAATGTGAGCTTTTATCTACATAACAATTTTATTAGCTTGCAAACAAGGATGGAGGCATTACTCAAGCCCCAGTATGCTGTTAATAGTCTCTAAGTCCCCTGACACGGCTGAGAAGTTCGCATATTGGCTAGACTGCTTCCAGGACTTCCTGAACGCGACCAGGGACGTTTACACCTAGACGAACTCCAGAGGTCGGTGCTCATCTCAGGGTAGGGACAAAGAGGTACACAGTCATCCAAGACTGCCCAACACACGAGACTGCCATTGAAGCACTGAAGGCCAACTACATGAAGGCCCTGAAAAAAGTCCTATTGAGGCACTGGCTCGTCCTACGCCCAAAGAGTTGATTGATGATTTGCAGACACTGGCTAAGAAATGCAGGTACGAGGCTGCTTTGGGCCGCGTCCAGGAAAATGAACAGATCCAGGACACCCTAGTCGCAGGGGTCCACTCAAAGTATGTGGGACAGTGACTGCTCATCGGGAAGGAATGACCTCACTAGCCACGTCAAGTTGGCCAAATCGCCAGTCTTGAGAACAACGACCATGAGGCCAGCGAACTCGCAATCTCAGATTAGTACGTCCAAGGACCAGCTGCTCCCACTATGGCAGCCCTTGCTCTAACGGCTGCCACTTCCCGAACCCGGTAGTGCTTTTTCTGCGGCAAGGGACAGCACCCCCATGCAAAGACACACTCGCCTTGTCCGTTATGAAGGCCCTAGACTCTGCTTTCACCCTGTTCAGGTATCCCGGCTATATTCATAGCGACCGGGGCTCAGCCTTCATGAGTGACGAGCTGTCATTACCTGCTGGAGAGGGACATCAATCAAGAAGGAATACCAGTTACAACCTCCGGGTGAACGGGCAGGTTGAAAAAGAGAACGCCACGATCTGGAAGGCTGTCAAACTTGCCCGGAAACAAAAAAGCCTTCCAGACTCACACTGGCAGGATGTCTTCCCCATCGTGCTCCACTCAATTTGGTCGCGACGTTTCACGACGACCAATGCTACTCCTCGTGAGCTCATGTTCACATTCAACAGAAGGTTGGAATTGGGAACTACACTCCCAGCCTGGCTCAATAGTCCTGGTCCGGTCCTTCTCAAGAAGCATGTGAGGAGAAGCAAGACCAACCTCCTGGTGGAAAGGGTGAAACTACTCCATGCCAACCCCATGTTCACCTATGTGGAGTACCCAGATTGCAGGGAGGACACCATCTCCATCAGGTACTTGGGATCTGTTGCCTCAGGTGCTCCATGAGCTACCAAGCTTTTTCTCCCCACCCCCGATCAGGACCTAAAGGGACCCAGTTCAGGAGGAGAGTGAACCCCTCTCTATTGTCAAGCCAGAGCCCCAGACCATGACCCTTCCATCAAAGGTGGACTAGGAGACTTAAGGAGCCCAAGACCCCCTGGTGCTAAGGAGCTCCACCAGGATCTCCAGACCCCTGAACTGCCTGAGTCTGTCAATAGTATTGTAAATAATTAACTTCTGTGTCTTTTACCAGCTTCATATCCTTGTTCTTTTCATCCACAGACCCTTAATTCAGAAGGAAGGGGTGAATGTGAACTGGGATTCATTAGAGGTGTCCTGTCCTGTACTGACGACTGGTCCTGCCTCCTGGCCCCTACCCCCGGGGACCCGTATATAACCCTGGTTTCCTGCCCAAACCCTGAACCACTTTGAAGCCTGTTCATGAACCCTACCTGTGTTGTAAGCTAATAAAAGTGCTAGTTCTCCCTCCAGTCGTGTGTGAGCTTGTATCTATGCTACAGACATACAGCACGGTAACAGGATATTTTGGCCTACAAGTCCGTGTCACCCAATTTACACCCAATTAACCTACAGTCCAGGTAAATTTTGAAAGGTGGAAGGAGACTGGAGTATCCAAGGAAAATCCACACAGACACAGGGAGAAGGTACAAACACCTTAAAGACAGCGTGGGATTCGAACCCCAGACCAGATCATTGGTACTGCAAAGTTGTTGCGCTAACTGCTACGCCATTGATGGCACCCCATGCGATGAAGTTACCTCACAAACAGGATATTAATTGCAACAAACTTGTTCAAAAGAAAAAAAAATAGATGGGAAATTGTACAGATATTTGCAATTTTGTGTTTTGCAGGGATTATCCTTTAAGGGTGGAAATGATTATTATAGAAGAGCAATTTTTAATTGTCATTGTAGTGGAAGTAGCTGAATTACAATTTTTTAAGAGACACTTCATCAATTAGACCCGCTGGAGGCTTTAAAGTATTAGTCTGATGTATGAAAACTATTAACTAAACAAATTGTGAGGAGCACAATGAACTCTCACTGTGTTTGCGGGGGGGGTGGGGATTTTCACCGCAACACCAAGATATGTTAAACTGAAGCAAGTACTGGAGGAAGGTGGGCTTCACGTTCCTAGAACTTTGTGCTTGGAGAAGATGGAAGCTGTACAACCAGGTTAACAGGAGTGGAAGCAACATCCTTGCTGACAAAAATTGCTAGCCTGTGGGGGAAGGTTAAACAGAGTTAGCAAGGGCTCAAAGTAGCATTCAGTTTGAGAGGTACTATCACCTAGAGGAGAAATAGCATCCAAGAGATGGAACAAGTGAGCATTTGTATTAAGGCAAGGGATTTCACTAGAAAAGCAGATGAACTCTCAGCTTTAATTAGCACGGACCATACAAAATTGTTGCTGTCATTAAGACAAACTTAAATGATAGACAGGTGAGATTGGGTGGGAATAAAAAGGGAAGAGGTACTAAATAGTGAGTCAAAAATTGCTTTACTTCAGTAGTGAGGGAGGACATCCTGGAAGGCTGCTCAATGAGGACCTATGGTTAGGAACAAATGGGATGTTTTCAAGTTGAATGTGCATTAAAGTCATCTCAGCAGTCATCAACAAATAGAGTAACAGATATGAAGGCAGATCTCTGACAAGTTCATAAAATTATATTGTGGTCTTGGGGATTTTCATTTCTGAATATTAATTAGGAATGCTTTATTATTAGAGGTTCAGAGATACTGTTCAGGAGAATATTAGACATAGAACATCAACCATAGAACACTACAGCACAGTACAGGTCCTTTGGCCCTCGATGTTGTGCCAACCAGTATACTCGTTAAAAAAATGTACCAAAGGCTCCCTACCCCATAACCCACTATTTTTATTCCATCCATCTGCCTGTCTAGGAGACTCTTAAATGCCCCTAATGTTTCAGACTCCAGCACCATCCCTGGCAAGGCACTCCAGGTACCCAAACTGTGTTTAAAAGAAAACTTACCCCTGATTTCTCCCCTAAATGTCTCCTTTCACTTTGTGCTCATGTCCTTTGGTGTTTGTTATTCCTGCCCTGGGAAACAGCCACTGGTTGTCTACCCTATCTATGCCTCTCATAATCTTTAGACCTCTATTAAGTCTCCTCTTATCCCTCCATACTCCAAATAAAAAAAGTCCTATTTCTGCTAACCTTACCGCATAAGATTTATTTTCCAATCCAGGTAACATCCTGGTGAATCTCTTCTGCACCCTCTCAATAGCTTCCATACCTTTCCTGTAATGGGATGACTAGAACTGAACACCATACTCCAAGTGTGGTCTTAACTGAGATTTGTATAGTTGTAACATGACCTTTGTACTCTTGAACTCAATCCCCCTACATATGGAGCCCAAAATCCCATAGGCCTTCCTAACTAACTTATCAACCTGTGTGGTGACTTTAAGGGATATATGGATTTGGGCCACAAGGTTCCTCTGTTCATCCACACTCTTAAGTAACTGATCATTAACCCTCTACTCAGCCTTCAAGTTATTATTCCAAAATGCATCACCTCATACTTACACAGACTGAATTCTATCTGCCACTTTTCTACCCAACTCTGCACCCTGTCTCTTTTGTCTCGTAACCTTCAACAGACTTCAGTTCCATCCACAACTCCTCCAACCTTTGTATCATCTGAAAACTTACTGACCCATCCTTCCATTCAGGTCATATATCAAAATCACAAAGAGCAGAGGTCCCAGAACAGAGACTTGTGGTGCTCCAATAGACACTGACCTCCAGGCAGAATACTTTCCATCTACTACTACTTAATGTGAGTGGAAAGATAAAGGTTGAGAACCACTAATATAGACCATATCAACCACTCTATCTTCATCCATTTTTTTTAACCTCAATAACTCAATTAGGCTCATCAACTTGACCTTCCCTTCACAAAGCTATGCTAACTATCCTTGAGTAGACTGTACTTCTCCAAATGCTCACAGATCCTATCCTGAAGAATCCTCTCTAATAGTTTGCACACCAGGGACGTAAGACTCACCAGCCTATAGTTCACAGGATTCCCCCATTACCTTTTTTTTTTAAAACATATTTGCCATTCCCCAATCCTCAGGTACCTCCCCAGTGGCCAGTCAGGACAAAAGATTGTAGCCAATGCCCCAGCTATCTCTTCTTTCTCTTCCCAAGGCAACCTGGGGTATATCTCATCTGGACCCGGAGATCTATCAATCTTAATGTTTTTAAGAAGATCTAATACGTCCTGTTCCTTAATCTCAAAATTGTCCAGCACAAAAGCTTGTTCTATTTCAACTTTGCCCTGCTTGTGAATACTGAAGAAAATTATTCATTTAGGATTTCCCCAACCTTCTCTGCCTCCAGGAATGTGTTTCCTCCTTTATTCTTAAGTGGCCCCACTTCTTTCCCATCATCATTTTGTTCTTCACATATGCAAAGAACACCTTGGGATTCTCCTTAATCCTTCAAACCCTCCTAAGTCCTTAAGATCCTTCCTGACTACCATATACCTCTCATGAGGCCTTCCTGTTTCCTGCTTCCTATCTAACATATGCTTCCTTCTTCCTCTTGACCAGCTGCCTCACCTGTTTTGTCAACCATGGTTCCACTTTCCTACCATCTTTTCCTTGTCCCAGTACGACAAACCTATCCTGAACCCAGCACAAGTTGTCTCTAAACTTCGTCCATATTACTGCCGTGCTTTTTCCCTTGAACATCTGTTTCAAATTTACCTCATCCGATGTTCAAATATTCCTCATCCCATCGTAATTAGTCCTCCCCAATTAAACAATTTCCCATTTTTTTCTGTTTTTATCCTTTTCTATAGCCATGTTGAAGCTAAAGGAGTTGTGGTCACTTCCACCAAATTGCTGTCCCACCGAGAGGTCCTACCAATACCAATACAAAATCTGCCTGCTTATCGGTTCCTCAGTGCCCCAAGGGCTATTTGGGAGCCTATAGACTACTCCCAACATAGTGATCGCTCTCTTCCTATTTCTGACTTTCACCCATACCGACCCAGTGGATACTACATCTACAGCCTCCTCCCTTTCTATAGCCATGATACTATCCACTGCCAGTAATGCTACTCCCCTCTCTGTTCCCTCCCATCCTATTTATTTTATTTCTTCTAACTCCTTGTATTTTAATTATTATGGAACGGAGATGTTATGAGGCAACATCATTGAGGTAACTAAAATTAACCTAAAATCCAGATCTTCTTCCAGCAAGTCTCTGGAATGCCACAACATCATAGTTTTGCGTAATGATCCATGCTCTTAAATTCATCCCCTTTATTCCTAATACTCCTAGCAATGAAACAGATGCATTTCAAACCCTCTAACTGGCTACATTTATGATTTGTCCCCTGTCTGTCCTTTCCAACCAACTCAGAACTTGGGATCATGCTTTTGACTTTCTCCTCAATTTTCTGCATCACATTCTTGTTCCCACCTCCCTCCCCCCTACCAAACTAGTTAAAACCCTCCACAACAATATCCTGCCTGCCAGGATATTGGTCCCTTTCCAGTTCAGGTGCAGCCCATCCTCTTTGTACAGGACAGACCTTCCCAGAAGCAATCTCAAAGATTGCCCCAATTCTTCAACCGTGGATTTGTCTGCCACAACTTCTATTCTTATCCTCTCTGGCAAGTGGCTCAGGCAACAATCCTGACATTACCACCCTTGAGGTATTGCTTTATAACTTCTTATCTAACTCCCTCTCTTCCTTCTTCAGGACCTCATCTATGCCATTGGTCCCCACATGGACCACAACATCAGCCTGCTCTCCCTCCCATCCAGAATGCTGTAAACTCGATCAAAGACATCCTTGACCCTGGCCCTACAGGATACATGCAGCACAGTAACAGACCCTTCCTGTCCACAAGCCTGTGATCTCCAAAAACACCAAATAACCTCAAATCCCCATTTTGTGAAAGGTGGGAGGAAACTGGAGCACCCTGGGGAATTGTTTGCAGACACTGTGAGAACTCCTTACAGATAGTGCTGGATTTGAACCCTTGTCGTTGATGCTGTGATGGTGTTGCTTAACCATGCTGCCCTATATAGATCAATGGGATCAATGCTGAACCTTATCTTGGGGAATGCCATTGGTCAAATCGAGGAAATGTCAGTGGAGGATTATTTAGGAGAGAATTAGCATAGCTCCTTGTATTTTAATTATGATGCAACAGAGATGTTTATGAGGCAACATCATTGAGGTAACTAAAATTAAGATATTTGTGCAGTACGTTTCCGATTATCTGAAATGCTCGGGACCAGATGTGCATCAGTTAACTGCATTTTCTGGATTTCTGATATTCAGCCCAGTTTAAGCGACTGAATATTTGTAACGGCCATTGCTGATCCCGACACCTCCCCATTGCTGTCTCCGATCCTGCCCAGACACCTGACGACCCTGTTCGGATTCCCAATGCGGCCCCACGCCCGTCGCGAAACCTGCCCAGGCACCCGAGGTCCCCGCTCGGATCCCCGCCACCTTCTCACCGCCGTTGCGGAACCTACCCGGGAGACCCCGGCCCCCCCCCCGGGAGACCCCGCCCCCCCGGGAGACCCCGCCCCCCCCGGGAGACCCCGCCCCCCCGGGAGACCCCGCCCCCCCCCCCGGGAGACCCCGCCCCCCCGGAAGACCCCGCCCCCCCGGAAGACCCCGCCCCCCGGGAGACCCCGCCCCCCCCCGGGAGACCCCGCCCCCCGGGAGACCCCGCCCCCCCGGGAGACCCCGCCCCCCCCCCCCGGGAGACCCGGCCCCGGCCGCCAACCCAATGGAATCCCCGACGCCACTGCCGCCGACCCGAAAACTGGCCCCGTCCGCCGACTCACGGGAGTTCCCAAGTTCACGGCCGCTATCTCCACAGTCCTGGCCCTGCCCTCCAACCTGACGGAACTCACAGCGCCATGGCTGCAAGCTCTAACCGGGACCCCGACCACCTACTCACCGGAGCTCCCGACTCCAGCGTTGAACCAGTCCTGCAGGAGATCCCGCCGCTGACTCTCACCTGAGCCCTGGCCGCTCTCGTGCCGAAGTTCCCCGGGAGCCCAAGGTCCCCGCGCCGATCCCAGCCCAGGAGCAGCAGCATAATACGTGTCCAGTGTTGTGGTTAAAACAACAACAATGAACAAGGGAAGAGTTTTCAATCATAAAATAAAGTTTAATTCTTACCCTGACTACACAAGAGCTCTGTTAGATTCATAATAATTAGACTAGACAATGTCACAGAGTCCCACTTGAGCACAGCAGGTTAAAAAAAAACTTCTCAACTTGAGAGGGTCATGTCGCCACGGAAAATGTTCGCTGATAACTGGTAGTTTTGGTAAAGTGCTTTTCAGATAATTGGCAAAGTACTGTAATGTCAAACAGTCCTCAATACTTGTTCAATGTTAGTTATCTTTTGTGAAAATTGGAAGTGTACGTGCAAGAGAAGCCAGGCTTCTTGTCCGGAACGTAATACATTGGTCTTTGTGGCTGGTAAAAAATATTGGATTATTCTCCTCGAGAATCCTCCCTTTTAGCATTTCGAATCAATGATACCTTGGGTCAAATGTGGCATAACAGTCACAGGTTAGATCTGTCTGTTCTAAGGTATTTGACAGCTACAAGTGTTATCATGAAGGAAACAAGCATGTTGATTGATATGAACTGCATTATTTAGCACCAATGCCATTCCAAAATTTCTTGGAGATGAACTGAAGTAAACTGAAATGATCTGCTCTATTGGCTTATATTTTTACATATAATTAATCCACTTACTTCTGGTGAAGTTTACAAATTATTTAACTGAGTCCCCTTATTCAGCTCAAAACCAGTTACAATCAGGATTTTTCTCCAATGAGACAACACTAAATGCAACTGCTATTGTATGTTGTGGTGTTACACTAAATTGAATCTGCATATTAAGGATAAAAAAAATACACAAAGGCTTGCATTTTAGTCATTGCATCAATCTACCATCTTGCCAAAAATGAATCCAGTTTAGTTTGCGAAGTGTGTCTTTCAAGAGACCACTGTGCCCTTTTGACCCAATAACATTTGTGTGACAAGCTTTAATCAGGTGCCCTGCCTCTGAAGGGTTCACCAAGATCAAGTTCAAAATTACAATTTGTTGAATACATTCACTATTCTCTTCAAATTACTGAATTAATTTTACAGATGAGAACTTTACTATTGAGTATTACCTCTGTTATAAATCAGTGGATGAATAGTAAGTTTTTTTGAATCGACACATGAGCACCTCAGGGATAAGTTTATTCCCATAAATGAATTTATAGGACACATTTTCTCAAGGATTTTTGTATTTGTTCAAAATTTAAAGTTATTTCATAAATACAAGAAAGCTTCAATCAATTTTCAATGGTATATTCCTATGACTTGTGGTAAAGCTGTTTTTCTTGATTGACAGTATCAATCAATGAAAATATTGAGATTTGAAATACTAAACCAATTTTGCTAATACAATTGAAAATTACCTTCTAGATTTTTGACTTTGAACACTGTTCACATGGGGCAAAAGTAGATTTATTGAATTCATTATGCACAGCTACTTTAAAATAAAAGGGACCTGACAGTAATTTACTGTTAGGTCCAATGTTTGTCAAAGGCATTAATTCATTATTTGAATTAATCCTCCTTATTGAATGAGTTATGTTAGTGATTTTTTTTTATATATTGTTGATTAAAATCTTGAACCCTTTCCAAAATCATTAAGCAATCAACAATGAAAGTCATCCTTCTGGAAAAAGTAGATCTCAAGAAGATCTCAAATCTTCCATGGATATTGGGCTCATGGTTGGAAACTGCTTCGTCCGTATATCTAATTTGTTAAGAAGCAACAGATATTAAGCAGTGATCAGTGTTCAGAAAATTCACAGTGTCCAGAATATCAAGACACCATGTCCAGAATATACACCCACAGTGTCCAGTATATCCACACATTGTCCAGAATATCAATATACAATGTGTAGAATATCCACACAGTATCGAGGATATCTAAAAGTATCCAGAATATCTACACACAGTGTCCAGAAATATCCCACACAGTGTCCAGAATATCCACACTCTAATCAGAATATGCACACACAGTATCCAGAATATCTACACAGTGTCCAGAATATCCACCCACAGTGTCCAAAATATCCACACAGTGTGCAGACTATCCATGCACAGTGTCTGGAATATCCACACACAGTGTCCAGAATACCCATTGTCCAGAATATCCACACAGTGTCCATAATATCTATACACAGTGTCTCATATA
The DNA here is from genome assembly GCF_036971445.1 of Narcine bancroftii. Classification (NCBI taxonomy): domain Eukaryota; kingdom Metazoa; phylum Chordata; class Chondrichthyes; order Torpediniformes; family Narcinidae; genus Narcine; species Narcine bancroftii. The sequence continues at coordinate 144,265,249 of NC_091475.1, forward strand.
TCCACACAGTGTCTAGAAATTCTCTTTTGACTGAAAGAAGCACTTCATTTAACTTTCTGCTAATGTATCTCTGTTTTATGTCCGAATGAAGTGAATTTTGTGTAATATTGCACTTTATAACATGATAATTGAATTTTGATGAAGATCTACCGGGACCAATGCCTGAAGAGGGTGCACAAAATCAGTGAACCGGTGCGGACTCGAAAGGCCAACATGGCCTGTTTCCGCTCCGTAAATGGTTATATGGTTATATCTGCAGAAGCAAGTTTGTTAGCATTCTGATTTGTCATTCTTTTTTTTGGCCACGTTGACATTAGCAGTCATATTCAGCAGGGGTGCAGTGCTAATTTTCTAGGTGCCAGAGCTCACCAAAACAGCTACAAGAAGGTGCCAGAGCCACCCCATGAGGTGCCTGCAGCAGCCCCCTGAGGTGCCAGAGTGGTGCTGCAGTGAGCTTCTGCAGCACTATCCTCCTGGTATTCAGTAAAAAAAAACTTTCATATAGATGTGGTATTCGATGTTCACAATTTTTGTATTCACAATGACAGCAAAATTATCAGCCCTTACCATCATTACTCTGAAACTAGGATGCAATCTGAGCTTCATGTGTGCAATTATACACAAAAGTCACTGACAGCCATTTACCCAATGCAACAACAAAAAACAAAACAGGTAAAATTGTTTGAATTAATATTAAATTAAACTAATTACACACAAGCTCCATTGTATTTGCATTGAAATTTTTTTGTATGCTCACATCATATTTCCCCTCCCAAATATTTCAAGATAGCTTGTGACATTTGAAAGGCTCCTTTCATTGTCATGTAATAATGCATAAAAATTTAATATAGATAATATACAGGCAGTCCTTGGGTTACAAACTTCCAGGTTATGAACAACTTGTACCTACAAATGATCTGTTTCCCAATTTGCGTGTGCGTATAAATGCACATAATATTACCTCACAAATGCTAAATAAGAATTGTAAGAACCTGTTGTGTCTTGTGTACAAATTTGGCTTATGGACAGACCCGGGTGACGGAACTTGTTCGTAATCTGGGGAATGCCTGTACTTCAAACTTTTGTCTGATGTAACAACTCGTATCTTCTTAACAAGTTGATTAAAATAACAGCAGTTTCCAACCTGCATCTTAATCATTTGTGTACATTCCAATCTTAATTCTGCATTCTGTCCTATCTTCAAAAGATAATTAAAAATTGTCTTGCTGACTTGCAGTCTGTAAGAAATCTTCAATTGATTGTCCTGTCAGGTTGATGATATCTGAGCTGCTGGATGGCTGGGAACCCATTGATTTGACTTCTGATAATGGCAAATGAGAAGAAAGCAGGTAGATCTTTTCTATAGTTGACAAGGCTTTTGTGAGAATGGTTCCACAATGCCACTGCTAGATATTGCTATGAGTTTATTGTCATAAACCTTGTGCAATAATTATGCTTGCTGCAGCAAAACAGGTACATTTCTTTTGACAATAGCATACTTAATTGAATAGTTAATGATCTACTGTTGTCTGCAAATTTTGAACCAAAATGCTGGTTGCTGATTAACCTCTGGCTGTGATGTTGCAGACCCTTTCACGCTGATGCAATCGGCCTTAGATTACAAAAAGAACTTTGTGCAACTCCAGGTTTTAAAAAAAATATTTTGTAAGATCATTGGAATATTTCTGAAGCCTTTATTTGTTTCCCTAGCTGCCGACCAATTAATGTTTGCAGGGTATGCACACAAAATTAAATGTAAATGGCGACATAAATGCACATTTTGTTATTTAAGGTAGTAGCCCTTTTTACATTGAAAAGCCGTGTTATTACATATACATGATCCGTCTCTGGAATCTGGCTTGCTTGTTCATACTGAACAGAAGAAAAGCTGGGTTGGTGAGTCCTTTAACACAGCGAGCCAGCTTCCCGAAGCAAAAGAGATGGGACTGTAGTAAAGCCCCACTCCACCTCTGACACTACCTACCTTGGCGGATTAAAGCCCGGTAAGTTCAGGACCCCCCCCATCTGCTTTTGAAGTGCTCAAAAAGCAGATAATACCCGGCTTTAATTGTCTGTGTAAAAGGGATAAGTGTCTCCATACCTGTTCTGGTATCACTACCTCAGGCAAAACACTGATTTGCATGCCCTTGCTAGACTAACACCACTGAACACACTGTACGGCAGCAACGGGGAGGTGGGCTTTCCGGCAGGGACAAGGCAGAATGCTACCTGAACAGTTAGACCCTGACTTATGATAATTTCTATTTACGATGTGAGTCATGGAACCAAACCCCATCGTAAGTTGGGATCTACCTGTACTTGGAGCATTACTCTGAAGATGCTGTCTTTCAGATGAAATACAAGGTTGAGGCCCTCTCTTTTTACTAGCAGATACAAAATATTCAATTTGTGCTCTTTTAAAGAAGAAATGAGCAGTCTTTGGTTGCCTCTTCAATCTTTGAATCAACATTTCAGAAAAGTATTGGTATTTTGGTCATTGCCACATTATTGTTTGAGGGATGCATTTGTTTGTGAACCAGTTGGCGGCCAGTATTCCACATATCAATGAAAAGTATTTTATGAAAGAAATGCTTCATGATACGCTGCTGGGGGAAAATAAAGGTCAAAAATGGTTGCAAATGCAAGTATTTCTTTGTTCAAAGCACTGAATAAAGTACCACAGTGCATATTTGCAAAGTATTTGACCCCTGAAATTCTTGCACACTCAAGAAAATTTAAAGCCTACAGACTTGGAAGAGAACAAGGACACATTAAAGTTCATGTAAATTCTGGAATGTCTAACTGGGTGGAAAACTGTTGGGTAATGCAAGTTTGTTGAAAATATGCTAAAAGATGTTTGGTTGTTCGTGCTTCTCACGGAGCTTTGGGACAAGAGAAAGGAATAATTGAGGATTTCCTTTGGAGCAGTATTTTGACGAGAATTTTTAAAATGGGTGGCAGTGGAAATACAATGTATCATATGGAGGCTTTTTCTTTGTTCCAAGAGATTGAACTCACCCAGCCTAAAGGCCATGCCATATCTTCCTAGACTAGGGTTCCAAAATGATCACTATTGACCCCTGGGGTTCGATGGAACAATCCAAGGGATTGATAAATGCCAGGTGGTCAAAAGAAGATTGATAAAAGCTGGTGGGGTTCAATGGAATTTTGAAAATAGCACCTATGGTAGGGGTGGCCAACCTCAAGAGAGAGAGAGAGAGCGAGCTGGCTGCTGGCCAACCTCTTGTGAGAGTGGGCCTTGGTGGCCACCATGTTGTATTTGGCTTTAGCCTCTTAATAAATAGAGACTGAAGGACTGACGGAATGGAGGGGGAGGAGGTATGTGTCCAGCGTAGCCTACCCACTCCCACCACTCTCATCCAGCGCTGCCACCACTCCCCCCTCCCCAACTGGGGGTCTGTTGGGCGCTATCGGTAGCCCCAATAATGATGCAGACAAAAGTTGAGGGGAACGATAGGTTTTATTGAGCAAGAGACTGCTGGCCTGAGTCTAGGCAAGAAAAATGAGCAGGAAGGAAAGGGGACTCGACCTTTATGGCCCAGGGTCACATGGGTAGGATCAAGGTAGGGAGACCTTGGAGGGCAGACCAGCCAGTGCATACAGCCATATCACCACATTCACACACCCCCCCTTTTTAAAAAGAACCCACCGGTAACTACAAAACCTGGAGCCAATACAACAGCAATACAGAAATATTTAACAATTAACAAACAACCAGGTTGAAGAAGTGGACTCCCCCACCGGTTAGAGGTTGAGCCGCACAGGCGGCCTCCTCTGTCTGCCGGACCGCTGGGGAACCGGCATGTCAGTACAGCGCTCCTTGGAAGAGGGGGCCAATGGGGGAGTGTCCACTGCAGGAACTGTGGGGGTTGGGCTGCTGGTGGTGGACTCCTGGATTACTGGGGGATCCTCCACAGTTGAAGGAGTGGTAGGAGCCTGGACGTCCGGCTGCAAGGTAGGTGGCTCGGACTCCAGGGCTGTGCTTGGATGTGGCACCATCGGGTCCGTGGCGTGGTCAGCAGCCGGCAAGGCAGCCTCGGGGTATCCGGCCCTTGCTAGGTCTCGTATGGGCACAGTGTCGTGGTGGCCATCCGGTACCTCACAAATGCATACTGGGCATTGTCATGAATGAGGTGTACCGCTTCAACCAGTGGATCCGTCTTATGGCCTCTGACATGCCTCCGAAGGAGAACCGGCCCTGCGGATGTCAGCCAGGGAGGGATGGAAGAACCATTTGCTGACCTCCTAGGGAAAGCAAGGAGGCATTCATGTGGAGTGGTGTTAGTAGCGGTGCAGAGTAATGACCGGATAGCGTGGAGGGCTTCGGGCAACATGTCCTGCCAGCGTGACACTGGCGAGTTTTTGGACCTCAGGGCCAGAAGCACCACCTTCCAGACGGTATCATTCCCCCTTTCCACCTGGCCATTACCTCTGGGGTTATAGCTGGTGGGCCTGCTGGTGACTATGCCTCTGGTCAGGAAGTATGGACACAGCTCATCACTCATGAACGAGGTCCCCCGGTCACTATGAATGTAGTCAAGGTACCCGAATAGGGTGAAGATACTGCTCAGGGCCTTGATGTCCATGGCCCAGGTTATATCCGGTCAGGGAATTGTAAAGGGGAACCTAGAAAACTCATCTACCACCGTCAGGACATAGGCATTCTTATTTGTGGTCGGGAGGGGGCCCTTGAAATTTACACTGAGTCATTCGAAAGGGCGAGTGGCCTTGATGAGGTGTGCTTTTTCTGGCCGGTAGAACTGGGGCTTACACTCGGCGCAGATTTGGCAGCATCTGGTTGTGGACAGGACATCCTCGATGGAGTACAGGAATTTCCTTGACCTGATAAAGTAATATAACCTCGTAACTCCAGGGTGGCATAGACTGTTATGCAGGACCTGGAGACAGCCAAGATGTGCACTGGCGCACATCCCTCTGGATAGGATGTCTGGGGGATCATTGAGCTTACCTGGCCGGTACAAGATGTCATAGTTGTAGGTGGATAGCTCAATCCTCCACCTCAGAATATTGTCATTTTTTTTTAAATTTTACCCCATTTGGCACTGAACATGAAGGCCACTGCCCTCTGATCAGTCAACGTGATAATTTTTTTACTGGCTAGGTAGTGCCACCAGTGGTGCACTGCCTCAACGATCGCATGCGCATCTTTTTCGACGGAGGAGTGCCGGAGTTAGGGGCCGTGGAGGGTGTGGGGTAAAAAATGCTACTGGCCGGCCTGCCTGCCTGGTTTAATGTGGTGGCCAGTGCGAAGTCGGAGGCATCGTTTTCCACCTGGAGGGGGACAGACTCTTCCACAGCATGCATCCTGACCTTAGCAATGTCCCCACGGATCTGATTAAAAGCAGCTTGGGCCTCTGCCGATAGTGGAAAAGTGGTTGACCGAATTAGGGGATGGGCCTTATCGGCGTAGTTGGGCATCCACTCCACATTATATGAGAACAGCACTAGGCCTCATTTCAGCACCTTCAGTAGATGATCCCTGCAGCTTTACAGTGAACTGTTGCTTCACCTGGAAGGACTGTTTCGAGTCCCAAATGGTGGTGAAAGAGGACGTGTGGGTGCAAGTGGAGCATCTCCTGTGGTTGAAATGTCAGAAATATATTTTTGTCTCCAATGGACAATTAAAGACCAGCTGAGTTCTCACAGCATTTTGGTGTGGTTTTGCTACAATCACAGAGTCTGCAGACTTTAATGTTTGGACACAGATAAGGGAGATATTTTCTGCTCATTCAAAACTTGGCTGATTAAATAAGTTGCTTTGACAAGTTTCGTTATGGATCCTCATTGTAAAAACATTCAAGAAGATTGCCACTTCCATTTATTTTCATTTCACTAGCCATGAAAGTATCTGCATCAAACATTATGTTCAGATAAAATGTCTTAAAGCTGAGTAGTTATTCAGTTTTACCAAGTGTACTTTGAAGAGCTCAAACAAGATGTGTGCAGTTTATTCAAGGACACTACATCAACTTTCTCTGGAGCACCTCTTAAAATGTTTGTTTAATTTAATTTTATTTGTCACAAGATACTTAGTGCAATGAGTAAGATGCTTCTCCAAGCAGACAAATGAGTTATCTCTAATTTGACATAAATGCATGTGAATAGCACAATTTACCATGACAGAGGTGCACCAAAGAAGAGGTACAAGGACTGCCTCAAGAAATCTCTTGGTGCCTGCCACATTGACCACCGCCAGTGGGTTGATATCGCCTCAAACCATACATCTTGGCGCCTCACAGTTCAGCGGGCAGCAACCTCCTTTGAAGAAGACCGCAGAGCCCACCTCACTGACAAAAGACAAAGGAGGAAAAACCCAACACCCAACCCCAACCAACCAATTTTCCCTTGCAACCGTTGCAACCATGTCTGCCTGTCCCGCATCGGACTTGTCAGCCACAACCGAGCCTGCAGCTGACGTGGACATTACCCCTCCATAAATCTTCGTCCGCGAAGCCAAGCCAAACAAGAGAACAGTTGTGGGATTACAATGAGCTCTAAGCAGGGACAACGTGAGTGCAACCTCATGCATTTCATTTAGGACACTGAGGACTACAGAGAAGAAAGAGTTGTAAAGCCTTTTTGTGCATGTTTTCACACTCTTATCCCTTCTCCCTGATGGGAGGAGTGAGAAAGAATGTATATGGAGAGTGCTGGGTCTTTCAGTGTGTTGACTGCCTTTCTGAGGCAGTGGGAGACTTGGATAAAGACTTGGATATAGATTGGGAAAATCAAGTTGGTCGTGGGAGTCTGGAAGAGGACTTCATGGAATGCATCTGCGATAGCTTTCTTGAGCAGCATGTTAAGGAACCCACAAGAGAAAACGCTCTCCTGGATCTAGTGTTGTGCAATGAGATAGGTAGAGTAAATGATGTAATAGTCAGAGACCATCTGGGAAATAGCGATCATAGTATGATTGAATTTCTCATTCAGATGGAAGGGGAAATAGTTTGATCTAAATCTAATATATTATGCTTAAACAGGGGTGACTACCATAGGATGAGGGAGGAATTGGGCAGAGTGGACTGGGAGCACAGGCTAATTGATGAAACAGTTGAGGAACAGTGGAAGATTTTCAAAGAAATATTTTGTAATGCTCAACAAAAATATATTCCAGTCAGGAAAAAGGGCAGAAAGGGAGGGAAAAATCAACCGTGGTTAACAAAGGAAATAAAGGAGAGTATAAAATTGAAGGCGCAGGTGTACAAAGCTGCAAAGAGCAGTGGGAAACTGGAAGATTGGGAAAACTTTAAGAGACAACAAGGGGTTACAAAGCGGGTAATAAGAAATGGGAAAAAAGGATTATAAAAGTAAATTGGCACAAAATATAAAAACAGAAAGCAAAAAAATTTATAAATATATAAAACGGAAGAGGGTGGCCAGAGTTAACATAGGACCCTTGGAGGATGAGAAAGGAAAACTGGTAGCAAAAAAATGAGGAAATGGCCGAGGCATTAAACAAATATTTTGTGTCAGTCTTCACGGTGGAAGACATGTCCAGCATGCCCAAGTGCGGAGTTAAGGATGTGAAGGTTGGGTAGGGCCTTGATAAAATAGAAAGTAGTGATGGAGAAACTAATGGGACTAAAGCCAGACAAATCACCTGGTCCTGATGATATGCATCCAAGTGTTCTGAAGGAAGTGGCAGAAGTTATAGTTGATGCATTGGCGGTCATATACCAAAATTCCTTGGATTCTGGGCAGGTCCCAGCAGACTGGAAGACAGCAAATGTCATGCCACTTTTTAAGAAGGGATGTAGGCAGGAGACTGGAAATTATCGGCCAATTAGCTTGACCTCTGTGGTTGGAAAAATGCTTGAAGCGGTTATTAAAGATGAAATAGTGAAACATTTGGAACGTAAGGGTTCAATCAGGCAGACGCAGAATGGTTTTAGAAAGGGAAGATCTTGTTTGACAAACTTGTTAGGATTCTTTGAGGATATAATGGGTGCGGTGGATAGAGGGGAAGAGGGGAACAGGTTGATGTTGTATATTTGGATTTCCAGAAAGCATTTGATAAGGTGCCGCACAAGAGACTTCTCAGTAAGTTACAGGAAAGTGGAGTCCGGAGAAGTATATTGGCCTGGATTGAAAATTGGTTGTCTGACAGGAGGCAGAGAGTCGGGATAAATGGGAGATTTTCAGGTTGGCAGAGAGTGGTAAGTGGGGTGCTGCAGGGGTCAGTGTTAGGCCCACAACTGTTCATCGTTTACATTGATGACTTGGAGGAGGGGACAAAATGTGGTGTAGCCAAGTTTGCGGATGACACCAAATTGAGTGGAAGAGCAAATTGTAATGAGGATGTGGAGAGTCTGCAGAGGGATAGAGTTAAGCTGGATGAGTGGGCAAAGGTCTGGCAGATGGAGTACAATGTTAGTAAGTGTGAGGTTATCCACTTTGGCAAGAAAAATAAAAGACCTGAATATTATTTAAAGGGTGAAAAACTACAGCATGCTGTTGTGCAGAGGGACTTGGGAGTGCTTGTGCATGAATTGCAAAAAGTTAGGTTGCAGGTGCAGCAGGTTATTAAGAAGGCAAATGAAATATTGGCCTTCATCGCTCGAGGAATTGAATTCAGGAGTAGGGAGGTAATGATGCAACTGTATAAGGTACTGATGAGACCGCACCTGGAGTACTGTGTCGAGTTCTGGTCTTCATATTTGAGGAAGGATATACTGGCTTTGGAGACGGTCCAGAGGAGGTTTACTAGGTTGATCCCTGAGATGAAGGGGTTGACTTATGATGAAAGATTAAATCATCTAGGATTGTAATCATTCGAGTTTAGAAGAATGAGAGGAGATCTTATAGAAACATATAGGATTATGAAGGGTATGGATAGGATAGATGTAGGAAGGTTTTTTGAGCTGGCCGGGGAAACTAAAATGAGAGGACACAGTCTCAAGATTCGGGGGAGTAGATTTAGGACAGAGATGAGGAAAAATAGTTTTTCCCAGAGAGTAGTGAATGTTTGGAATTCTCTAACCAGGGAAGTGGTTGAGGCTGCCTCATTAAACATATTTAAAATTCGGTTAGATAAATTTTTACATGATAGAGGAATTAGGGGATATGGGGAGAAGGCAGGTAGGTGGAGTTAGGTCATAAATTAGATCAGCCATGATCGTATTGAATGGTGGACCAGACTCGATGGGCCATTTTTGGCCTACTCCTGTTCCTACTTCCTATATTCCTATGTTCCTATGAAGGGGAGACAATTTTACATCATGCCATCTGTAGCTTCCATTCTTGATTGGAGTAGCTTCCACACCATGCTGTGACCCAGCCATTAAGAATGATTTTGATGGTGTACCTGTAGAAGTTGATGGGGTATATGCCAAATGTTCTTAGTCTTCAAAAGAAAGTAGTCATTAGTGTGCTTTTTTCCTATATCTGCGCTTCTTATTGTATACTTGCTGGCTAGTTTTTTTTTTAATCTATGCTAATAGACAAAATTTCTAATGCCCTACTCAAGATATATATCCCAGATGGGTACATGATTCATAGTGTCTGTGATGAGCAAGTTTCACATTTTCATTTGGAGCTGTGCCTGAATTTTCTTTCCATTTGATATGCATCCATACACTTTCCATATATTTCCAAGTTCTTTCACTTCTGCGATGATTATTGTATTCTCCTGAGTATGGTTTACTTTTGGATGTTATATATATATATATATACTCTGGACTGGATCCATTGGTTAACTACAGTACGGACACCAGTATGAACCAGTTGATGATTGGGTTTGAAAGCAGTCCTGGAAAATTAGGGCATGGACTATATGTGCTTGCCGGTAGTCCCTGAAAAATGGGGCACAGTGTATACACTATGTGCTGGGTGGTAGTCCTGGAAAACAGGGCCATAGAGTACAAAGGGTTAATCTATATTTGCTATACTGCCTCACATGGAAGTCTGGTAGGCCCAATCATTGTATTTTCCTTAGTTATTCTGCAGTTGATGTGACCATCATTGCAAGATGACTATTGTCTTAGACATGCGGATGTCTTATCTCAAAATAGGCAACAGTGGCTGATGATCAGCAACTAATTTGATGCATAGCCTTTCCAGCAAAAACTGGTCAAACCATGTGTCTCGGAATATAATCACCAATAGTTTTGGATCTGAGATTATGTATTGATATGTATGTATATTGTATATATGTAAGTTGATGCCATCCGGCAGAAGAGTGCACTCTGCACACAGACATATAGATTATATATATAATATATCATAGGTCATTTTTAACCTTCATAATATATACACCAGACTGGGACCTTGATGAAGGGCTCAAGCCCAAAATATTGGTTATGTATGTTTTCCTTTGCTATGTAAAGGACATTGTTTGACCTGCTAAGCTTCTCCAGAATGTTTTTTTTTACTTTAACCACAGTATCTACAGATTTGTAAGTACAGTGTGTGTGTGTGTGTGTGTGTGTGTGTGTGTGTGTGTGTGTGTGTGTGTGTGTGTGTGTGTATATGTATCTAGTTGGATGGCATTAACATCAACTTCTCTGGTTTCTGCTAACCTACTCTCCATTCTCCCTCCCTCCTCTTCTCCCTGTCTTCTTTCCCTCAGCTCTCCACCCCCTTCCCTCTCCACAAAGCCATCCCTCCTCCCACTGCTTGCTGCTGAGCCTTACTTCCCTTCTTCCCCTCCCGCCTTTGGGGCCGTACTCCTCCCCCCACACCTCTTCCCCTTACTTTTTGTTCGGATGTCTGTTGACATTTTTCAATTCTTTGATGGACTCAATCCCAAAACATTAATTATGTGTCTGCTATATAAAGAACATTTTTTTGACCTGCTAAGTTTCTCCACCATTTTGTTTTTACTTCAACCATGGTGTCTGCAGACTTTAGAGTTTACCATGTGTATGTATATGTGTATGTGTGTGTATGTGTGTCTCTGTGTGCACACATTATTTATGTGTGTATGCGTATTCATATAGATACGTATGTACAGATGGATATATACATAACATACATATAGATATTTGTGACTGGATAGAGAGAGTGAGACAGAATGAGACATAGAGTTAGAAAGTGAGAGAGAGAGAAAGAGTGAGAGTAAAAGAGTAAGACTGAGAGGGTAAGACATGAGAGTAAGACTGAGAGTAAGACTGTGAGAGAGACAGAGATAGATCTAAAGAGAGAGCTAAAGAGAGAGAGAGAGAGATGGAGAAGGAGGGAGGGGAAGGGACAGGGAGAGGAATACCAAGAGGGGCAGGGGGAATCAAGAAGGGGAGAAGCATGCAGAGGGATATGGAAAGTGGGAGTGCAATATAAAGAGAGATATGGAGAGGGATACGGAGACAGATACGAAGAGGGATACAGAGATAGAAACGGAAAAGGGGAGAAGAATACAGAAAAGGATATAGAGGGGGATCCAGAGAGCGATATGGAGAGGGGGAAAGGGATGCAGAGAGGGATGTGGAAAGGGATATGGAGGCACATCTAGAGGGATACAGAGGGAGGAGAAGGATATGGAGAGCGATAGGGAGATAGATTTGAAAATAGATACAGAGGGTATAGAGGGATGCAGAGAGGGATACAGAGGCACATAGGGATACGGAGGAGGGAGAGGGAAACAAAGAGGGATAGAGAGAGAGAGATTCAAAGATGGATATGGAAAGGAGAGAAGGATATGGAGACAGATATGAAGAGGGATACAGAGAGGGAGAGAGATATGTAGAGGGATATAGAGACCGATACAGAGAGGAGGAGAGGGATACGGAAAAGGATATGGTGAGGGAGATATGGATGGAGATAGATTGAAATACGGATAGAGATATAAATATGGATAGAGCAAGAGATACAGAAAGATTTTTTTTAAGAGTTGTGTAGATATCGAGCATGTGAACAGACTGTTCAGCACAACTATCCTATATCAATCAAATTGGCCACCTCAGCTAATCTTATTTGTTTGTGTTTGGCCAATATCCCTCTAAACCTCTCTGATCCATGAATCTGCCTAAATGTCTTTTTTTTAATGTGGTGATTGTAACTGCTTCTATATTCTTCTCTGACTTGTTTCACACATCTCCCACCCTTTGTGTGGGGAGAAGTTGCATCTCCAGCGCCTTGATTATTTCCACTCTTACCTTCCATCTATGTCCTTCAGATTTTGACTTCGTTACTCTGAAAAGAGGCTGCGACTGTTCACCTTCACAGAGCCTCATGATTTTTTTCTTCTTCAAGAAGTCAGTATAGTGAATGAACAGGAATTGAGATTCCCATGGCTACTGCCCATGAAATGGCTAATTACAGTCCTATCTTATCTTCAAAGTTGGGGTCGTCTACAGGGAACGCTGCTGTTGGAGAGCAGCAGCAATCATCAAGGATCCACACTACCCAGCACAGACTCTGTTCTCGCTGCTGCCATCAGGAAGGAGATAAAAGTGCCACAAGACTCACACCACCAGGTTCAGGCACAGCTGCTACCCCTACACAATCAGGCACTTCAACAACAAACTCAGTCAAAGACTCATTTAATGTCTCTTACTTGTGAACTTTATTAACTTTATTATTTTCCCTGTATTGCACAGTCAGTTTGTTTATATTCATTATCTGATTACATTTTTTAATTTATTTACATGATTTTGTTTTTTTTTATTTTTTTTTATTTTTCACACGATAAACCATATTGACCAAGATAAATACAGACATTTTTTTCTCTTGAATATATACAGTGTCATTTTCTCCCCCTTTTCCCCCCTCCCTTCCCTCCCTCCCTCACCCCCTTTCCCATTTATTTGAAGTTCAATCTATAAGATACATTAAACCCGTTAAACAATGTTGTCACTTACATGTTGTCGCTGTTTTTTATGCACAACCATTAAGTGGCAATTATGCCGCGCACCTGTAGGAAAAGGAAATCTCGGGTACTCTGACAATAAATCTGAAAGTTAAAAGAAGTGGCTGCTTCACACTTCAGGCTTTTCTTGCACAGATCAGCAGCATTTATTTTGTCTTTATCTCCTGCTACAGGTTAATTTTGCAAGCTGATGCAAGTAGAAATACTAATAATGTTGATGGGTGGAAATCAAGCATTGTGTGCATACTCCCCAGAAAGGACAAGAGATTTATAATATCCTTCGATTCTCTAGCTCCTGCTTCAGCTTTCACAACAACTGGATACAGTTTGTTCTCATCTATGTGCAAATCTGAATAAATTACTTCATATGGCACAAAATCAAATTTATATTTTTAAGTATGACATTTTGTTGACAAAGTCTTCTGAATGCAACAAGTATGCAACTGCCCTTCAGTGGAAATTATTAGATCCTACAAACAACATTGCCCCTACTCCCGCAGCATCTACTCCCTTGCTGCTTTGCATATTGTGGGCAACAATTTGCCATGTGCAGCAACTTGGTGAACAAGTTGTTTGCAGATGTTAATTATCAAATAACATTGACTCTTGCTGACATTAAGCTGGGCAAAGCATAGAATAGATCCAGTTTACTGAAAATGTTTGCTCCTGCCAACTCATTACTATAAATTTTGAGATGTGGGTCGATGGTGCTATTAATCATCTCCTGCTCCACAAAGGTCAATCTTATCTCCATGGAGCCAAGCAGTCTTATAGCCGAAGGTGCCACTCACAATGGTTTTGTCCAATTACTCTGTACCATTTTCACTAATAGTCCATGTGACTAAGTTTAATTATCTCTTCTCTCTCACTTCTCAGCATTTGGGGTCCTGGCCTAGATCTATGACAGATAGGCTTGGGATTTGATTTGACATGCACATGATCTTGGAATTATTTAATAAGTCCTTAAGTATGTATTTGTATTGTTCCAGGAGATTTTATGAATATGGCTAATTTCCTCAGACTAAATATAAGTTTCTAATCCATCTTCAACCTGACTCTTTCAGTCTCCTTTGTTAACTTGCTTTCTTTTCATAATCACCTTCCATAAATTGGTGGACTAGTTTATAACCCATGATAAAGGACTGGACATTTTTTGTCCCAGTGTTTCCCAAATTTGATGTGCTCTTGCCAATTATTTCTAATTCCTGATATGTATCTGTTGTTTCCCAGGATTATTGTAATTTATTTTGAAGTCACTGCTTTTCTTCTTGTTTTTTACCACCACTCCTCTATGTTTAATGTCGTACGTGTCTTTTTGGTATTTTTCTAGCAATTATTTGCTTTCCAGACAGAAAAAATATATATAACTGCAACTATTTAGGCTTTCTTTACTCTGATAAGCCTCACATGCAGATTCTCTGTGGTCTTCCACATACCATGTAAACTGTAATTATTTCTGAGCTGTGTTGAATGATTTGTAATTGCAATGGTGACACACTTCATCAATTAAAAAGCACAAAATACCAGAGAAACTCAGCTCATCAAACAGTGTCTACACATATTCATGATTTACTTTTGTGTTTTTACTTCAACCACGGTGTCTACAGATTTTCGTGATTTACTACTCATCAATTGCTGAGTTTACAGCTTTCATATTTATGATCCAGGATTTTGGGCTGTTGTTTATGCTATCGGTCCATGCAAAACTTTAGACATAATTGTTTTTTCATACCAGTTAAATTTCAGATCTAGCATGTTTCATGACTTGAGCAGGATATGCTCACTGTTTCCACAAACTTCTCACCTTCCAAAAAAACATTCCACAGTTCCAATACATAGATAGATCATTGACTAATGAATGGTACAGAGGGGATTGAAGAGGAACTTTCTTTACCTAGAGATTGTTTGGAATCTGAAACATATTACCTGCATGGGTGATGGAAGCAAGTTCTTCCTAACCTTTATTTTTTTGAATTGCTCCAATACATAAAAACTTATTTACAGAGAGGCTACTAAGTGGACGTTCAAGGGGAGAGTGAAACACAAGCATGTACAGATGCAGTAATTGAGTCGTAAAAACACATTGAAATGCTGCAGGAACTCAGCTGGTCTTTCACCATCTATAGGAGATAAAGCTATATTGCCTATGTTTTGGGCCTGAGTCTTTCTTCAAGGAATAAGCAAACTCATTACTATAAATTTTGAGAGGAAATCTCAGAATAGTGACAGTGCTGGCTGAGGTGGGGGGGGGGGGGGTGGAGGGAGTCCAGACCAACAAAAGATGTTAATTGGAAAGGCGCAAATTGATTTTGTCTCTGTGAAAGGAGACAAAGGGAAAAAGGAAGAGTGATAGAACTCAGGGAAGTCAATGGAAGTGGGGATGGGGGGTGGTAGGAACTGAGGAGGGTGGATATAACAAAATCCAGAGAAGGTGATGTTCATGTCATCCATTTGGAGGACACCCAGATGGAAGATGAGGTGTTGTTCCTCAAATGTGTGGATGGTTTCAGTCTGGCAGTACATGAGACCATTGACAAATATGTCAGCAAGGTGGTGGGATGGGGAATTGAAATGGATGGCCACTGGGAGAGCCACGTTTATTGCAGTGGACTGAGCTGAGGTGCTCAAGCAGGCAATATCCCAATCTGTGTCCATTCTCTCCAATGTAGAGGAAGCCACAATGGGAGTTAGATGCAGTAGATTTTTTAGCGACTGTAAATTATACAATATACACACAATTCAAAGAACATATTCACTTGTTCTTCAGTACAAAAATACAAAAATGGCCTTCTCAGCACTACAACTGTTTCCTCTTCCTGTGAGACACCACCCAGCCGAGCCCCCCCCCACCAGCCCTTTTCATTGGCTCTCCACCACTCATGAGCAGCAGTTGTATCTTCTGCTGGGCCTGGTTGTTTCCTGATTGCTCTTTGTGGAAGTTGCAAGGTGGCTGCAGTGCCAAATTTCCAGTGCTTCTAAGAAATAGACCGCCAGTTGCCTCTACTTCGTCCCCAACCCACACAATTCCAACCAGGCCAAAAAGTGGGATAATTCCATTAGGTGGCTAAAGCAACATTAGCTGCTCCAGCTCAGCTGTCTTCTGCTGACTCTATGCTGTAGCTTGTGGTTCCAGCTCAGTTTCCTCCCACTAACTAGGGGGGCTGTTGCCTCTAGGCTGCACTGCAGAATTCATGGCCATAACAAGGTCAGCGGGTCTCGCTAACTCGTCGAGGGTAAATGTCTGAAAAACACTTACTAGATGTCAATGAATTTGAGGAAGAAGACATTGGAGGAATCTCTTCTTCCATATGCCCCCTTCATTGGGCTCTTCTCTTGCCAGCCTGCACCATCTTCTCAGAATCTGTGACAACTTCCTATCACCTAGGATATTGTCGGGCAGCAGTTCAGCAATACAGGACTCCTAGGTCAGCTGAGTTCACTCCAAAATAGCAGCCTTAAGGATGGCGTATGAGAAGTTGTTGGCTGGATTATCTAGAATATCTTCCACTTCAAACACAATCTACTCTGGGAATCGCAGCAGAAGAAAACCAAACTTTGTTTTCTGACTCGTCAAGTTGAGTAAGGAGAAACGTGCCTCGAGGCTCATGAACCACACTGGCACATGGTTGATAAAAAGGTGGGGGGGGGGGGGGGGAGGAACCTCAACCATGACCTCCCTGACTACTCCTGTAAAAGCTTTATCCTCTTCTCTATCCATTTTTTCATATAAGCTGTAGTGAACCCTTGGGGTCACCACGTGTAGTGACTGTAAGTTATACAATATATACACAATTAAAAGAACACACTCTCTCGTTCTTCAGTACAAAAATGATGTCAACAATCTTTATTCTTCTCAGCAACTACAACTGATTCTTCTTCCTATCCAACACCACCCAGCCAAGCCTGCTGCCATTTTCATTGGTTCTCTCCCACATGTGTGACCATGATGTTCCTAATCTCATCCTCCTGCCATCCTGCACATGTGTATGATTTATCACGCTATTTGCTGCCCATCTGTACTGACCCACATATTACTAATCTCACATGTTGCTCCAGATACGTCACCAGCAGTGGCAGCTCCACTCCCGACTCATGTAAATACGTGACTGTGACAGATGACTCCTGCAGATTCACAATAAAATGTGGAAGGACTGTTTGGGGCTCTGAATGGTGGTGAGGGAGGAGGTGTGGGCGCAAGTGGAGCATTTCCTGTGGTGATAGGGGTAGGTATCAAAGGGACATTTGGTGGGGAGAGAGGAGTAGACAAGGGTCATGAAGTGACCGATCCCTGCGGAAGGGAGAGAGTAATAACTGTCTGGTAGGTGGTGTAAATGATAGAGGTGAATATGTTGGATGTGGAGGCTAGTGGGGTAGTAGGTGAGGACAAGAGGAATCTTGTCCTTGTTGTGGTGGGTGAGGTAGGTATCAGGGCAGATGTGCAGGTAACAGTATGTGCGAGTGAGTGCCGAGATGATGGTGGTGGAGGGAAACATGCTGTTTGAAGAAGGAGGACATCACTAATGATCTGGTATGGAAGTTTTCATCCTTGATGTAGAAGTAATGGAGGCAGAGGAATTGAGAGAATGGAGTGGGACAAAAGGGCTGCTTTCCATTCTATATTATATTTCTATGGCAATATTATATCATCATTAGTCATCTATTCCTACCTCTGATTAATTCAGAACATGTGTACTTCCACACCTCTGACAGCATAATATTAAAATGTATTTGAAACTATAGTTTGATTAAATCGGTCTTTGCCCAACTCCACTGAAAAAAAAACCAACTTGTCAATATTTCTTAACTTTTGGGCTCAATCTTTATGAATATTGTATTTCTTGTGTTTGTATGTGCCCTCATTCCAACAATTTTCACTCAACTTCTATTAACTTGATATTTTCTGAAAGTAATTATTTCTTTGTGACATACAAAAGGGAATGTTTCTGATCTGGGAATGAACTGTCATTTTGCACATTCAATGCCACTTTCAATTCAAGTTTATTTTTATCTTATCAAGTGCTTTTTTAAAAAAAAAAATATCTCCTGCATAATTCTGAAGCTGCAATAATTAGTGAGCTCCAAAGATTCATCTTGTCAATCTACTTGTACAATCTACTTCTTAACAATCCTCGGCAACTTTGAATAGATGCCGTTGAACCTCAGCACAGTGTATTTGTGTTCCTTGGGTTCCCTGAGGCAAGCATGACATAGTGGTTAGAGCAACGTCTTTACAGTACCAGCAATCGAGACCAGGTTCGAATCCTACGCTGTCTGTAAGGAGTTTGTATGTTCTCCCCGTGTCCATGTGGGTTTTCTCCAGGGGCTCTGGTTTCCTACCACTATTCAAAATGTATCGGGGGTGGGGTGGGGGGCAACAGTGGGGGGAGGGGTGTGTTGGTTAATTAGGTGTAAATTGGGTGGCATGGACTCATGGGCCAAAATGACCTGTATGCTTAAATTTAACTTCAATCTGGAATGTGTACTGCCTGGTATTCTGCAATGTCAATATCAGGAAAGCACCAAAAATTAGGTGCATATCTATCTGATATCTCACTCTACTCCTGGATTAGCATTCATTTGCAGGATACACTTTGCATCTGGTGTGGACCCATTGATTTGAATAGGGTGCTTGATCTTAATTTTTATCGAGGATTTTTATTTAACTCTCACTATTTCAATAGATTTAATACATTTTGTATTGTTTAAATTTAAAAAAATACAAAACAAAATATTTTAACAGCCTCAGATAATCAGACACTTTTTTTGGGGGGAGGGGAAATTTCCACAAATAGATGGTGCAGAAATTGAACTAAGATGGGACACAAACTAGGTTGGGCATAGTCCAGTCCACAGATGTAAGGCATGAGGAACTCAGGTGCATATGTGGTCATGGGTTCTTAACAGAATATGTGAACACAGGGTGGCACGGTTGATGTAGCAGTAAGCACAATGCTTTTTCAGTGCCAGTAAATGGGACTTGGGTTCGAATTCCATACTGTCTGTAAGGAGTTTGTATGTTTTCCCTGTGTCTGCATGGGTTTTCTCCAGTGGCTCAGGTTTCCTCCCACTGGGGCTGTAAGTTAATTGGGTATAAATATAAATTGGGCGGCATGGACTTGTGGACTGAAATGGCTTGTTACCATGCTGTATGTCTAAATCAGTGGTTCTCAACCTTTTTCTTTCCACTCACGTACCGCTTTAATTATTCCCTGTGCCATAAGTGCTCTATGATTAGTAAGGGATTGCTTAAGATGGTATGTGAGTAGAAAGAAAATGTTTGAAAACCACTGTTTTAATTGTACCTAATTGACTCTTTATTTGCATGGATTCATAACTCCAAAGGAAATGGGCCAATTACATTTTTTTTCTCAAGCAAAATATTTCAGTAACAATTGGGTCTAGAGCAGTGATTCCCTTCCCACTCACATCCCACTTTAAGCAATCCTTTACTTATCACAGAGCACTTATGGCGTAGGGATTACTTAAAGTGAGATGTGAGTGGAAAGAAAAAGGTTGAGAACCACTGGTCTAAATTTAAAAAAAAAATTAAAATGTTTGGAACTGTTACGAGTCCTTGCTAAAGCATGAGAATAATGAATCACATTGCACTCTACTTAAAGAAGTACTTGTAACTATTATTGCTCGCAGCCAATAGCACATATAAAATTGTTAACCCTGACACCAGAGATATCAATTATCTTTTGCAAATAGTCAGTGTTTGCTCTCTGCTGTGGACTTAAGTCTCTCAATAGAACTGTGAAGCTGGACATAGGAGAATATAATTTGCAGCCAAATTATTATAATCTTCTTGCACTGTCCATTCTGCAGCTGCACAAATAATTATTGGATTGATTAATTTTAGCATCTGCTCATCATATTGTCTACTGCTTTCATTTGTGCTTTTTGGGGTGGGGGTGGAGGAAGTTAAATGCTCCTCTAGCGACTTCTTTGAAAGTTGCATGGAGGCTAATTTAGGCATTTATCTGTGACACATTTCCAATTATTTATAACACAAATTCAGTTGTTCTATTTTAAATTCTTTATTCTTAAAAACAACACATTTAGCGAGGCCTAAAATATATTCAACTGATAATTAAATGATATTGAAAATATTCAATAAAAATTATAGACCCCTAACTCACCCTTCTTTTGGTTTCAATGGGCAATGCTGGCTGAAGAACCTCCTTTTAAACACTGCCGAACTGCCGCGCGTGCTCCAATCATCTTGCACACCATGCTCCACATCACAGCCATTCACTGTCAGGCCTGAGCCAATCGTGTATGCATCGACCCAGGCCATGGCACATGCGCACTGGCAGACATGGCTGAAGCCGCCGAGCCAATCGCACATGTGCCGGCCATGCTACATCTCTGTAAGCGGTGCCAGGCTACATGCACATAAAGGCCCACATACTCCAGGAAATCACTGATGCCCACAGCCAAAACAGCAGGTAAGTAATTAGCTTATGTCTCGTACACTGGCTCCTATAATGAGACACTATGGCTATAATTTATAATGATTACTATCATAAAGAAAAACAAATACACAATATATCAATATAATAAACAATTAACTACATAACATACAAATGTTACGTATGTCTTCTTTCTTCATCTTTGCCACCACCCTGCAGTCTGAGGTGGACAAAGTACAAAACACAGAATTCAACAAAATATAGTCAGTTTGTGCTCATTACAGTTCCTCCATCTGGTAGAATCCATGAGGCAAAACATTGACCAGCAAACATCAGCTCTTCCTCAGACACTTACACTCAGCTTAAATTTAACATGTGGTACACCATCAACAAGTCATTTGGATTTCTTCCTTTCTTCAACATTCTGAAAAATTTAAACTCTTAGAACCAAATTTTGAAAATTTATTTCCTTTTCTCAATTTCAATAAACAAGTCTCCTTAACCTTCCCTGCAATAGATTTGCTCATCTTTTTCTTTGTTTTCTGCAGTCGGTCATAAATAATATGATTCAACTGAAATTATTTCTTCATCTTATTTGTCGCATTGCTGAAATGCAATTTCTCTTTCTTTCTGCATTGTGAGTAACTGATCCTTCAAGTTACATTCTTGTTTGTTTTCTGTAGTCAAATGTTTTGTGTTATTAACCAATGACTTGCTCTCTTTCAAAATTTGAATCTCTTCCTCCAACCTTCCACATTTTAATAATGCTGAATTTATTTCCTTAATAACTATTAATTTCTCAGCAGTTATTCTTTTCTTCTGTTTTTTTTTGACTTTTCATATTTTATTTACAATTAAGTTTTTATTCTTGTCAACCTCCCTCAGTCACTTTTGAAACATTGTATTCATTCTCATCATTTTGAAATCTAGTTTTATTTCTAAGTACAAAGTTAAAACCTTTCCATTTATTTTTTTCTTGATTATCTAATATTTCAAAATCCTTTTTTTCAATATTTTGTTCTCTAAATGCAATTGCACCAAATTATCAGTTACATGTTCCTTTATTAAATCAGTGCAATTTTCGGTGTTTGCCAGTTTTACATGATGCGAGATTTCTTCATTGAGTTGGCGGTAATCTCTGAGCTACAAAAACTAGTTTCAATATTGTTCTCAGTCTTTTGTTTTAGTCTTGTCTTTGATTTAATTACACATGAATCATCACCAGCAGTATTTGCAACATCTTCTAATACTTCATTTTCATCCATTCCTGAAGAAAGTAATTCCTTTGATATTGGTTTAGATGCCTTTGATTTATTTTCACATTGATCTGTTTTCTTCAGAAGTGAATATCTTATTTGGTCTTTTGCTGTTCCCACAACTCATCAATTGTTACAACAAAAATAGTATTGACTCTTGTCTCTAACTGTTCCTGAGCAATATAGTTATTTCCTTCTAAAGGTCCATAACTGTCCATCCAAACCTAGTTCTAACAGCATCAGGTCCATTTCCCTACTTTGTATTACTTCTCATGGTTCCAAAGCCTTTGGTACATTTGAACCAATCAACATCTCTACCTCAGAATTCATTTCATGTAGATAAACATTCCACAGATAAGAAAACTGATGGACAGGCATAGTCTTCTGACTGTATAAAATTGGAAGATCACAAAATTCCTTTTCATGCAATCCAGCAACCTCTAAGCCTGAAACAATGTGCGTGTTTCTACTGGGACACCTCGCATCACCTCGTATCACCCTGCATCACCCCGCATCACCTCGTATCACCCCGCATCACCTCGCATCACCTCGCATCATCCCGCATCACCTCGCATCACCTTGGATTGCCCCGAATTTTCATCGCTCATTAGAAACACGGCCAATGGTGGTTTCCACAAACTTTTCTTGTCCTATGGTTTTCAACATATCTTTGACTTGCTTCCTTGAAGATTAAGTTTGTTCATCAGTCTTAACATGCAAAAGGATGCAGTACTGCTTGGGTCAAGAAACGCACGTGTACATATCATTGCATACCTGTTCTTGGCCTTGACTTGTACAGACACTATTGAGAGCTTGTGGCTGTCCTTACTGGCCCCAGAGCGACTACTTGCCTGAACCGAGGCTTTTTGCTTCCTTTGTTTCCTTTTGCTCATTTTTCAATTCCTTGTTCCATTGGTGAACAGGCAGCATTCTAGAATGCCTCAAATTGCATATATCACAGTTGAAATGATTCTTACAGTTTTTACTGATGTGTCCTCCACACAGACAACTAAAACATATTCCGTTTTCCTTTTGAAAAACAATTTTCTCATCATGCAACTTCATTTCTAACTGCGCACTCTTTCCCAAATTATGATCACCCATACAGTGCAGGCAGCTTTCCTCAGCAGGCAAATTCTCATTTTCTTCAGTTATATTATCCTTTTCTTTACTTACAACTGACACTTCAGTGACAAAGGCACTCTTTCTTAATTTTGGACTAGTCTGTGGCTTGAACTTATTTAAGCCTTCGCTTGCTGTTTGAGTACCCTGAATATTCCCAAATATTGGTACAGATGCAAGCTTACGTGCCATTCAAGGAACTCCACAATATCTTCAAAGGTAGCTTCCTTTCTATATTTTGTCTGAATTTTGCAAACTCTTGTTCTCCACAAATCCTTCAACTTAAAAGACAATTTGATGGTGATGATCAACATATTAGAGTCTAAGTTAAGCTCACTCATGTAGACAATATCTTGCATGGCATTGCAGCATTCTCTTAAAAAGAGGGCATATGCTTGTAAAGACTTTACATCTTCTGATTTTATTGATGACCATGAAAGAACCTTGTCTATATAGCCCTGGCAATTTTAATCTCATTGCTGAAATGATCTTGTAGTAATGCCTTCGCCTTAGCGAAGCCCCTTTCTGGGTCCATATAAAAGCAATTCCTCACCAGTTCCCTTAGTTATTTTCCAATGAACTATTCTTGGTAATAAAGACGATATCTGAAGTTTTTATCCTTACTTTCAATATGTTCAAAAGATCTAATTAATGATTGATCTTGAAGTGGATGGCAGTGAAAAACTTGAATCTCCTTCTTGAGTAAGGAATGGAGTCCTTGTTGCTGCATTAATAAAGTGGTAATTTCATTTTGTTTTGCCATGATTGCCATGATGCATATATTGTTTTGTTCACTGTGGCTTAAGGCAAGTTCGATAGCCGACAATATCACATCTTTGTTCACCCTAATTGCTACAACCTGACGGTAGTGAATAGAATTCTGGGTAGATAGACTGAAACTGATGACTGAGCCCTTGCAATACCATGCTCAAGGGGGATTTGTCCATATATATTCATGCCTTGTGATCATGGGACAAAAGGTTCTGCCTTAGCAGCAAATACTCTCATTTTACGTGACAAATTCCCACCATCCCACCTCCTAGCTAGATCACTTTGAACAATGGTTCTTTTCAAATTTGTCAGTACCTTGTTAGCAACAATCCTTGATTTTAGATCCTATTGTTCCCATTTTTGTTTTTCCGAGCTCCCATTGCTGCTTCATTTGCTGGTCCTTCTGCTCTATTTGTTGCTCCATTTGCCATTTCTCCTGATCTATTTGTTGCTTATTTTGTTGCTCGATTAGCTGCACCTCTTCCACGTATTTCTCCTCGATTGCATCTTGTCGTGCTTGAAAGGATTGAGCCCTTATACATTGAGGTGAAGTACTTGAAGCAAAGGAAGCCCTGGAGCCCACCTTTGAAACTTTTTTTTGGCTTCTTTTGCTTCCAGCATTTGACACCTTGTCTTCTAGATTTACTTCTGATATGTTCATTGTTGCCCGCACAACTGACTCTATTTCAGATTTGAATTGTACATATTCTTCCTTCTTATCCTCTTTGCCAATATATTGTAACACATCTTCAGCCATTTCCATGTTGCTGTCTTCACATTCAGTCGTTGTCTTCTGCAATGATTTTGCAATGTCTTCATTCCCATCAACTGGAGCTTGCCAGTTTCAGTCTTTCAATTAGAACACTTTTAATTCCACCTGAATCTAGATTCCGTGGACTCAGTTCTTCTCTAAGTTCCGGTACCTTCAGACTTTTGATATCTTGCTTCTTAATGGCAAAGTCAGAAGCTGCTTCAGCCATTTTTACATGTCTTATTCCACCATTCTTCGAGCACACGCAACACAAGCCAAATCAGCAGTTCCCAATGGACTAGCAGGAGCAAAATCCAAACTGTGTTTAAACTTTTCACATATACACAGGAGTCTACAGACTACCGCTTCTAATGGCTGTAACGTACTGCTATTAACAAACGTGTTTCCACTGCAGCATCCGTCATTAATCATTGATTTTCAAGAAATGGCTTCACCAACGTGATTATACGACACTTTGCTATTAAATTCAAGACTTCAAACCACTCTCTGGCTGATACTCACAGTGGACAGATGTGGATTACAAACTGCCCCCAACTCGAGGAATTTCCAAGATGGTCACCATATTATTTTCTATCTTCTATTCTTTTATTCCAAACAATGAAGTTCTATCGACTTAATGTAGCGACTTTTTTGAAGTTGCTTGGAGGCTAAATTAGATGTTTATCCACAATGCATTTCCAATAATTTCTAACACAAATTCAGTTTTACTTTAAATCCTTTATTCTTAATAACAACACATTTAATGAGGCCTAAAAGATATTCAACTGTAATTAAATGATACTGAAAATGGTCAATAGAAATTGTAGTCCCCTAACTCACCCTTCTTCAGGATTCAACTATCAACTACCAACGCTCCTTTTAAATGCTGCTGAACTGTCATGCATGCTCCAACCACCGTGGGGACCGTGCTCCACATCGCAGCCGTTCACTGCCAGGCCTGAGCCAAGGGCACATGCGTTAGCCCAGGTTGAAGCGCATGCCCACTGGCAGACATGCTGACACTGGCTGAAGCTGCCGCTACTGAACCAACCATGCATGTGCCAGTCATGCTATGACTCTGTAAGCATCGCACAGGAAGAGGCCCATGGACCCTGGCCTAAAACAACCGGTAAATAATGAGCTTATGGCTCTAACAGCTCCATTGCAGTTGGGTTTGTGTTTGAATGAATAAGGAAATGAGGATGGAACTGAAGCAAAGAAAATAATTGCAGGCCAGGAAGTGGCCTTCAAATTTGCAATCTATATCACTGTTGGTACTTTTCAAATGTTGTTTTTTTGGCACAGTAGAAAGTCAAATCTTCAAATGCCATTTCCTGCTGTTCAATGAGAAGGAAAGTTGGCAGGTTCCAGGGGTGCAGGGCTAATCTTTTAGCTGCCGGAGCTCACCAAAACAGTGACAAGAAGGGCTCACGAGACCTGGCCTTGGTGACCACCATGCTGTATTTTGTGCTGTATAATTGATAGAGAGCTGTAGCACTACAAAGTAGGATTATTGGTTGTGGAAGAAACAAGTAGGTTCAGAATAGAGAATGATGGTCAGCAGGCAGGGGCCGCCAATGCTACCGTGCTCCTAAATGGGCCCATGAGTTGCTGGAGTGACCCCAAAGCAGCCCGATGAGATGCCAGAGCTGCACTCCAATGAGCTCCAGCAGTATTACACCCCTGGCAGGTACTAAGTGCCTTCACAACCTCAGTCAATCATTGGTTACTTGCCCCTCAGGTACTTTGTCTTCAAAAAGAGGAAATTTCTGGATGGAAGCAATGGTGAATGCCAGAAAGCAGCATTTTGTGCCCTCCAATTGGATCATGTGGGAAAGCCGCAGCAAGTCCCACCGAGGAGTCACATGATGGAGTAGTGGCCAGTTGGAAAATACCAGCCCTTTCCAGAAAAGAAGAAATAAAATGAAGAAAATAAAAAGTTCAAGAAACATAAAACTCAACAAATAAAAGATAAAGCTGTGGAGAAAAGAAAGAAAATGGCACCCAAGAAGGAAAAAGTAAAAACAATGGAAAAGACGCCGGAAGAGAAAGGAGAAGGCCTTACTTGCATGAAGAAACAAGGAGCCGTCGTGGAGAAAAGAGCCCGCTCGCCAAGATTGGTGACAACCCCGCAGAGTCACGACCTTCTGACTGCTGGACTGCAAAAACGGCTCTCTGAGCCAAACAGAAGCGCACAATGCGCACACTAAGGAAAAAGAAAACATCGACGGGAGGGGGACCCAGCTGAGGAGCAAACTAACAGTGCGACCAGCTGAGGGGTGCCCAACATCAGAGCTCTCAGCTGGAAGAAGAGGAAAACGATAGGAAAGGGAGTGATAGGAAAGAAGAACAGCAACAGGAGGCCCAACAGATGATTAGCCCAGAAGAAGAGGAACAACAGCAAAAAGCCATGCAAGAAGATGCCCAGCAAAGTGAGGCAAGCAGCTCAACAAGAAAGTCAGAAGAGACACAGATACAAGGAAGAGAAGTAGAAGACATAAACACAGGTGCAGACACAGAAGAAGAGGAAGAAGAAGACCAAGCTCTGTACAGATGAATAGAAGGTAAAATAGGACAGTAAATAGATTTTTTTTTAAATTTCAAGAACAAATAAGAGCATTAAAAGAATGGTTGACATTAGAATTTAGTGAAATGAAAAGAAAAATGAAAAGTACAGAAGAAAAAATGAGTAGAATAGAACTGGTCATGACAGAAATAGGGAAAAGATTACAAAATGTGGAAGAACATGAAACGGCTGTAGAAATGGAAGTGAATGACTTAAGAAGAAAATTGGAAGAAAGTGACAAAAAAGTTAAAGAGTTAACAACTCTTGTGCTCAGAAGATTGATATAATGGAAAACTGTAGTAGGCGAAACAACATAAAGATAGTGGGCTTAAAGGAAGATGAAGAAGGCACAAATATGAAAGAATTTATAAAAGAATGGATCCCAAAGGTCCTGGGAATGCCAGAAATACAGGAAGGAATGGAAATAGAAAGGCCACACAGAACATTAGCCCCGAAACCACAGACACAACAAAAACCAAGATCCGTTTTAGTAAAATTTCTGAAATACACGACGAGAAAATAGACTGAAGGGGGCAAGGAATAAAATTAGAGAAGACAAAAAACTATTGGAATACAAGGGTAAAAAAAATATTTTTTTTACCCAGACATAAGTTTTGAACTCCTAAAGAAGAGGAAGGAGTTTAACACAGCAAAATCGATCCTATGGAAAAAAGGCTATAAATTTATGTTAAGATATGCAGCTGTTCTTAAAATATTTATCCCGTGGGAGAAAAACAGACTGTTCTCGGATCTGGAGAAAGCACAAGATTTTACAGAATGCCTGCAGGACAGAAGGAGAGACAAAGAGAAGTAGCAAGAATGAAGAACGACGACAAACTACATATAAAGATGTAAAAATAATGTATAAGTAAGAACTAAAAAAGCAAAAGAAAGGGGAAGAAAGGAAGTAAGCGGGGGGGAAGAGGGTGAGCTTTGTTATATGTGAAGATAAAAGTCTTTTCTGGAGAAGGTTGGCGGGAGAGAATAACAGTCACTGCGGAATAAGTTGATGCTTGTGGGCGGGTTCGCAATCCAAATGGAGAGGGGAGTTGTGGTTGCCCGGCAAGGGACAAGGGGCAAGGTGTTAAGGGAATTTTAAATGTGGGAATTGTTGAAGTATTTTATGTTTTAAAAGTGTTGTCATACATTGAGTTCAAAAAGGGAAAACTGAGAGATGAAAATGGGGAAAAGGGGGAAGGTGGTGGTGAGGAAGCGGAAATGAGGTGTAAACAGAATATGAGATGGCCATGTGGAACTATATAACTATAAATACTAATGGAATACATAACCAAATTAAATGAAAAAGGCTATTAAATTTCCTGAAAAAAAATAGACGTAGCATTTGTGCATGAAACTGATCTAACTGAAGTGGAACATAATAAATTAAGGAGAGACTGGGTAGGGCACGTAGCGGCAGCATCATATAATTCAAAAGCCAGAGGTGCCACTATATTAATTAATAAAAATGTACCAATCAAAATAGAGGAGGAAATAATAGATCCAGGAGGGATGTATGTAATGAGAAAGTGTCAGATATATTCAGAATTTTGGAATTTGATCAATATATATGCACATAATGAAGAGGATCAAAAGTTTATGCAAGTTTTTTTGAAGATTGTAGATACACAGGGGAATATATTGATAGGAGGGGATTTTAAACATAATTTGGATCCAATGTTGGATGAAATTGGACAAAAGACTAGCAAAAAGAATAAAATGGCCAATGTTATGGTTAAATCAATGCAGGAAATGAAACTTATGGATATATGGAGGAGGCAGCACCCAAGGGAGAAGGAATACTTATATTATTCGAGTAGGCATAAAATCCTGGTGCGAGAAAGTGACAAACGAGATGTGCTCCACACCAGGGTCATGCCCAGCGCGGAATGCCACACTGACCACCGGCTGGTTCGCTGGAAGCTCAACCTTCACTTCAAGCCAAAGCCCAGGAACAGTAAAGCCCCCAGAAAGAGGTTCAATGTTGGAAACCTGCAGTCAGACGAAGCGAGAGGAAACTTCCAGGCAAACCTCAAAGCAAAGCTCGACGATGCAATCCGCCTCACGGACCCGTCCCCTGAAACCCTCTGGGATCAGTTGAAGACTACCATACTGCAATCCACTGAAGAGGTACTGGGCTTCTCCTCCAGGAAAAACAAGGACTGGTTCGACGAAAACAGCCAGGAAGTCCAGGAGCTGCTGGCAAAGAAGTGTGCTGCCCACCAGGCTCACCTTACAAAGCCGTCCTGTCCAGAGAATAAACAAGCCTTCCGTCGCGCATGCAGCCATCTTCAGCGCAAACTCCGGGAGATCCAAAATGAGTGGTGGACTAGCCTCGCCAAACGAACCCAGCTCAGCGCGGACATTAGCGACTTCAGAGGTATCTACGAGGCTCTAAAGGCTGTGTACGGCCCCTCACCCCAAGTCCAAAGCCCGCTGCGCAGCTCAGACGGCAAAGTCCTCCTCAGCGACAAGATCTCCATCCTCAACCGATGGTCAGAACACTTCCAATCTCTTTCAGTGCCAACCGCTCAGTCCAAGATTCCGCCCTGCTCCAGCTCCCTCAACAGCCCCTAAGGCTAGAGCTGGATGAGGTCCTCACCCAGGATGAGACATATAAGGCAATCAAACAACTGAAAAGTGGCAAAGCAGCAGGTATGGATGGAATCCCCCCAGAGGTCTGGAAGGCTGGCAGCAAAACTCTGCATGCCAAACTGCATGAGTTTTTCAAGCTTTGTTGGGACCAAGGAAAACTGCCTCAGGACCTTCGTGATGCCACCATCATCACCCTGTACAAAAACAAAGGCGAGAAATCAGACTGCTCAAACTACAGGGGAATCACGCTGCTCTCCATTGCAGGCAAAATCTTCGCTAGGATTCTCCTAAATAGAATAATACCTAGTGTCGCCGAGAATATTCTCCCAGAATCACAGTGCGGCTTTCGCGCAAACAGAGGAACTACTCTGGAACTATGAAGTATATAATAAACACAAGGTTACGCATGATACCGTATAATTGGTTACACAGGTTATATATCATGCCCCAAAAGTTAAATAAATGGGATCCAAGAGTATCATACAGATGTTTTCGCTGTAAGAAGGTATTAAATAAAATCACAAAAAGCAACATACCAAAAAATCCAGAGATCTTCCTTCTAAGTAATATAAGAAGTAAGGAATTAGGCCTCAAACTGGACAAAGCACAACAAAGATTGATTATGATAGCCTTAGCTGTAGCAAAAAAATGTATAATGTCAACTTGGAAATCAGAAAAGAGCCTGCGAGTAGAGCAAAGGTACATAGAAATGAATAAATGTATTCCATTGGAAAAAATAACATTTTTAAAAATAAAGTCACATTATTTGAACAAATTTGGGAGCCATATATAGAACATAACAGAGAGGGCTTGCCTCGGATCTCCACCCCTAAAATGATAAGAAGACAAAAAGACTTGATTTAGTGTGTAAAAGTAGATAACACATTTTTCTTGTTTATTTTCATTGTGTGATGGCATTGTTTAATGGTTTTATTATATTGTATATGTTGAATGTTTATTGGTTTTGGAGGGGGGTGGGAATGGGGAAGGGAAGGTAGGGGAGAAAAAAAGAGAAAATGCCACTGTTTATATTTAAGAGGGAAATATTTGTATGTATTTTGGTTGATATGGTTCAGAGTGTGAAAAATTTAAAAAAAAATTTAAAAATAAGCAAGTTCCACCCATGGACCTGCAATGGGAGGTGTGCCAGTCCACTCCTGTCATCTTTCATTCAGCTGATTTCCCCCAAAACTTCTGAATAGATCTGATGTGAAGTATATTTCAGAAGTTATTGAAAATTAAATAAACACTATTTCTTTATAGAATTATCAAACCATAGCACGCTACAGCAAAGAAAACAGGGCATTTGGCCCTTCAAGTCTGTGAAACACGAAAGGCTGTAGACGCTGTAATTGTAGTGAAAACCCACCAAAATGCTAGAAGAACTCAGTTGCTCTTTCAGTGTCCATATTGAAAAAAAAAAATTGCTATTTTTTGGGGACCTGCGCCCGACTTCAGAAAATAAGCCAAAAGCAGGAAATCTCAGGATTTTGACAATGCATGCTGGGGGAGGGCTCTGTCCACCACAGTAACATTGATCTCCCAGTTGCCCCACATATAAATTCCATATCCCATTCCCATCCCAACATGTCTGTCCATGATCTCATGCACTGTCAGACTGAGACCACCTGGAAATTGAAGGAACAACAACTTATCTTCAAACTGGGCACCCTACAACCAAATGGCATTAATATCGAGTTTTCTGGCTTTTGTTAAAACCCCCCACACCATACCTCCACCTCATTTCTTCACCCGTCACCTTCCCCCAGCTCTATCTCTCCTTTCCCTATCTTCTTTTGTACAGAAATGATAAATTCTCACCTCTCCCCTTCTCATATCCAATTAAAACTTTTTTTTAGTCTGGATTCTTCCCCCAGCAAGCATTTTCTGAGTTCTGAGATTTTCTGAGATTTCCTGCTGTTGGATCACTCTGCCTATCCCTTGAAGAAGGGATCAGGGCCAAAACATCGGCAATATATCTTTCCTTTTATGGATACTGAAAGACCAGCTGAGTTCCTCCAGGATTTCAGTGTTCTTTTTAATACTGCCTTTTTTTATATTCATTGCCTAAATCCTTAAAACTATCTTAAAGTTATTACTGCAGATAGGATTATTAAAACTTGATGTGATTCAAGTTGTTATCTTTCTCCTCACAGCCATCGTCTCCAATGAAATGAATGATGGTATATCCTTTGCCAGGGTTAGTTTAGTGCAGGGCCCATGGGCAGATTCCACAGTTTAAGTCCTGTGAAGCTGCAGAAAATTTGTATTCCATTACTGCAATTTCACATTCAAATATGCACAAGTTGACATCCTGAATTTGCTGACATTTACTTGGGTAAATGTCAGTTGTTTGCCACATGAGTGCCAAATGAGGCCTTGGCCATGATTTGAGCAGATGCTTTAGTGCAATAGTAAGGGAGAGCCAGATCTTAGCTGAGACTTTACATCAATACCAGGTCCACCCTCTCAGATGCATGTTAATGTTTTACTTGAAAGAGAGCATGATTCTCTGAATACCTTGTGTTACTCTGTAATCAGCATGTGAAGCAATAATATTCAGTTCGTTAGTTCATCGAATTGGCAGCACTAGGTGGAGCAAAAGGATTTTATTAGTTCTAAACTATTTTTGGGATTTCCAGTAGTTGTGAACAGGAACATAAATACAATAGTTACTCTTTGGAAATGGACAGAGAAATGGCACTGGAACACAGGGGCATCTCACAATGGTTTCAAAAAGAGTAGTTGTGGTGTGTGTTATATGTGGATTGTGGAGAATCATGTGATGAACCTGTCTGCATTCTAGTCGGCGCATCACCTTCCAATTAAGGTTGAGCTGTGAGAACTCATTAGTGTACACCTTACCGTTGGATCATTTGAATGATTCATCGTCATCACTGGCCAGACGCCCAGCTGAAAACCATATCAATTCTAACACATGCTACCTCTGCCTTTCGGGCCTAGCAACGCAAACTGCTCGACGCCAGGTCGCTACTGTGGATGTCATTAGAGGAAAGATATGTTAGGTGTGTACAATGCTTAGTTGGGCCATCGTACTGTGATAGATCAGTGCTTGCATTGAGTCACACTCCATGGATACAGGGAATCAGGAGTGTGTTTGAAAGTCCCTGTGTGTGAGTGTGTACATGTGTGGGAGAGCATGATAGGGTAAACAGCCATTGGTATTGAGTATCTTTGCACCTGATGCACCTGCTTGCACCATTAGAGTATTTAAGTCCCATACCGTATAGAGTTTAGGCGGCCACTGGCATCAGAGTCCAACCTGGGTCCGATGTGAATGTCTATATAGTTACTGGGTAGTTTGAGTGATTAAGTACCACTTGACATCTTTGCCTGTTTGATTCCCTTGCGAACAACAAAATTACCTTTGACTGCAACACTTGTGTCTGGCCCCGTCACTCTAAACCCACCAAACCTGATACTATTTCCAACACAATAGTGAGGAAGCTGAATTTTATGGGTGACTCCTGACGTGGAATTGATTGTTTGCCACCAAACCAGAAAAGCTGCATGCACTTGGCAAGATGGGGATCTGTGAAAAGAGAATCTGGGGAATGTTTCACGTTTAAGATCCTTTGATAGAATGGAGGGTCTTGGATTAGAAACATTATGTGTTTCCATTCACAGATGCACGCTGACCTTTTGCGTGCTTGCTTCTATTGTTTACTATTTGGTGCATTGTTTTCCCATATCTGCATCATCCCACAGTGCAGCATTTCAGCACGTGTTGACTTTGTTATTCAACAGAGAACACAGGTCGAAACATGTGGATCACATCTTTAATTGCTGAAAGGAGTATGTGTTGGAAAGTTTCAGGCGTCATTATTATTTGTGGCCAAAGGATACAGAAGCTAAGCATATTTACATGCATTCATCTGGAAGTTGAGAGCAAAACTCCCTGTCACTTTGAAGAGTATTTAATACAAAATAAAACTCCACAGTCCTAATATAACTCATGTAACATTAATATTTTATTTGGGAAATTGTTGGTTTACCATCTATTGATGGTAATTGTAGCTTGATCAATGACCACACGCAGACACGGAATACACGGTGAAAGACTTTAATGTCCTGAAAACTCCAGCATACAGCTCCATGCTTCTGGGCCAGATCCAAGGCTGGAATTGAAGGAGGAGACTAGGGCTCTAAGCCTTTATTGGGAAACTACGGAGAGGAATTACCAGGTCAGAGGCGGGCCAGGCCCAGCAATCCAGTGAGGTCCCCAGAATAATTACCATGTTCCACCACAATAATTTGTTGTCAAACACAGGAATAATGTAAAAATGCATACTAATTCTTGTCTTTTGCTACTTATAAGACACCAACATCAAAAAATTCATCTTTTCAGGAGAGAAAATATCATAAATCCATAAAAGGGTAGATAAATATTCACAGTTATACTTCAGGCAAAAATTGTGATGTAACAACAGTGCAAATTCTTGGTGGTCCTGGAGTCATGTTAGGGATTATGGGGACATTTAATAGATTAATAACTACTGGTGAAAAGAGTGTTCTCCAGCCGAGAGGTGGTTGACTTCAGATTGTGGCCAGGCGATGTAGGTCTTTGTGATGTTATCTTCTTTCAAGCTGATTAACTGCTGACTGTGTACACACAACCAGATGAAACAATGTTTCTCTGGATTACAGTGCACATGCATACATAATACACAGCACATAATATAAACACACACACACACACACACACACACACTCTCACACACACACACACACACACACACACACACACACACACACACACACACACAAACACACACACACACACACACACACACACACACTCACACACACACATAAAAATCTAAAAAAAAGATATAAATATTTCAGAATAATTTTCTTGTTTCTTTTATAAGAGACCCAAGATTACAGGATAATGTTTTCCAACCTTGCAAACCTGACTTTGATGTTTCTTGAGGCAATGCCCTTTAATGGATGGGAGGTGAGTGCCATATTAGACTTGGTCAGGTTTGCCACTTTCCATATCTGAATTCCATATTTGAATTTCCCAAACCAGGCTGTGATGCAACCAGTCAGTGTACTTTCCACAATACATTTGATAGAATATTCAACAATATACCAAATCTTCTCAGACTACTTATAAAGTAAAGGCATAGATTGGGCGTTTCCTCTTTAAAAATAGCCAAATTCTCCCTTGTTCCAGTATGTATCTCTCTTATGGCTCCAGTGGAAGACAAGTATATAAATGCCCTTGAAGCTTTGGACTTCCATAAACTTTGCAGGTTTGAGGGAATTGGGGTGAATAATCTGACTTTCTCCAAAGTCAGGTAATTCTGGGAGTGCACAAGATGCTGTAAATTACTGCAGATTTTTTTTGTCAGCTGCAAAAACATCGGTTAAACACTCCAGACTTTTTCATTTGTGTCTGTATAATTGGATCCTGGCAGAGAATGCCCCTTAGAAATTTCATTCAAAGTTACCCCATGTGCATTGAAAGTACACTGACTGTGGCAGTGTCATTACTCACATTAGCATATGTTGCAATGAGATCTCCAGGGATTCTGAGCTGAGCAATAAACGGCCAGTGAACAGATTATCCGTAGTTATGAGCAAATGACATTCCAGCCTCTGATCTTGTGTTGCTCCCAGAGCATCACCCAGCATCACTGGAAGTGCTATCTAATTATGTAAGTGAATATTTGGCACATTTGATTCATTAATATGCAGGCCCCATTTTTTTTTGAAAACCAACTAGTTCCGTTGCTTTGGTATCTGAGGAAACAGAACTCAATCTGTTTGACATGTGCCACTAAATTGAGAGTCACTTGCCATACCGAAGGCTCTGGGAAAGTGTGAAAGTGGCTGGATGATGATTTCACTTGTTGTCTATAATGATTCCAGAAAATAAAACAATGCATTTGCCTGCTTTCAAATGCTGTGCATCAGTCACTTGGATTAATGGGGGTGGACATGACGTGCTTACTGAAAATAACTGAGAGAATAAACTACGTTGTGGTTTCTTTTGAATAAAGAATACAGCAAGGAAATTACAGTTAATCAAAAATAAGCCAAAAAATCTGTTGGGGTGTTTGGAGATCAAAACAAACTGTGCCTGATTAAGTACTGCTGCTTACATATACAGTGCTCCAATATATATATATATATATATATATATATATAATTGATTTGAAAGCTTTCACTCATATGGAGCCAGGTCTTGATGTTCTTTCAATTTTTTTTTTAATTTTGCTTTCAGCCATCAAAGCAGTGCTGCCCATTTTACACCAAATTAACCTACACCCCCAGTACTTGCTGAAAATTGGGAGGAAACCAGAGCCCCTGGGGAAAGCCCACACAAACACGGTATAAACTCCTTGCAGACATTGCAGGATTCGAACCGCGGTCCCTACTGCTGGCGCTGTAAAGGGATTGCTCTAATCGCTAAGCCAACGGTGCCCAACTTTTGTGAAAGAAAATGTGCAAGTGCAAGATATTGAAAGTAAAACATAAAGATGTCCAGCCACCTGGACAGCATCTTTGGAGATAATAGCAGACTTCATGTGTTTGACCAATAACATTTAATCTGAACTGTTCATCAGAATGAAAAAGTTCGTAGTTCCAATTTATTGTCAGAGTACATCTCTTTGGCTTGGCTTCGCGGACGAAGATTTATGGAGGGGGTAAAAGTCCACGTCAGCTGCAGGCTCGTTTGTGGCTGACAAGTCTGATGCGGGACAGGCAGACACGGTTGCAGCGGCTGCAGGGGAAAATTGGTTGGTTGGGGTTGGGTGTTGGGTTTTTCCTCCTTTGCCTTTTGTCAGTGAGTGTAACAACACATAAAACCCTGAGATTTTTTTTTTCCCTGTGGGCATGGCAGATCTCAGTAGTGCAAAAACAACTGTACACAAGAAAAGGTACATATCCAAAAGAATGAAATGTAATTTTAAAAAATTGCAAACAAATGACTGTGCAATACAGAAAATAAATATTCAATAATAAATATGCAAGGTAAGAATCTTTAAATGAGGCCCTGAGTAAGTTTGTTGTTTCCGACCTGGGCCGTTTCACCCCTCTTTATCGCACCTGGTGGTTCTAGGTTCCCCTGGAAGCACCATATGGATACTGAACTTAATGCAGATGCCCGATCGGCATAGCCCGCAGCAGCCCAGAACTCCTGGCCTCAAGCAGTCCTACAGCCTCAGCCTCCGAGTAGCCGGATAACAGGCGCACGCCACTACGCCCGGCAGCAAGTTTGTTGTTGAGGAATCTGATGTATTATGAGCTCCCATTTCATTTAGTGTGAGTATCGCTTTAAGGGCTAGTACAGGCTGCAACCATTCACAGCTGCGGAGAGACTGGGTGGCATCAGCTAGTACAGGCTGTACCAAAAATTTGCTACTTTGGAGAAGAGAAAGAGCATTGCGTGCTTTTTTCCAGGGACATGGTGAGGGAGTCCTAAGTGTGGAACAGTGAACGAACAGCACTTTTATGACCAGTGGCCATCTCATTGAACTCGGAACAGGAATGACTCTGTGTGATAATGGATAATTTGGCTATTTCTCCCTGTCATAGGAATTATTGGACCTCATAATGACTAAAAAAAGGTCATGGGTTTTGGAAACATTGTAGAAGTCATACATTTCCTCTACACAAGGAAACAATGAAGATTCAGGAGTTTTCAGCAGTCCTGTCGCTCAGTCTCTCCCATCTCCTCCTCCATCAGTTTAAAAATCTGCATTTCGACAAGAGATTTCTAAGACTGAACTTTGGAACAACTTTACAGAATTGTGCCTAAGCTGTAATGGTTTTGGTATCCCACACACACACACACGCACACACACGCACACACACGTACACACGCACACACACACACACGCACGCACGCACGCACACACACACGCACACACACCCATGCACGCACGCACGCACACACACACATGCACACACACACGCACAAGTACATTTGCACATAGTTGGGTTTGATTTGACTAATGTGTTAAATTATCGGCAATTATTTGCAACACTATATTATAAATATAGTGTTGTAAAATAAATAAATAAATAACACTCTCTTAGTGAGTTTTCATTGCTGCTGGTCTGTGACATAACAAATTGGGATCTCCTCCAGGATCCGAGCAAAATTGGAGCTTATTAATACATTAATTCAATTAATCAAACTGAAAATCAATTTTTTGAAAGCCAATTAAAAGACGTGTGTGTGTGGGAAAACAGAAGCAATGGATAATGATGTTTTGAAATTGCCATCCTCCGTGGGTTTCCTGAGAGTGGAAAATGATGAGTTGGTGGATATTGTCAAAAAGCTGGGGCTTGTTGCAATAAAACTGTCTATGATAAAGGCAGAGTTGTGGAGAATTATAGTTAAAAACTATATAGCAGTTGGGAAGCTGGGAGAGGAGGAGTTAGAACAGTTTCCCGAGAGTAAAAATCAGAATCAGATCTTCAATGATGTCGACACCTAGAAATTTGAAGATCTTGACCCTCTTTTTTTAATTTTTTAAATTTTTCACACTATGAACCATACTGACCAAAATACATACAGACATTTTTCTCTTGAATATATAGTGTCATTTTTCCCCTTTTTACCCCCTCCCTTCCCTCCCTCCCTCACCCCCCTCCCCATTTATTCAAAGTTCAATCTATATGATACATTAAACCCGTTAAACAATGTCGTCACTTAATAAAAATAAACAAGAAATTTGTGTCTTCTATTTTTACATACTGGGTCAGTTCATTTCGTTGTCTTCTCCTTCTGTCATTTTAGGTGGTGGTGGTCCATGGTAGGATTTCTCTATTGTGTTCCATGTATGGTTCCCATATTTGTTCGAATACTGTGATGTTATTTCTTAAATTATCTGTTATTTTTTCCAGTGGAATACATTTATTTATTTCTATGTACCATTGCTGTATTTTCAGGTTGTCTTCTAATTTCCAGGTTGACATATACATTTTTTTTGCTACAGCTAGGGTTTGATAATAAATTTGATAATAAATCTTTTTTGTGCTCCTTCCAAATCGAGTCCAAGTTATTTATTTCTTATATTACTTAGAAGGAAGATCTCTAGGATTTTTTGGTATGTTGCTTTTTGTGATTTTATTTAATACCTGGTTTAGATCTTCCCAAAATTTTTTCACTTTCTCACATGCCCAAATTGCATGTATTGTTGTTCCCGTTTCCTTCTTACAGCGAAAACATCTGCCTGATACTGTTGGGTCCCATTTATTTAACTTTTGGAGTCTGATGTATAGCCTGTGTAACCAATATATTTTATCATGCATAACCTCGTGTTTATTTTATTTCTCATAGTTCCGGAGCATAATTTTTTCATTCTTTATCTTTATGTTTAGATCTTGTTCCCATTTTTGTTTAGGTTTACAATTTGTTTCCTCGTTCTCCTTTTGTTGTAGTTTGATGTACATGTTTGTTATAATTTTTAAAATTATCATTGTGTCTGTAATCACATATTCAAAATAGCTTCCTTCTGGTAACCTCAGACTGTTTCCCAATTTGTCCGTCAAGTAGGTTTTCAGTTGGTGGTGTGCAAACATTGTATCATGAGTTATATTATATTTGTTCTTCATTGTTCAAAAGATAATAATTTATTTCCCAAAAAACAATTTTCTATTCTTTTGATCCCTTTTCTCTCCCATTCTCTAAAGGAAAGGCTATCTAATGTGAAAGGGATTAGTTGATTTTGCATCGATATTAATTTTGGTAGTTGATAATTTATTTTATTCCTTTCTATGTGAATCTTCTTCCAAATGTTGAGCAGATGGTGCAATACTGGTGAATTCCTATGTTGCACCAACTTTTCATCCCACTTATATAGTATATGTTCAGGTATCTTCTCCCCTATTTTATCTAGCTCTAATCTGGTCCAATCGGGTTTTTCCCTTGTTTGATAAAAATCTGATAGGTATCTTAATTGTGCTGCTCTATAATAATTTAAAGTTTGGTAGCTGTAAGCCTCCTTGTTTGTACCATTCTGTTAATTTATCTAGTGCTATCCTCGGTTTCCCTCCTTTCCATAAGAATGTCATTATTTTCTTTAGCTCCTTGAAGAATTTCTCTGTTAGGTGAATTGGTAATGATTGAAATAGGCATTGTATCCTTGGGAAGATGTTCATATTAATACAGTTTATCCTTCTTATTAGTGTTAGTGGTAAGTCGTCTTGTAATTTTTTCATGAATGGCTGATAATTTAGTTTGTATAGATGGCCAAGATTATTATCTAGTTGTATACCTAGGTATCGGATTGCTTGTGTTTGCCATCTAAATGGTGATTCTTTCTTATACTTTGTGAAATTCGCATTATTCATTGGCATTGCTTCACTTTTATGTGCATTGATCTTGAACCCCGATACTTCTCCATATTCCTTCAATTTCTTAAGTAATTCTTTTATTGATATTTCTGGTTCTGTTAAGTATATTATTACATCATCTGCAAATAGACTGATTTTATATTCCTTCTCTTTTATTTTTATCCCTCTTATTTTATTTTATGTTCTTATCAGTTCTGCTAGTGGTTCTATAGCTAACGCGAACAGTGAAGGAGATAGTGGACATCCCTGCCTTGTTGATCTGCTTAATTTAAATTGGTTTGATATATATCCATTTACTGTCACCTTCGCCAATGGTCGCTTATATAATGCTTTAATCCAATTAATATATTTCTCTGGTAGGTTGAATTTTTGTAGTACATTGAATAAATAATTCCATTCTACTCTGTCAAAGGCTTTCTCTGCGTCTAAAGCAACCGCCATTTTTGGAGTTTTGTTTCCTTGTACTGCATGGATTACGTTAATGAACTTACAGATGTTGTCCGTTGTTTGTCTTTTTTTAATAAATCCAGTTTGATCTAATTTTATTATTTTTTGTACACAGTCGGCCAATCTGTTTGCTAATAGTTTAGCTATTATCTTATAATCCGTGTTAAGTAGAGATATTGGTCTATACTTTGCTGGTGTTAGTGAATCTTTCCCCGTCTTTGGTATTACTGTAATTATTGCTGTTTTGCATGAATCTTTTGTGCTTTTTCAATCTGGTTCATTACTTCCAGGAGAGGAGGAATTAATAAGTCTTTAAATGTTTTATAGAATTCTATTGGGAGTCCATCGTCTCCCAGTGTTTTATTGTTCGGTAGTTTTATTTTTATATCTCCTGTATTTCTTCTATTTCAAATGGTTTTATTAATTTATTTTGCTCCTCTGTTTGCAATTTTGGTAGTTCAATTTTAGTTAGAAATTCATCTATTTTGTTTTCTTTCCCTTCGTTTTCAGTCTGATATAGTTGCTCGTAGAATACCCTGAAGTTTTCGTTGATCTCCATTGGGTTTTATGTAATTTGTTTGTCCTTTTTCCTTGATGACAATACCATTCTTTTAGTTTGTTCTGTCTTAAGATGCCCTGCTAGTATTTTGTGTGTTTTTTCTCCTAGCTCATAATACTTCTGTTTTGTCTTCATTATGTTCTTCTCCACCTTATATGTTTGTACTGTTTCATATATTATTTTTTTGTCTGCCAATTCTCTTCTTTTAGTTGTATCTTCCTTTATTGCTAATTCTTTTTCTGTATTTGTTATTTCCCTTCCATCTGTTCTATTTCCTGAATGTAGTCCTTCTTCATCTTAGTTACATAACTTATTATCTGCCCTCTGATGAAAGCTTTCATTGCGTCCCATAATTTAAACTTACCTTTCACTGATTCCGTATTTATTTCAAAGTACATTTTAATTTGTCGCTCAATGAATTCTCTAAAATCCTGTCTTTTAAGTAGCATGGAGTTTAATCTCCATCTATACATTCTTGGTGGGATGTCCTCCATGTCTATTGCCTATTAGAGGGGTGAGTGATCCAATAACAATCTAGCTTTATATTCCATTTTCCTAACTCTTCTTTGAATGTGGGCTGATAACAGGAATAGGTCTATCCTTGAGTATGTTTTATGTCTACCCAAATAATATGAATATTCCTTTTCCTTTGGGTGTTGTTTCCTCCATATATCCAAAAGTTGCATTTCCTGCATCGATTGAATTATAAATTTGGTTACTTTGTTCTTTCTGTTAGTCTTTTTTCCAGTTTTAACTATCCTTGTCCAAATTAAAGTTAAAATCCCCTCCTATTAGAATATTCCCTTGTGTATCTGTGATTTTCAAAAAGATATCTTGCATAAATTTTTGATCTTCTTCATTAGGTGCATATACACTGAGCAAATTCCAAAATTCTGAATATATCTGACATTTTATCATTACATACCTCCCTGTTGGATCTATTCTTTCCTCTTATATTTTGATTGGTACATTTTTATTGATTTATATAGCTACTCCTCTGGCTTTTGAATTATATGATGCTGCTGTTATGTGCCCTATCCAATCTCTCTTAAATTTCTTGTGTTCCACTACAGTTAGATGTGTTTCTTGCACAATTGCTATATCAATTTTTCCTTTCTTCAGTAAATTTAACTGCTTCTTCCTTTTGATTTGGTTATGTATTTCGTTAATATTTAGTCATATAGTTCAACATGACCATTTTATACTTTGTTTACCTTTCCTTTCCATTTCCTCATCACCACCTTCCCTTCTTATCCATTTCTGTTTTTTTTTGAACACATTGTAAGACAACACTTCTAAAATATAAAATATTTGCACTATTCCCATATTTAAAATTCCTTTAACCCCAATAGTCCCTCCCCTCTCTGAGTTGCCCTTTGTCCCTTATTGGGCAACCACATCTCCCCTCTCCATTTGGATTGCAAACACACTTGCTAGCGTCAACTGATTTCGCAGTGACTGTTATGCTTCCCCACACAGCCCCCCCAGAAAAGATTTTACTCTTCACATATAACAAAGCTCACTCTCTTAAATTCGCTCCTTATTTCCTTTCTTCCCTTTCTTTCCCTTCTTAGTTCTTACTTATACTTTTTTTTTCTTTCTTTGGCTTGGCTTTGCGGACAAAGATTTATGGAGGGGTATGTCCATGTCTGCTGCAGGCTAGTTGGTGACTGACAAGTCCGATGTGGGACAGGCAGGCACAGTTGCAGCGGTTCCAAGGGAAAATTGGTTGGTTGGGGTTGGGTGTTGGGTTTTTCCTCCTTTGTCTTTTGTCAGTGAGGTGGGCTCTGTGGTCTTCTTCAAAGAAGGTCGCTGCCTGCCAAACTGTGAGGCACCAAGATGCATGGTTGGAGTCAATATCAGCCCACTGGTGGTGGTCAATATGGCAGGCACCAAGAGATTTTTTTAAGCAGTCCTTGTACCTCTTCTTTGGTGCACCTCTGTCTCAGTGGCCAGTGGAGAGCTCGCCAT
The DNA here is from genome assembly GCF_036971445.1 of Narcine bancroftii. Taxonomy (NCBI): domain Eukaryota; kingdom Metazoa; phylum Chordata; class Chondrichthyes; order Torpediniformes; family Narcinidae; genus Narcine; species Narcine bancroftii. The sequence continues at coordinate 144,307,881 of NC_091475.1, forward strand.
AGAACATGATCTTGGGAAGGCGATGGTCCTCCATTCTGGAGACGTGACCCACTCAGCGCAGTTGGGTCTTCAGCAGCATGGGTTCGATGCTTGCGGACTCTGCCAGCTCGAGTACTTCGATGTTGGTGATGAAGTCATTCCATTGAATGTTGAGGATGGAGCGGAGACAGCACTGATGGAAGTGTTCTAGGAGCCGTAGGTGATGCCAGTTTAGGACCCATGATTCGGAGCCAAACAGGAGCGTGGGTATGACCACGGCTCTGTACACGCTGATCTTTGTGTGTTTCTTCAGGTGGTTGTTTTTCCAGACTCTTTTGTGTAGTCTTCTAAAGACGCTATTTGCCTTGGCGAGTCTGTTGTCTATCTCTTTGTCGATCCTTGCATCAGATGAAATGGTGCAGCCGAGGTAGGTAAACTGGTTGACCGTTTTGAGTTTTGTGTGCCCGATGGAGATGTGGGGGGGCGGGTAGTCATGATGGGGAGTTGGCTGATGGAGGACCTCAGTTTTCTTCAGGCTGACTTCCAGGCCAAACATTTTGGCACTTTCCGCAAAACAGGACGTCATGCGCTGGAGAGCTGGCTCTGAATGGGCAACTAAAGCGGCATCGTCTGCAAAGAGTAGTTCACGGACAAGTTGGTCTTGTGTCTTGGTGTGAGCTTATACTTTATTTTTCTTCTTTATATATAGTTTGTTGTAATTTTTGTTCTTGTTACATCTCTTCATCTCTCCGTCTCTTTTGTAGGCGTTCTGCAAATTCTCGTGCTTCTTCCGGATCCGAGAACAGTTTGCTTTGCTGCCCCGGGATAAATATTTTAAGCACTGCTGGATATTTTAACATATATTTATAACCTTTTTTCCATAGGGTCGATTTTGCTGCATTAAACTCCTTCCTCTTCTTCAGGAGTTCAAAACTTATGTCTGGGTTAAAAAAAAAATTGACCTTTGTATTCCAGTGTTTTTTTTTGTCTTCCCTTATTTTTTTCATTGCCTTCTCCAATATATTTTCTCTTGTCATATATCTCAGGAATTTTACTAGAATGGATCTTGGTTTTTGTTGTGGCTGTGGTTTAGGGGCTAATGTTCTGTGTGCCCTTTCTATTTCCGTTCCTTCCTGTAATTCTGGCATTCCTAGGACCCTGGGGATCCATTCTTTTATAAATTCTTTCATATCTTTGCCTTCTTCATCTTCCTTAAGGGCCACTATCTTTATATTGTTTCTCCTATTATTGTTTTCCAGCTCCTGTGTTTCTTTAACTTTTTTTATCAGATTCTTCCAATTTATTTTTTAAGTAATTTACCTCCATTTCTATGGCTGTTTCTAGTTCTTCCACTTTGTCTACTCTTTTTCCTATTTCTGTCATGACCATCTCTATTCACTTTTTCTTCTGTACCTTTTATTCTTCTTTTTATTTCACTGAATTCTTGTGTCTTCCATTCTTTTAATGTTTCCATATATTCTTTAAAAAAATATATATCCATGTACTTGCCCTTCCCTTCATCTCCCATTTCTCTGTGTAGAGTTTGATGTTCTCCCTCCTCTTCTTCTGTCTCCACTCCAGGATCTGTGTCCTTTACCTCTGTCTCTTCTGATCTTCTTGTTGGGTTGTTTATTTTATTTTGTTGGATATTTTTGGTTTTATTATTTTTATTAAAGGTGTCTTGGTGTTGGTCGCCTTCCTCTGGGTTGGTTATCTGTCGTTTCTCTGATTTCCTTTTTTTACTCTCTTCCTTCTTGTTCCCATTATTTTTCTATGTTTTCCTGTTGGGAGCCTTGCTGTCGGGTTATTCTTGTCTGTTCAAGCTGTGGAGATCCACTCCTCAGCTGGTCCCCCCTCCCGTCGGTGTTGTTTTTGTCGTGTCCATCGCTGCGCGAATCCTCGCGCATGCGCGGTTGTGCACTTCTGTTTGGCTCCGTAAGCCATCTTTGTAGTCCTGTGCTCGGGGTTTCCACTGACCTCAGGGAGCGGGCTTCTCTCTCCACGGCAGGCCTCTTCATACAGGTAAGGCCTTCACCTTTCTCTTCCGACGTCTTTGCTTCTTCTTTTCTTCCCGTTGTTTTTGGTTTTTCTTTCTTTGCTTCCATTTTCTCTACACCTTTATTTTTAATTTGTTGTGGTTTCTGTGTCTGTGGCTTTTCTTTTTCTTTACTTTATTTTACTTTTCTGGAGAGGGCTGGTATTTTCTTACCGGTCACTACTCCATCACATGACTTCCCCTCAGTTCTTGACCCTCTCCACGACTGAGCCCTCGATGAATTCCACAATTATCTGCTCTTTTATGCTGATGTTGAGTGCAACTTTGTTGTCGTTATACCATTCTATCTCCCTCCTGTATACTTCCTCATTGTCATTTATGGTTCTGCTAAATCCCTTGAGCAGTGGTTACCCATGGAACAAATCGAGTTAGAAAAACATTGATTTGAGGCAGAGAGAGAACAAAAGCAGATTGACCTATGTGTATTTGAATTAGAGTTAGAAAAACATAGATTTAAGATTAAGGAAGTAGAGAAGCAATGACAGTTTGAGAGGGAGAGAGGATGAGAAAGGGAGTTCCACCTTCTGGTCTTAGTGAGAGGTTTGTGGCCAGTAGTGAGCTTTGGTTAGTTCCCCCATTTGATGAGGCTTAAATTGATAAATACAACATTTTTTGAAAGTTGGTGAGAGTTTAAAGTGGCTACAAGACCATTGGTCCCAGATGTTACAAACTGTGATTAAAGGGAAGGCCCAGCAGGCTTAAAATGCCCTTACAGCTAAACAAGCTGCTTTTTATGAGGCTGTAAAAAATCAGGTATTTGAGGAAATAAATGAACCAGTTTTATTTGGATTTTGCATATGACAGATTGTGTGCTTTGACCGATGGTCCATAAAATAAAAGATTATAATTTACTGAGAGAGCTGGTGTTAGTGGAGGAAATTAAAAGGTGCATTCTTAATTACTTAAAAGTCTATTTAGATGAAAGGAGAGTGGAAACTTGACAGGAATCTTCTAAATTACCGGATGAGTATGCTTTAACCCACAAGGTTAGTGTGTATCAAGTAGAACTTTCCAAAAGGATAATATAGACTATCCAAGAAAGTTATAAAATAAATCTGGAAGTAGTGGTAAGGGTAAAGATGAAGGGAAGCAAGTAAAGGAAAACTTGGGTCCTCTTTGCCACTATTGTAAGAAACCCAGTAAAGTGATAGCAAATTGTTCCATGCTGAGAGAGCAAAAAAAAAAGAAAGGAAATGAGGCATCACCTCATTTGCATGTATTCAAAGAGATGAAACACATAGAAATCCAAAAAGGTTCCAGACCTGCTGATAACATTAGGGATGAATTCAAATATTTTGTATCAGATGGATTGTTTTCAGTAAAGGAAGGGTCACCACAAGTGCCAGTGAAAATCCTTCAAGTTACTGGGGCTGCCTAGTTACTCATGTTGGACACTGTTTTGGAGTTTGGCAATGAGACTGCATCGGTGAAATAAAATTGATTCGAAGTCTGAGGGGTGATCAGGAGTTGGCACTTTTGTACAGGATAGTGTTAAAATCAACATTAATTTATGGACTTGTTATGATAGGGATCCGATCAAGTTAACCAGTGGAGGGATTTTTGTAGTTATTATGAAATGACCTTGGGTAAAGTTGTCCCTGCAGTGCAGTTGACAGCTCAGCCAGTCACTGATGAGACAAAGACAGATTCTGATATATATCCAGCTTGTGCAGTCATTCAGTCTATGGGTATAAAGCTTGCCAGTGCAGATGGTCCTGTGCAGACTGATTTCAGAGGGACTGGAATCTGTGATAGTACAAAACAACCTCAGATTGTAATGATCTGCCAAAGCCTTTACCTCTTCTTTATTGGACCAGAGTTCTGGCATTAAATCTGAGTGTAAAACATTGTCATTATCCTAAAAAGAGTTTATAA